>NC_071573.1:71211889-71564007 GCF_024509145.1 Vidua macroura
ACATGTGAGGACTGTTCCACTTCCTTCAGGTAAACTGAGCTAACAATTTAAATTGTGTAAACTAAGCCTAATAATTTTACAAGAATTGAATTTGGAAACACAAATCTTTTCTATCAGAGTGGACAGAGAGGCACATACAAGTACATGCACATAGTACTCCTGTGCTATGGCAGAAGGCTGATGATGCACAGCTGAGTGTTTCAAGCTCTTTTTTCTGAATACCTACAACCAGGAAAAATTATTTGTCCATGTAACTTACTACTGCATACTGTACAGTATGAACAGCTGTGGATATGCAAGGCAGATGGCTTCAAAATTAATCAGTCAGCTCTAAGGAGTGTCAAGAAGCCCACCATCACCTCCAAGAGAGTCCTATTCTCCAAAGAGGAATCTGGAGACACTCAGCAGTAGGAGGACAGGTAGAAACTGCCCTACATGAAAACTGACAAAGGTGGGAGATGAAATAGATTGCAGCAATCTCCATGGTCCCAAATGCTCTACCAATCAATGGATAATTCTGGTATTTAAGTGCTTTCTTATGTTTTTACCTAAATAAACTGTGTTCACAAAGTTCTCAGGCAGCTCTTTAGTTCAAGAAAGAGATGAGATACAGGAACAACCACAAAAGTGAGATCCTTTCCCCTCTTCCTCAAGTGATACATCCCAAGTAAGAAATTAAACCCTTCTAATGCAAGAGTCTCCATTGTACAAGTTTTATTTCTTGGGAATACCATGAGGAACAAATACTTACTGAAATAACAGGAGGATTTAAAAATAGTTACCTACAAATCTATACAGAAAGCAACTGTTAATCATACAATCATAGACTATTAAGAGGCTGCAATGGATCTTAAAAGATCATCTAGCCTCAACTCCCCTGCCATGGGCAGGACACCTCCCACTAGACCAGGTTGCTCAAAGCCTTTTCCAGCCTGGCTTTGAACACTGCCAGGGCTGGGGCATCCTCAACCTCCCCAGGAAACCTCATGTAGTGTCTCACCACCCTCATAGTAAAAAGCTCCTTCCTAATATCCAACATAAATTTCCTGTCTCTCAGTTTGTACACAGTACTCCTTGTCCTATCACTACAGTTCCTGGCAAAGAGTCCCTTTTCAGCTTCCCTGTAGACCTCAACCTTCAGATACTAGAAGGTTTTTATGAGGTCTCCATGCAATCTTCTCTTCTCTGTGAAGCCCCAACTCTTTCAGTCTGTCTCCATAGGAAAGGTGCTCTAGTCCTCTTATCAACTTTGTGCCCTCCTCTGGATTTGCTCCAACAGTTCCATGTCCTTCTTATAATCATGTCATTTCAGAGACAACTTCCCAACACTGCTCCCTCTAACTACCAGGCTACTGAAGCTAGTTCACAACTTATGAAGAACTATGAAAAATGCATGATCAATAAAAGAGGAAATAGCAAACTTAAAATCCACTGGCCATACTTCAGATAGGTGCTAATAAAACACACTTGGAAAACTTAAGGAAAAACAGAAAAGCAAAATGTTCCTTAAAGAGGGAAGGCATGAAGGGAACTATCACATAGTATAAAATTAAATATATTGAGGTACTACTATTCACTTGAACTGTTTTTTCCTAAACTTTTAAAAGTTAAATTATTCTATGACTTTTCTCTTTGGAAAATGAATACGAGTTGCAAGGGAGCTCTGAAAATCAGCTAGCCTAACTTCCTACTCAAAACAGGGACAGATTCAAAGTTAGGTCAAGTTCCTGAAGGCTTTGCCTGACCAAGTTTTGAATAACTTCAAGGGTCAATATCTCACAACCTTCCTAGTGAAGCACTGCAGCAAGATGGCGACTGCCGCTGTGAATTATTTTTGCCTTATATCCCATTAAAACTTCACTGTTACAGCTTGCAGCTGTGGCAGCTGTCCCTTCACAGCTTAGAGACAAGACTGGCTCTGCCTTCTCTATAGGAGTGAGAGATGACTGAGGTCTACCTGTATCCTTTTCTTCTCTCAGTTGAAGAAACCAAGCTGCTTCAGCTTCTCCTCATACATGATTTGCTCCAGAGCTGTCAGAGCTGTCACTTTCTTTAATAGCTCACTGCTGGACTCATTCCAATTTGGGAACACCTCTCTTACACCAGAAGAGAGTTGGAAGGGGAGGAAGGGCTGCAACTTGAAAGAGTGACCCAGATGTAGACCCATGAGCACCAAGTATCTTGTCCTTTGACCTGCTGGCTATGTTCCTGCCTATGGAGCACAGCACAGGCTTAGCCTTCACCTGGTACAATGATGCACTACTGACATGTGCTGAATTTTCTGCTCACCAGGACCTTTCATATCCTTTTCTGATCAGAAGAAAAATGTACTTATCCTTTTCTTTTACCTGTATTTTCAAGACGTAACACTAATGGCCCAATTATCTTAACAAATTCATTCCCATACCACCATTTTGTCAGCCTGTCACTTGTACTACTACACACATTTATTTCAACATAACACGTATCTTCCCCATAAAATCTGTGTCTCTCTGTATGCCCTGACACAAGCAAGTTTAATGGCTAGCAGTGATACTTATCAGCCACACCTAAAACCTATTTTAAATGAAGAGCTCACCCCTCAAAGGTATAGTTTCAAGCTTTCAAGTTATGCAGAAACAACCACTTCAACACTTTGTATTCTGCAGTATTTTTGCACAGCACCAGCAGCCAAACAGCTGAGACCAAAGAGCATGAGACAGCTCAGCCCTGCAGCTCCACTCACTATAGCTGGCCTCCTCTAATCTTTTCGTTACACCTTTTTCCACACTACAAAATACTGGTTTTAAATACAGCCAAAAGATGCACTTTATTGCAAGAACTGAGTCTCCAAGCTTATTTAAAAGGAAATGTTGTTTGAGTATCCTTTAAGCATCTCATCTTGTATGGGGAAAAAAACTGAACAGCACAAATGCTTTCTTACAAACAGTCCAGTGTGGCTGATTCTCACTACCCATTCCTGATCTGCAATGCCAGGAACAAGCAGGCACAAGAGAAATACCAATGTCCTTCTCTTTGGCTACACCTTGCAGCTAAACTGTGGAAGCAAGCAGTTAAACCTCTCCCAACAGTCAAAAATGGATGGTGAGTCACACATCAAGCTTGCAAGTGGTGCCAAAAAAACACTGATGCCAAAATATCAGATTGAAGTGAGCAAAGAAAATGGCATGTGAAAAAAGAAGAATAATTCCACAAGTGGGCTTAAATGTAAAGGCAACTCCAAAACCATGTCTGAACATAAAGTATGACAACTGAAGCCAAATTTTCCGCTAAGCACATCAAAGTGACTACTGCCTGAGGTTTTATATGCCAATTAAGATTTACCATCAACCTCATTTTTGTCTCAAATCTGATAGGTTTCCCTTTCAAAAGCTAGAATCAAAGTAACCTGTGACTTTCAGGTTATCCAGTACACAGACATAAATTGAGAAAAGAGATAAAATGCTATCTTTATTTACAGGAAACCTGCATTTCTGGAGGTGACTGGAGAAACTGACCTGTTTTGAAATTGTTTCCAAAGAAACCAGATTCCCAGAATTCGCACAAGATCATTAGTAGTAAGAGATATCATTCATTTTTAAGGGAGAACTATTTGTATTATATAAAATCCATCCTACAAGGGGCCAAGGAATCTCTCATTTTTTAACCAGAAAGGAATTAATGTGAACTACCTAACAATAACTTTTTAACCTTTAAAAATGAAAAAGTTGTCTGCTCACAGTGATAACTAGAGAACAAAAACACACCGTCTTCTAGTAATGGCACCACCTTTCCCTTTCCCACTTTACAGCACCTTAATCCACGTCCAGGTTTATAGTTGATACGTTCTTTCTAATGAATGACTATAAATTATACCAGATCACCTAAGCATGTAACTTTGGCTAAAGAAATGGTGTGGTGCTGTGCAATGACAGCTATCAGATGCATCAGAAACCTTGCAGGCAACAGAGCAGTCCTCACCCAGGGCTAAAGTTCCTACAACAGCAGATAAGGCCAAGACACAGCGTCACATACCCCACAAAATGGGATGAAATAGGACAAGCTGTTTATTCATTAAAATTCGGTCTTTCAGACAGGACACTCGTCTGTTACTTTATGAGTACAGTAAAAGATAATTCACTATACAGCAAGCCCAGGAGATACACAGAAAAAATGAAATCCAGCTAAGCAGGTGTTTATAACTTCATCATCACTAATGACAGTGACACAGAGAAAAAACCAATGTGAAAGCTACCCTTCTTTTGAAGCTGTGAAGGTAAAAACTCAAGAGTTTACGATTTATGATCTCTACTGCTAGATGGCAAAGCATCACCAAGTACAAAAAATGACAGAGTTTAATTTTCAATACTAGGCTTTTTAAACTTAAGTTACAAATTAATGACTCAGATGTAGAGTATTACAAATTGTGCAAAGGAAATTGCTCCTGTGCTTCTCAGATGTGGGAAGCGTAATTGCAAACAGACACGTCTCTTAAACCATCACAGTGAACCTCCACATCCCTCTAACGCAACGACCATTATCAACGCTCAGTGTACCTTGGGTGGGCCTACGGGATTCAGTGTGCCCCCACACCTACAACTGAACATGCCAGAACGAGAAGTGCAATAGCACACAGCACACAGCCGTGGCAACCAAACAACAGAAATGAATAATGCAAACAAGATATTCCCTGTGGATGAGAATGCAACAGTATCCAAGTAATCAATCACTGGTCTCATACTAGTGACAACAGTGAACTTTATACATACAGCCGCTTCTTTATAATCCTAAGGAAAGCTCTGACCACCTGTTTGACAGAGAGTTTCTTCAAGTGTAAAATCAAAACCTGAAAACTAATATATGCATAATTCTGCAAATACCTGATGTTATTCACATGCACCAAAATTCAAGTGATTCATCCTGCACATACGTAAGAAAGCAACCGTATGTATTCAAACGTTTGTAGTGTGATCTATCATATCATTTGAACAATCAAGTTCTACATTGCATCCTACATTTCTTCATAAAATAATAGCAGAACTTAGGCTGTTTCATAGACAACTTGAATACATTTCTTATTCAAAAGATTTTCACATACAAAATCTTCAACCACATTCTGGTTTGGTTACAGAGAGAAAAATTAATTAAGGCCAATGATAGATTAATTAATCTGATCCACAACAATGATGATTGAGCAGTTTTTTTATATATTAAATTATTCCATATAGTGGAATTGACAAAGACATTGCCTATCAATTTAAAAAATGAAAAAATTAATTCTTTTTCTAATACATGTAGACTACAGTGCTTGTTAAGTAGTAGCTTTGGTTATGGCAACTTATTTTTTTTAAAGGCAGTTCTTAACTGAAAACAATTTAGACACATAACAGTTACACAGACAGTGTTTCCATAGAATTCTAAACACAGATACAAACAAAATTACACCTACAAGGACAAGGTAAACTAGTTTGTTACTTACAGGCTAATCTTTGTCATGACTGTTCTGGAAGCATCCAAACTCTTCAGCTTCGTGGTGTCTAAATCAGAATTTGTCTGTCTCTCAGCTGACAGACACAGGTCTCCATTTTTTAACCCATCAGCATGCAAGAAAGCTCTTCCATCTGGACTATTACCATTCTTTACTGCCTTTGTATCATTTCTGCTTTCAGTAAACACCAAGTCTTCTGTCTTAGCAGCCAAAGAAGCTTTGGGAGATTCCAAACTGTCTTCCCCAAAAGCCACAGGCATAGTTCCCTTTTCCACTGAAGTTCTTTTTATTACTGGGTTAGTCTCTGGCGATGCCAAAGGTTGTCTTTTTGAAGAGTAATCTTTCACCTGACCCTTCAAACCAGTAGGGGAAATGGGTACAGTATCCGACTGATTCTTTTTATATGATCTTCTCCTTGCAGAGCTTGTGTTCGAGACCTGCTGCTTGCCCTTGTCAGCTTCAGCTTTAGACGCCCCTTTGTTAGCAGATCCAACTTTTAGGTCCTGATTATTACCTGAGGAAGAGGAATTTCTTTCAGGAGTCTGTTGAAGAGACCTCACTTTTCGTTCAGGATTTATTATCTTGTCTGAAAACACCTCAGAATGGGCATCATCTTCAAAACCAGATTCTTCTCTTGCAGTATTCTCAGTCTGGTTTCTCTCTCCATTTGGAATGTCACCAGACGACTGAGACTTTCTCCGTTTTCCAGATCTTTTACTAGCAGTTTTTTTATCCATTGTGTCCAAATCACTACAATTTTCTTCTGATTTAAGAGTCACGGGTTCATTAAGGAGTTCGTCTGTTTTTCTTAGATAGATATCAACAGTTAACACTCTAGCAGAATATGCGTGTTCACTTGCTGCAGATTCCAACTCGTATGGCAAATCCTTTGGTTTTGCATGCCCAGGCTCCTCAGACACCCACGTGTTCACAAGCTGCTTGTGACTTAAGATACTCTTTTCTAAGTCTTCACTAGACAGATTTCTCAAGCTCTGTATGAAATCTGGAGTTGTGGAATTATTTATATCTGTGACGGATTCTTTCTCCAACCCCAGTGTTTCCACATTCAGGCTGCTCTCACAGAAAGAGTTTTTAATGGTTTCACTGCTGCCACTCCAATCTGCTGACCACTCGCTGTCAGAAGAGACTCCCCTACTGCTCCATTCTGAAATCGTATCGTGATACAGCGGTCTTACTTCCCCACTGAAATTATACTCCTGTGCCTCAGAAAGGGCACCTATGTTTCTCACTTGTTTTTCTACTTGAGGAGCTTCGTGTCCTTCTCTGGAGTGCCTACAGTACACTGCCTGTGCCTCGTGAGGAGAACCCGACCTCTCACCCTTATGACGTGAAGTGTGCTCTAGTGAACTTTTGACATTTTTCCTCTTCCCTGTACCAAACAAATTTCCAAGTCTTTCCAAAACAGGTTTCTTTTTATTTTCTTCTCTGGGAGAATCTGGAAGGTGTGAGGTGGACTACAAAAACAAACAAACATTTGGTTAATGTCAAAATTGTTTCTATAACACATTTGTTCTAGGACTACCTCTAAATTAAAAGGACACAGTGAATGGAAACAAAACAGTTTACTGAACAATACTAGCTCTCAAAAAAAGAAAAGGAACAACAAAAAACAATTAGGAAAAACTTGTTGTTTACAAGTGTGCTCAGGCAAGAGCATACAGAAGCATCGTGGAGTCCCAATTGTTTGCAAGTGTGTTCATCTTGCCTTATAATGGCAGCTTTATATGTCCTAAATCTCAAAATTTTGCACAATTAGTTAACGTCACCCAAAACTTTACAGAAAAGCATTCTGGTGCCTGCAAGACCTGGGTCAAACTTTTCCTTACAAAAACAAGAGTGGGGAGTTTAACTTTCTCTCCATACTGGCTGAGTCAGTTTTCACACTTGTGCCGACAGAGAATAGTTTCAAAGGTGCAAGTTGTCTTAAAATTCATATATTTCTTAATAATGAAGTTCAGTAAATATTTGGCTTGTGTTTTGGGTTAAAAACCCCAGAACTATAAAAGCCACTGCATTACTCAGTGAGCATTACTGGGTCAAACACTGCCCTGGATTACTCTTGGCGAAGTTCTGCCTTACAACTTCTAATTAACATGGTAAACAGGAAACACGCAACAGCATCGCCGAGTACACATGCATATTTGCATTTTAATACATTAGCCCTTTTTACATGCCGGTACGATGAATACTTGCTTTTTGAGACGTCTATTTCAAAACACCGCGAGTACTTTCTACCCCGGCGCACCAGACCTCTCGAGGAGAGCGGCTTCCCTCGGCAGCACGGACCCTGCTTCGCAAGTTTCCAACTTGTTTCCTGCTGCAGACGCCCGGCTCGCCCGTCAGTGCCCAGCGCACTGCCAGCGCCCGGCGTGCCCCCACCGCCCAGGGCGGGCCGGAGTTGAAGCCCCCGCGCCCTCCGCGCCGCCCCGCGGCCGCCGATCCCTTCCCTGCAGGTACGGCTGCAGAGAACCAGCCCAGCTCCACTTCATCGGAGGAGTCACGACCCCCGTCCCGCGTTACCAGGAGGATGAAGCCGCCCGAGGCTGCGGCTGTCCTCCCCCATCCCAAAACGGGATAAGCAGGAGGAAGGTGCCGCGGCGGGCTTCCGCATCCTCGCCTCGCCTCACTTCCCCACCCCGCCGAGCGCCCGACACTCACCGCCCGGCTCGGCTGGGCTCGGCGGCCCCTGCGCGAAGCCGCCCCACGCACCCCGCCGCTACCCGCGCGGCTGCCCCGGCGCCGGCCGTCTGTGCGCTCCGCCTCGGCCCGCCCCCGCGGCCCGCCCCGAGCCGCCGCCCCGCCGCGGGCAGCGGCTCTACCTGGCCGGGCCGCCCCTCCCGGCCGCGGAGGGAGGGGCGGTGGCAGCGCCGGACCGGCCCCCAGCGAGGGCCGCGGGGCAGAGGGAAGAGCGGGCGCCCCCGGCCACGGGTGAGGCCGTCGAGGGGGCGGCGGGGCGCGAGTGGGTGCCGCGCCCCGTAGGTGCCCCAGCAGCCCGCGCTGCGGCTGCCGCCTTGTTATTGAGGGCAAAACGCCGCCCCGGGCAAAACCGACGGCCTTTGATGTTGAGGGAAAAGCACCGTGGGTTGGAGGCGGGCGGTTCGCGCCGCCGCCGCCCCGGCGAGCTGCAGTGCTGGCTGCCCGGCCGGGAGAGGGGCAGCGCAGTGCAGGGGCACCGGCTCGTCCCCGCCCGGCACGATGGCTGCGGGGCAACGGAGCGTGTGGAGCGGCCGTAACCCGGCCTCCCCACGATGCCGTCCGCTCGGAGCTGCCGGAGCAAGAGTGGCTTTCCCGCAACCCCGGGAAGTGTGCGAGGGCCGACACCCCCCGGCCGCCGGGGCCCCCGCAGGATATCTGGGTTCAAAGCCCTGAGGGGAGACGAAGCCGCATCTTCCACCTCGCACCGGCGGGCGCGGCTGGTTGCGGTCTGTGCCGCCTGACTGTGCCTGCCCTGCCTGGCCGCCCCGGGCACGCCGCCCCCGGGCCGGGGACACGGCTGCAGGCGGCCAAGGCTGCCCCGCCTGCCCCCGGCCCCGTTCGGGCCGGCGTGAGAATGACTCCGCGGCCGAATGGTGCCGGCGCTCTCCCCGGGCGCTCAATTAGTATTTAATGTTTAATGAATGCTCAACAACTCCTCTTCTAATTAACGCTTAATGACTTTTATGAAGTGGAACAGCTTCAACAGGAAGGACCACGCAAGTCTCGCTTCGGAGCATCTGAGGGCCCAGCGCAGAGGCGGGGGAGACACCAGGTCAGCCCGCCTGCAGCTGGCCGGGTTGCCCGGCCTGCGGTGTGTCTGGCCCTTTGGCTATTGAAGAAAATAAGGACCTTTTTTATGGAGTCACTTCCTCCTCCAGCTGGAAAAGTGTTAAGTTAGTTATTTTTTCTTAATCAACAGCCTACACAGTCTTGGCTCAGGAGAGCAACATATAACCAATTTAATGCCAGTGAACGTGCAGCAGCAAGGCTTGCCCAAGCAAATTAAAAATACCAAAAAACATGAAAAACACAGACCCTAAATTGGGGAGGAGGTAGATTTGACTTACAGTGCAACCTAACAGAAATCCATGGAATCCTTGTCTTTGCCTACCTCTCTTAACCAATGTCACTCACTGAACTGATAAGCAGGTGTACCACCAACCAAGACCTGTGTCCTCACACAGTGATCTTCCACCAGTGGCCTTCAAATAGGCAAGTCTAAGTCATTACCTTAAGCTCAAGTTTTTGTATTGTTTGGGTTCAAGTTTTATTAGACAGTGAAATAATCTACAAATGAGAAAGTTGATGCCTGTATTTTTCCCCTCCCTTTGAGGACTTTTTTCAACAAGTAGAACCAACACAATTAAGTAAAGAGCAACATTAAGGGCTGCATTAAGTTCATACAGTTCAGACAGGTAAAATGCTTTAGTGATAACAAAACCAACTATAAATTTAACTATCAGATCATGAGTAATGCAGCCCAATTACTAATTTCTTATTCTATGTATGTATTGCCTGTACTAACGAATTATAGGGAAAGGATAAAATGACAACAATGAACATTGCCAGCTAAAATAAGCAAAATTACAAGATTTTCACACTTAATGCAAGGTAATAAGGAATGATATTGATTTCTCTGAAAATTCATAACTACAAGTGTGAGAAGGATGACTATATTGTTCATGCTAAAAACTGTTGGAACACCAAAACAGGGGAAATTTAACTTCATTATCGTGTCAACCATCATATTAATAATTGGATGGAAAGAGCTGTCGGTCTTCTAAAGTAGTTGGGACTACATTATCAACCTGACCATCATTATTACACTTGCTGTCAAGTTTTTAGTTTGTAAGATTACACCTGGAAAAATTAGTTATTTGAACTGAGGATCTGGATTTCTCTCTTCCCAGCCACTGATTTTCATAAAGTCCATGGGAACTTAATTATCATTGAGATGTCTCCCCCTTTCAAATGTAGTTTAAACTACAGCTAACAAGTTCAAAAGGTGTTGAATGGAAGTGAGGAGGGACAGCCAGCCAGTCCAGTCACATAAGCCTTGTTTCCTCAGGGAACAAGGCTAAAGATTTTTCCTTGATCTTGAAATAGCTGCCCTATGTAAACTGTTTTGAAGTAATTTCTTCATACAAAGTACCTTAATTATATACAGCTCTTTCAAAACACATAAAAGACCAGGTACTTGCCCCGAAGAGCTTGTATTTTAAGTCAGATAAATGTAGGTGAGCCAGTATTGCCAGTGCAAGAGGGTACAGAGACTGAGCATCTCAAGGGACTCCCAAGTGGGACCCAGCCTGCCAGAGCACAGCACAAGAATGCTTGACTTCACAGCATGGCATGGAAGTGTTTGATTTCAGAAAGCAATACCCTTGCTCTGCAAATCAGGCTTCTTCAATGTGTTCATGCTAAAACATTCTTACTCTTAAAACATTAGCTGCTTGAGAAATACCTGATCAAAGGCATTGGCAACTGAAAAATCTAGAGGACCTGCCTATGCATTCCTTGGACAGTGTGGAGGAAGCCATTTCAAGCACTCTGCATGAACCTTGAAAGCCGTGTTCTAATCTGAAAGCAAAATGCTGCTGCCTTCTTAACCAAGAAATGTAAATTTTGTTTGTATTGATATTCATACTTGTTTATGCTAGCATTAAAATACTTCCTCTGTTTTCGGCTGGGTTTTTCTTCCTCATTAGCTAATGTAAGTTGCCACAGCCAAACCCCTAATTTAATAGTGCAATTAAACATGTGCTTTGCTGGTCTCCAGTGAAAAGAGAGCATAAGCTACTGTGATCTGTTGAATCAAAACTTCAGGATGTGTCTTGAGGGATCAGTTGGATGTTATTTTCTGAGATGAGTTCATCTGAGTCAGCTGAACATAAATGAAAACACTTCTTAGAGCACACATTAGAGAAAAAAAGCAGTATTTTTACTAGTCATTACCAACTTTGTGGTAACTAATAGATGGTAATATCTAGTGTGGACAGTTCTTTAATTTAAACATTTATTTTCCAGCATCTTCAGAAGGGAAAAAAAGCAACAAACCATTCAGTGAAGAGTAAGTTTGAGCTTTATCATTCATTAGAAGGTCATAAATGACTGGATTTCAAGTAAAATTAAAACTTCTGAGACCCTTCTATCTTCAGCAATTCTAATAGTGTAGGACCCTTACAAATTCATGTTGGAAAGCCAGTAATGTCAAACACTATTGTAATTCACCCAGCCATGAGAAACAGGAAGCCTTGAAGTTCTAACAGTCACATGACATCCCAAAAAGTCCTTTAGCCAAAAACATTTAAATAAACTATTACTCTTTAGACTTTAGCATTCTGCAGAGACTGAGACTCAAATATCCCACACTAACAGTGCCGGGCTTTGAAAATTGCTCTGGAATATTGCTGGCTCAATGTGCTCTGAAAATACTGGTAGAAAAACTGGAAGGAACAATGTACAAATCAAAGCTAAGAGAGAGAAAAGTCTGAGAAGCACAAGACCCACTCAAGTCCTACAGAGAGGAGTTTTCATACCACTCTACTACAGGTGAGTGCCATAGCTACTGGCAGAGAGAGAAGGAGTGAGTTGCAGATGAAAATAAAGGCTTGGTGCTTATTTTCTTTTTTTAAAAGCATGGGGGAAAAATATACTTAACAAAACATTTGACCTGAGTCAATTCTTGGTGTGATTCACTGAAGGAAAAAAAGCAGTTATATTTTAAATTAATCTAAATGATCTCTAAACTTAACCAGTTTAACTGACATTGCTATCAATCAAATGGATTTGAATTACTTCAATTCACTATACTCATTGTTCATTGTTTTTGCTGACCTTTCACAAAGTCAGAAAGGGGGGGTTACTATTAAGAAAATATGGCTTAAGTTATTTTAATTCCCAAACTGCCTTCTTCTGAATACGACGAGTTTGGCATATACTCTTTAAACTTTTTTTTAGCATTTATTTTAAGTATACCATGTTCCAGGTTGACAGTGTCCTCTTCAGAGTTAGAGAAAAAAAATCACAATTTAAATTTAACAGGTCCACTCTAGCATGGAATTCAGTCTCTGCCTCTTCCAGCTATTTGCCTGCTATGCAGCTTGAGGATATAAATAGCAATAATTGGATTTTAAAGAATTTTGGCTTTATCTGAGCAATTTGTGCAGGGAATACATTTATTTAGATTCAGGAACCTACCTGAATAAGCAAGGGGCTATAAATGCAAGACTTGAGCAGAGTGAAGTGAAACAAACGTAAGTTTTTTTAATATTTTTAATATTTTTACACATACTGTATTTTCTAGTAAGTCAGGATATTTTAGTGAAACATTTCATATCATCAAGAGAACAAGACCTGTCTGCTTCCAATTTATTTTTTCACTGTAAAAGTAGATTTTTAGTTCAAACATGCATTGAAAATTGACTATTTTGCAACAGCATATAGATTAATGAGACTAATGAGCCTGCATCTTTAATGAATTTTTTGGAAAGGAAATAATCAGCTCAGGAAGCATAGATGTATATATAAATTGTTTTATCCCATAATATTTCTTAGGTAACAAACACCAAGATTTAGATATTGGATGTATTAGAAAAGAACAGGAAAACTGAAAGGAGCAAATCATGTAAAATCAAATGAATGGAAATCTTTTGAAAAAGCTCAGGAAAGACAAAGAAGCATTGATAAAATGAAACAGATCCTTACATGAGTATTTAGGAGAGGAGGGAGATAAATAAGAACAGGCATGTCAGAAAAGGCATGTCTGCTCCCATCTCCTCTTCCCCAGAGCTAGTTATACCATAAACTAAAATCTTTCCCCCCCTCCCCTCTGTCAAGAGGAGCATCTGTTGGTTAAAGAAATGCTCTATAAAACTAATGGAGATCAGTTGATTTTATGATTTAAAAAAGTAAGTGTGTATTAACCTGAAGATTTCTGCTGAGTTTTAAAAAGGGAATAAAAGAGAGTGTTGTTTGCCTTACCATGATGATGATAATTCTTTCTGCTGTTTACAGAAGAATAAACAATCGTGTGTGAGATGCAGTCCTGTGTGTCACTAACCAAACCCTTTTTCTTAGCAATCCTCCCACGCTTTAACCCCTTCTTTCTTCTGGCAGCACTCAGGTAAAAACAAGCCAAAACAAAGGAAGTCGTATCTGACTTGAGCCTCTCCAAATGATAAGTCATTTGGCAGACAAATTAGTACTATGAAAGGGGCTCAATTAGAGGACAGGAGAAAGAACTGCAGAAGGGTGGCAGCAAGTCCTTCAGTAAGCAGCTCTACAGAAACAGAGAACATGTTGCAAAGAACTACAAAGTTAATGTTGGGCAAACGCCTTACGTGTATTAATTAACATGCAATACCAGAGCACAGATATGCAACAGTAGGAGAAAATATACCACACACGTTGGTTCTCACAGACCTGGTTACTGTTTTCTGATCCAAATTTAGGACGGCTAAAGAAAAAAAACATCACCTGTGCCTTAAAGCAGAAAGAGACTGCTTTATGTTGGCATCCTTGGTTCTTCATCTTCCTAGGTTGGTACATTAAATCTATATTTTTCAAGCTATTCATGGTAAAACAGTACTAAAAAGGGACTTGAAAAAGCAGAAAAGAACTAATACCAAAAGCAGGAGCAGGGATTATTCAATGAATAACTGAGGGAATATTTAAATTCTCCCGAACATGAAAGACATCCAGAAAAAATATATATGCAAAAAAAATAGTATTAACATAAATGATTGCACTTGCAGCTCTTTTTGTTTCAGTACAAGAGAAAGTGAGGAAGTTTGATTTGAGTTAGCCTCACATCTTCACTCTCAGGATTTTGAATCTTGCTGCTGGGTCAGAGCTGTATTACTAGATAATCTTTGTAGTGTAAAGATTCATCAAAACTATCTCTTTCAAAGTAAAGAGTGAAAATAAACATATGTATGTTTTGTTCTAAGAGATAGGAACTTGAAAGTATTTTTTCTGTTAAGCAATAAAGGGTAAATGGCAAAAGCATTTTGGAGAGGAAGAGTGGCTTGGAGTTAATTTTGAGTCTCCCCTAATCAGAAGCCACAACTAACAAATGTAACCCCTTTCCTTTTTTCATTTCTGAATGCAATTCACAATGATAAAGAATCTATTACGTAAGTGGTTTTGATTTAGTAGGTCTCTTTCTTCTATGCTTGTAGGTCCCTCATCTGTTTTATGAGAGTGTACAGTGTCCTGTCATTAACTCTAAATGGTGTATACTGGTTAGTATAGATTTAGCATAAATTGTCTAATTTAGATCTACAGCTTACTGCAACACTTACTCCTTGTAGATGAAATATTTGTGTATAGTTACCAGAGACAAGAAATACGATTCTTTGTCTGCAAACTTTGGAGTATCTGTACCACAGACTGAGCAATCTGTCTTTGGAAATCAGCTCATTCTTAAGCACCATCAATCTTCATCTCTTCCCCATGCTTTCACACAAAAGTCAATAGGAGCTCAGCAGTGTGGGAAGCCTATGGCACTTGAAAACGTCTTGCAGCATTACATTAAATGATTATACGGCAAAAAGGAAATAATCTTACGGAGCCACATATATTATCGGTCTTCACCAAAGAGGGCACTGATGTGGCTATTCTGTGCTGGTTAAGTGAGCTGGCTTTTCCTGGGCATCTCTGCATGACACTGCACATGGCCTCACCTTGAGTCCTGTGTACATTTTTGGGTGCCACAACGTAACAAGGATATTAAGCTGTTAGAAAGCTTCCAAAGGAAGGTTACAAAAATGGGGAAGGATCTTGAGGAGAAGCCATATGAGGAGTGGCTGAGGTCACTTGGCTTGTTCAGCCTGGAGGAGACTGAGGGGAGACTCACTGCAGTCTACAACTTCCTTGTGAGGGCAAGAGGGGGGACAGACACTGGTCTTTTCTCTGTGGTGCCCAGTGACAGGGCCTGAGGGAATGGCCTGAAATTGTGTCAGGGGTGGTTTAGGTTGAATATCAGGAAAAAGTTCTTCACCCAGAGGATTGCTGGGCACAGGAGCAGGCTCCCCAGGGAAGTGGTCACAGCACCAAGCCTGACAGGGTTCAAGAAGTGTTTGGACAATGCTCTCGGGCACATGGTGTGACACTTGGGGTGTCCTGTGCAGGGCCAGGAGTTGGACTTTGCCCTTCTAACTCAGGATATCCTATGATTCTATGTAGCTCAAGAATAAGGCAGAATTTCTAATATACTCCTGTGCCCAGTGTTTCTTCTTAGCTGGCTTTAAGTGCTCAGCAGAGGAAGGTATAGATTGTCCCACACTACTAGGTAGGAAACCTAGGTCTCACCTGCAGTTTTAATTCAGTCTAGGGAACAGATGCCCAGGAGTTAGCTAAACTAACTAAAGCACCCAAGTGTCCTTCAGTAGCTCTAGCTCTAGACACCTGACAGTAACTTGTTATGTAATTTGAAATTTATAAAACCAGCGATTTTTTTCCTTGGGTAGCAGATAGTCTGAAACTATACATGGAAAACTAAAAGCCTTTTGCTAGCAACACAGGGACTTTCCCCAGGTCAGGCACAGTAGAATATAGGCTGTCACAGGGCAAGAGGCAGAAAGCCATCCTTGTGAGCACTGTGTTACTAAGGTGAAGCTGTTAAGGTGTGAAAGAATAAAGACAGTAAACAAACTGCAAATTGGACTGCTAATTTGATCAAAGCCAAATTTCATAAACAACAAAGTGAACTCCATGTTTAACATGCTGTCTTCGGAAAGTTGATGTGATGGTCCTGTGACAGAAAAAAATTAAGGTATGGTTCTGACTCTGAAAACTACTTAGCAGAATGAAAAATGACAATATTTAATCAAACTCTATTTAAATATGAAATTAACGTAGTCTCTCTTCTCCACAGAAGCTCCATTAAATAGATGATAAATAGATTAAATCATGCAATGTAAATCCTATTACACATTATACCAGGGTATCATTTGGTACTTTTAAACCTAAATGTGTCTCAAGTCAGGCCCCCAATATCAAGGTGCCCAACATAACAGCTGTTTTGGAAAATTTGGGTTTGATAGGCTGTGTGCTTCAAAAAGCCCTTTTATGAAATGTATAAAGTGTTTACACTCCTTGATAACTTCTTTGATGTACAGATTTTCCATCATTTTCAGTTGAAGAGTTTTAAGTACAAGGAATTATTATTACTAAAATACCTTATCCTGACTTCATAAAAACCAGCTTGATACCTCATTTTACATCTGAATTACAGTACTATATATATAACTATATAGCATTTATTAGCATCTTTTCCAAATAACACTGTTCACCTAAGGCTTCTGGAATTCACTAAAATTATTTCTTATGATAATTATTACAGAGAAGTGCCTCAGTATTGATTAGAATAAACTTTATAAAACCCGTATGAAGAAAATGGGAATGACTCCAAACCCACTGGTTCCCTATAGTGTTGTGGGCAAAAATGTAAATTAAGTGGAATTGTCCTTCCAACTCTGCTTATAATCTCACAATTACTTCCATATTGCAATATTCTCCATTAAGCAAGAGAAACTTCTAAGAGGAAACGTTCTCATGAAATGCATTTTTATTCTTAGGTGTGTTTATTTTAGGCTCCAAAGAGAACTAATCAAAACAGAAAGCATCAAAATAAACAATGCATCTGTCTAGAAAACAGATCTATTATTACTTATGAAGAAAAAAGAGAGATGCATGTTTTCCTGCTATTACAGATTAATTACTACAGTCATGCTGCATTATGCTAATGTGCACTTCAACTGCTATATGTTAGCTACTAAAGAGATACGACTACAACAGCATTTAAATCACACTACTATTATTGGTGGATAATTGGATGAAATTTATAATTCCTGCTTGGTATTAAAAAACCCACATCATATCTTACCTCTAAAAGTATATTTTGTGGATGAACAATAATGGAATTAGATGAAATTAGTTGAAACTGTACAGTTCAGAAACACCCAGATTTCTAGGAAGTGTCAAGAAATACAGAGAGTTATTGATTTTGCACTTGAATTTCTGAACTTGTTCATTTGGATATAGGCCAATCCAACATACTCTACGATTAGCTTTGGTGTCTGTGGCTTAGAACAACAGATTTGACAAAGGTACTTTTAAAGCTAACTCTTAAAAGCATCATAACTAACCATAGTTTTAGCTACAACAGTTCTAGTGTTGGGCTCAAACCATTTTAGATACTTTCTAAATAAATTCTAGCAAAACCACTCCATTAGCAACTCCTGGCGTCCCCTTTGGAAACTCACTCCATTATTTGCTGGTGCTTTGGAATGCAGGAAGGAGGTGGTTGTCGACCATAAAAACCTGGTAGACAACAAGTGTTTCCTGTATGCAGAAGGCAGGCATGAGTCTTCTCCCCTGCTCCTTATCAACCACTTCCCTCCCACGCCTTCTTGGCACCTGCTGGGAAAGGCTGGGAATACAAATCTCTCCTCTTCTGTAGGGTTCCTCTCTAGCTACCGACCCTTTTCTTCTGCAGGTGACTCCATTGTTTTTCTCTTCTGTAACCCAGGCTTTCCCAGCTGGCCACACGGTGAACCTGACAAAGCTTTTCAGTTTCCCAGCCATGCACAAGGCTCTGAACAGCAGCCAGCAGCAAGCAGGGGGAGCTTCTCTTTTGCTTGGCAGACACTTGGGAAAAAACCCTCACAAACTGTCTACACATCTCCCATGTTTGGAAAGTGGGAGTCTTTTTCAGGTCCAAGAGTCAGAAATTTATGCAATAAAAACTGTCTGACACATCAGACAAAAAATATACCCTTCGTGTTTCCAGCAGTAAAACCATCAAAACTAGGGAGGGGAAATATCCAGAATTACCTCTGATGAGCCTTTTAAAATCACAGATTTCTCCAGAGGAAACATAAAAAATCTAAACAGATATTCATGTTCTTTTTATCTGAACTCTGGTTGCTAAACATATATGGTGTAGTTTGTCAGATTTTTCAGACTTTTCAAAAGCTAAACTTTTTAATCTCTATTTTCCTCTGAGACAATTTTTTTTCCAGGAAATATATCCTAGAAAGCAAAATGGTAAAAGGGAAAGAAAAAAAAAAAAAAAAAAAGGCAGAGGAGAATTGTAAAGATAGGAGAGGAAAAGAAGATAAATTTTCATTTGCATGTCATAAGATATGATTCAGAGGAAATTAAGATGTCAAACTTCCATCATAAAAAACAAAGTCTGTAGTAGAAAACATTACATTCTATTTAAATCTTTAGATATTATTTGTAACCACAACAAACTGAAAATGTTACCCCCCTGTGATTTTGAAAATTATATGAACAATACTAGTTTGTAGGAATGGTAGATTTCTTTTACAATCTCTAAATCTTACTTAAACAGTAGTTTAGGCAGTTTGGTTTTTTAAGTGGGTCATGCTTTGCTTTTGCAGATCTTGAGCCATGGCAGGTTGAGTGTTTGTTTTAAAGAGGTAAGTGAAGAAGCATTCCAGCTTATTCACTCTAATTCAGTTCTTGAGACAATAAAACCAGAAAGATGAAGTTTTTCATGACTACCCTCTTCAAACCCATTATTACACTGCAGCTGGCACTACAGAGCAATAAATTACACATATATGTATGCATACACACATTCCTAATTGTCATACACCTTATATAGCTTAAAAAGCGGCAAAAGCCTGGTCAGGAGGAATGGACTATTAGCAAAAGCTGTGTGTCGCAACCTCCTCAGATCTGAGGGTGCTCAGGTGTAGTGTGAGCCACCTGGTCACGTAGCATGGCAAAATGGAAAGAGGGCCACACCCAAGGAGAGAGCAGAGCTAGCTGCCAAGGTCCTGAAAACCATTCCAACACATTGCACAAGTGTGGAAATGGTACAAGAAAATCATGATGCAGGACAAGTCCTCAGCTTTCCAGACTGCAGATCACTGCACAGCAGCCCGGCATGGAGGCCAGAAACAAATCCCTGGTGATTCAAAGAGCAACTTCACAGGACTGTACTCACCAAGGGAAAGAGACGGGAGGAGTATACCCTTGGGAAGAAAGCAGTAAAGTGCCGGCTGTCACCCTAAGGAAAAGTTACATACTAGCATAAGTAACACCTGTGAAGTGTTGAAATACTATGTAGCTGCGTGTTTGGCATGATGATACACAGAGGAGGGGCAGATAAAGGATGGTCACCGATAATACCAGACTGCCTGGTGCACACTCCCATGTCACCATTACCAGAGTCATTATGTACTGTCAATGCTTGATCATTGATGACAGACCTCCTAAATAATTTGCAATGCATGAAGGGTTCATTGCCTTCCCTGGGCAATACCACACTGAGTATGTGGCTGTCCACATTATCTCACTCGTGCAAAGCGCAGACGTGTGCTGGTTTGATAGACCTTTTATTTTGTCCCTGCCTGGGAGACTGTAGTTTATTCAGCAGCCCAGCCCTGAAGACCTCAGCACTATCACATTCCAGGATGACTGCTCACATGACTTTAGACCATCATTAATCCTCTCTAAAAGAAACACATTTTCACCCACTCCTTCCACTAAATTTGTTCACAATATTACATGGAGCATGGAATAACAGATGAAATTCAATTCCAAACAGAGCTGAATATGAATACTATTCAGGATTCAGTTTCAATGTAGAGTTGAACATAACCTTTTTATACTTCACCTGCATCGAGGTGAATGTATTGAACTGCTCAGAAGGAGAATTATCCAAGTGACAGCTGTCTTAAGTTGCCAGCCAAGAATAAATATATGCAGGTTGTCTGATACAAGTTCAACTTTGTTTTTAACTGTATATATAAAACTCCAGCGATCTCCTAATAAACTTTGTGAGTACTTGAAAGATATCTATCAGAGTAAGAATTTACTGGTATCCCCACCTTCAGATATATTCTTAAGGGGTGAAGGGATCCTTCTTGACTCAGTACATCCACTGCCATCTTGAATGCCAGAGTATTAGACAACAACACAGATTCCTCCTGCATCAATAGTCCAGGACCTATGTTCCTTCTGCAAAAATTATATATAACTCCATGCCATTTTCCCTCCTGTGTTTTGCCGTTCTCTAAGGCCCATGTTCGTTGTCAGCTGTAGTCCTGTACCACTACAATCAACCACAGCTTAGATGCTCATCTATTAACCTCACCAAAATGCAGCAGAAATATAAGAGAGGTTTTCAAGGTCTCTCTGAAGCAGCCATAATAATGGGACATAACCTAACCTAGATGTTATTTTTAGGAAATAAGAGAGTTGGTGTCTTAGCCATGTTGGAAACAGCAAAATGAAAACCTTAGTAAGTCAATACTGAAGTGAATTTGTGGTTCAAATGGGGATAAGAGGAATAATGAGCTGGGAATATAGAAAAAAAGTTAACCAACAAGGAAATTGCCATGATGCCATCAGTCTAGTCAGCAACACAGTATTTTTATTAAGCAGAGAAGTAATTTTGTTGAGCAATACTCAGAGAGGTTTTGTCATGGATAGCTGAGAACCTCTCTTGTGCTGTAATTAGCCATAGATTTCCAGGCTTTTTGGAAGATAAAAGGAAGAGCATGTCTTCAGCGGGCTAAAGCCAAATCACAATAATCAGATAGTTTTCTAGTGGACCTGATGCCCAAGCTTTTTGACATTGTGACTTCTCAGAATTTTGGTTCTCTGCCTACACAGTAAGTATGACACTGCATGTATAACTAGTTGCTTGATTCTTCTGTCTTCACTATTAGGAAACATGGCTGAATTGAGGACACCTGTTGTCTTCTTCTGTTAAAGAATCATACCTTTGTATCCAGAGCATCTCTGCTGCAGTGTTATGAATGCTTGCTGTGTCCTGGGAAACCTGGGCAAAACGATGCTTGACCAAAGGTTTGTATCATTATAGATACTCTAGACTAAGGAATCCTTAATTCTGTTGTGTGTCTCAGATCAATCATTTTTGAAAGGCAATTCTACTATGAATCGCTTAATCTTTTAGGGATGCAAATATCAGAATTATAGTTCTTTAAGCAGAGACATAAAATAAACCTGACTTACAGCAGAATCCGAGAAAAGCACAAACCTTTTATCATGTAACTGATTGCATTTAAATGACAGAAACTGCTTGTTCTGTCTTCTGAACACTCCAGCTTCCATTTTTGGGATAGCTTTCTTTCCTATCTGCTCTGAATTTAATCTAAAAATAATTAATTGTTCTTGATTTGTGGTTTTATCTTGCTTTTGTGCCATCTTTTTGATTTCTCCTCTCTGGTCTTCCTTTCCTCTTGTCCCTTCTTCCCACCTCCTACCAAGTCCTTAACAAAGAGCGGACACAGGTAAAGCAAAGGATGTGCCATTATCACAGCCCAAAAGCAAATGGGCTTGAGATACACAAATTCATATCACATTTCTCTTTATTATTTTCCATAGAAACAGACATAGTATCTAGGTTCTATCAGTGCAATCAGCCTTACCAATGCTGACTTACAACTGCAGCTGGCTGCCTGAGTGTCCTGATCCAGGATTCCTACAGTTACAACAGCACCCATGCACTATTAAAAGTAATATAAGGGCTCTGCTACTTCTATATTTTTTAAGTGTTAATGTTGAGAAAAGTCTATGTTAAAGGACATAACCATATGTTATTAAAACTGAAAGAATTAACAAAAGCAAAGTTCAGTCCTCCACTCTTACTTAGTGCTGTTCTTTAGGAAGAGCTCACATACATGTGGATTCTTGCTGGCAGGTGGTATTACACAAAGACTATCTGGACATGCTGGGGTTATTTTTGCTTTGTTTCCCTGATCCTGAGCACCCCTTTCAGCTAAATATACTTATGGTAGTCAACAGTGCCATTATGTCTCTGTAGATCATGCTCTTACTCCCCCTCTGCTTTGTGGGTTTTAGCATTTGCCATGCCATTTCATTTTACTGGTTTATGACACTACTCACCAAACTGTAGATTAATATACAGTGGCTTCTTGGAACACAAGTGTTTGTGGGAGACATCATTGTGACTTAAATTGTTAACATTTAAATTCTGTCCCAGTTCTACATTTCCTGGCTACTGTAATGATTTCTGTACTCCCTAAATTCTGTTTTTTTCTTAATGTTTATGGTGATGTTGTGTTTTTAATTATGAATCGCATACTTATCCACTAAATAAATCTGAAAAAATACTTCTGTATTAAATATCTCATGCTCTTGCAAAAAAA
Organism: Vidua macroura; assembly: GCF_024509145.1. NCBI lineage: Eukaryota > Metazoa > Chordata > Aves > Passeriformes > Viduidae > Vidua > Vidua macroura. Next base: position 71,234,531 of record NC_071573.1, read on the forward strand.
GAGCATGTCTCGGAGCTAAACATCTTAAAAAACTCTAAAAGTTTAAGGGACAGAGCAAATTAAATATTTGTTAAGTCTATAAATGCTTTGTCAACCCTGTAGGAAATGCTGGCATGGCCAGGGCAAAATGAAGCGTTCTTTTTCCCTTCCCATATTTCTCCACCCTACTCAACTGGTTTGGTTTGAGAATTCCATTACTTCCCCCCCATGAATTTCAAAGTAAAGACTTCAATGTTCTTTTCCTATTAACATCACTTTCTTGTCCAAATCACATCATGGTTGCAGCCCAAGAATAGGAACAAATTGCATTGAAAGGACAATAAGGAATTACTGTGCTGGTCAGCACTGTAGCATCTTATTAAAAGCCATACGGACAAGGAATAATGTAGCTGTTCTGAATGTTGTCAAAGGACTCTCATGTGATCCATGCTTCACCACATCTGTTCTTTTTCCATCATCTCTATATACTGTTTTCTTCAACTGATACAAATATGTCAAGGTAGCAATCCCAAAGCCATGGCTTATCAATAATATCCCCCCAGGATCCTTCAGTGCATATCTACATTTAAATATACATGCATACATATCTGTATATGTATATAAATAAAAACGTAAATAAAATTACTACACCTATTTTAGCCTATAAAATATTTATTGCTGTATTTTTGATTGATTTAAATGAAAGAAATGTATTTATTCAGATTTCCCATTATATTAGTGAACCAGAGGCACATCACATGTAGGTAACTCTCACAAGCAGACCTGTCTAGATAAACTTAAAAGTTATACTTTAAATTTAAAACATGGGAAGCTACTCTCTCCTCTGTAGGGATGATAATGGAGAGCAACATGATTAAAAAGGAGCCCTAGCAGAGTGAGCACAAATATGAGTAACTGAAAAGTAAGTGAATGCCAGCTTTGTGTAGGGATTATTAAGGGATAATCTATGAATTTTTGAATCTGTGTCTATTAGCAAGGGAGAATTCCTAGTAGGAAAAAAAAAAAAAAAGGAAGAAAAGAAAGAAAGAAGGAAAGGAAAATTATTCAGCTGCTTAAGCCTGGGAGGGAGGTAGAAGGTGTGACCATTTTTTCAGGGAAACAAGTTACACTTGGGGAAGGATGGTGGCTGGAACCACCACTGGGTAGCAAATGACCTGTCTGCACTGAACACACACTCTCAGTGAGGTGCACAACCACCCTAAGTGACCCTTACCATATTTCTCACAGAAGGAAGAACAGTAATTTTACTGGGTAAGGAACACAACAGTTATGCCAAAGAAGAAAAAAAAAAAAAAGTTGAGCATAAGTGTAGTCAAGCACATAGAAAGTCTGGCAAGAATCCAGACATGCAGCACAGCACTGAGCAGGCTTTTTTCCCTGTCTTTTTCCAGGTAATACAAAAAAAAATTGTCCTGATGCAGCATTTAATTATCTGGAAAGATATAACCTATTCCAAACAGCTGAGGGAGGACCTATCTAGATTGGAAAAGAAAACAAACAAAAACCAAGGAGAAACCCAGACCCCAGCTTCACCTAGGCCTCTCTTAGGTGACTGCCTTCCTATAATTCTTCTTCATCTCAAAAGATACTAGAGTGTCATATAATTTCCCCTCCTTTTCTCCTTTCAGTCTTTGCACAAGGCAGGTTTGTGTTTTCCTGAAATTGTGGAGTTTTTTTCTCCTTTGAGAAAACCAGCACCAACAAATATTCTCAGCCCCTGCATGACTCATTTCGTAGGACCTTGGCTACCAAGTTTTGTTTAGCTTTCTGATTCCAAGCTGGAGAAGGAGGCCTTCTCTTCTTTCGGTCTCAAATTCTGGGAGGAGATTGGTTAACCACTGAAAGGCCTTATCTATTAAAAATTGGGGTGAACCTTAAGGCAACGACTTATTCTCCTGTGGACAGTTCCTTTCACCTATCCATGAACTGATAATTTTGTTGTCTGTTACTTTGGAAGTGACTCATCTGCTTTTTCCCTTACTTGGTATGAAAGTTTATCAACTGACTGTGTAAAATGATTTGTTTCTACCATTTAAACATCACTCTGGGAGGTAATTTAGTAGCCCCATGGATCTCAAACAGACTTTAGGTTTTGTTATTTCTTGAGAAAATAAACCATAAGAAGAAGCAGTATGACAAGCTAGGCTGAATATCTTGCTAACATTTCTCTGAGCAAGGCAGACAAAAATTAAAGAAGCAGATGAGGAATCCTAACATGAAAATATCTTAAACCTTGATGAACTATCATCTTGAAAGATGAGTTAAAAAAGCAGGAGGAATTAGGGATCTGCATATCTGCTGTCTCAGGAATGTGGCAAAGGCAACGATAGAATAAACTCATTTAATCCAGTAATTTGACACAGAATCAAAATGGGCTTCCATAGCCACACCTGGGTGTTAGAAATACTCCACCCAGTTTCCTTCAATGAATATTCATGTCATAGAACCGAATCTTTGTGTGAAAGGCAGTGGCTGTGTTCAGGTAGCAAGTAGGTGTGAGAACTCTTATCTAGATGAAGAATCCTGAGAAACCTTTGGACAGGTACCTGGTTATAAATCTGAAAATATGACTAATCAACACCTGAATATAAGAGCAGAGACAGCATTAGAGCACACAGATGTGACTTAGAAAAAAAGATGTTGAAACCTAAGTATCTCTCATGGAATTTTAAAGTCTATATTTTTGTGATCATTATTCCTAATGCAGAGGAAATATATAAATAATGAAGCAATAAGAACTCTATTTTCATTCACTCATTTTACTATCAGCAGAAGCCAATCTAAATTTGAAATTGTTCTCTAGGGGAATAAATGCCTTTCAGTGTAACTATACAGAAACCTATTGGCTTAACACCTGTTTGTCTTTAACTACATAATTTAAGGTCATTTGAGTTTTCCATAGCACAGGTAGGACACCTTCACCCTTGATATCAATATTTTGTCACTACTGAAGCTGCATGACTGCAAAACACACATTTTTTCTGTAATTTGGTTCTCATTGAATTATTATTTATCCAAAGAGAATGAAAGGAGTCAAACATTCAGGAAGTTTTTCCTTTATTCATAGTGAGAACACTGACCACATTGTTTTGTCAATAAGTCTAAAAGATATAAAAACCAGATAATGAAATCATGGCCACAGCTATCTACATCATGGAGTATAGGCTATATGACAGCTCAAGCAATCCACACAGACATTGTAAATATAAACAGGAATCTAAGAAAACTATTTTCCCTTCACTTGCAAACAAACTCAAGGATACCAAATGCTCCTATTTAGCTTCAATTAGTGAAACTCGAAAATGTAACCAGTGATGTAGTGCATTATTTGGGAAAAGGAATAAGCTGAGTTTTAGAATCTAGAAATAGTGTATTTTGTGGATCTGACATCTAGAAATTATTTCTAAGGGCTTTTTAATATTTAATAATGTGTTATCAAATGTCTATTTGCCAAAATACCAGAAGAAAGCTTGCCAAAATACCAGAAGCTAATCTTCGGTTTCATTAAACAAATGTTTTGCACATTAAGTAGCACAGGACTAGAAAAGTCAAGAATCACACAGAATATTCTGAGTTACAAGGGACCCACAAGGATAATCGAGTCCAGCTTTTAAGTGAATGGCCTATAAGGGGATCAAACTCAAAAATGAAACATGTACTCAGATTTGTATGATTTTTAATTTCTTGTAGATCCGGTTACCTCCAGTGACTTAATAAACATACACAATTTGTATTCTTATAAGAGCACTCTGAATTCTCTCTTTCATTGTTATATAACTGACATTTTTTGGTTATTCCAATCAGAAGCTTACAATAAACAAACTCATAAATTCTAGATGGCCTTGCAAAGGGAAGGAAAGTGGAAATCTGTACTGAACCAGAAGTACATCTGAATCAACATCAGAAGTATTTGATGAGAAAGAAATATTGTTACAGAAGGATGTCTCTCTTTTCCTAAGAAAATTATGAATGAAAAGAAGTCTTTTTGCCTTATAATTTGGGCAACATAATATTTACTCATTGAGTAATAATATCAAGCAAGTGATCTTAAACATTTTTTAATATCCTGCTGTTTTACCATCACTATTTATGGAAGTCAAACAAAAAGAAAGAGAAAAAAAGTTGCACTGTACATCAAGAACAGTTGCTGTGAAGTACAGGAAGAGGTGAGGTGAAGATTTCTTAAACAATCCTGGAAGAAGATGAAAAGGGAAAACCAGGGTATACTAAGATAGAAGTTTATTATAGACTAGCTTTTTGGGTGGAGGGAAGTCGTGTTTTTTGATCACACAAGGGAAGCATCCAAAAGGAAAGAACCTGATGGCTTTAATTACTTCTTGAAATTAAATTTTTCTTCTGTTGAAAAATAAATACAAGAAGGAGACAGTCCAACAAGTTCTTGGAATACGCTGGGGACAGCTTTTTCTTTAGAAGGTAAAGAAAACCATTAAGGGAGTGGTTATTTTAGATCTTCTGCTGACTAGTAGGGCACGAAGTGGCTGAGAGTGAAAGGCAATCTAGGTGAAAGTGAATACCATCATTTAATAATCACTAAACCATAAAAAAGGAAAGCAGCAAAATCAAATTACGTTTTTTCCCCCAGAAAACAAATCTAAAATTTTATGAGCTCCAAAGACTGATAAGCAAGATTTTGTAGGAAGACTGTTTAATTAACAAAAGAATGTAGGAGAGCTTGTCTTAGTCATTGCTGGAGTCAGTTCTTAATTACCCAAGGTAAAGGGAATAATATGAATTAGGCAAAAACAGAGGATAAAACAAATTAGTCTGGGTACATTATTCTGCAAGACTCTACTCAGTACATTTAACTTTGAAAGGCTTATGAACAGATTTCCATAGAAAGAACAGCAACAGAGAGGAGCCTGATGCAAGCTTACGTTTTCTAATCCACCGTTTTCTACCACTCTCCCACAAGAAATGCTGAGGGAAGGCAGGGCTTCCTTAAATCCCAATCCCCATAAACCATCTGTCATCAGCAGGTGACTGTGTTATTACACACATTAGGAGATTATCCCAAAACAAAAGAAACTGCTGAATTCACACACACAAACATCCCCCCAGGCGATTTCCTTGATTTTTATAATTTATCTAACAATCAGACTTTTGCATTATACATCAAAGTAGAAAATTATGTGGCCTAGTCTCACTCACTTTCAGAAGCTTCATTTAAAAGGTTTTAAATGTTCTTAGTAAAAATGGATTGATTCCAGGTTAGAGAAATGACACCCCAACAGTTTAATTTACCTGTAAGTATGAACAAATTTTTCCAAAAAGAAGAACTAAATGCCAACTCAGAGCTTTCTAAGTAACAGCTGAACCCTCCTATTCTTTCCACTGAAAAATATCAAACATCTCCTTGCTTTTCTGGAAGTTCTTGGAAGAAGCTGATATACAAGACAGCAAGAGGGTGAACAACATTTTTTTTCTTTTGGAAAGCCAATTTCACAGCTAGCTCTACTACAATGGAATGTCATCCCAGCAAAGTAAATGTGCCATTTTGCTGTTTTGTGAAGAACTGAGATCTTTTAGTAGGATGTTTCAATGGTGTCAATAGAACTAAGATCCTGAATGAGAGCAAAAGGGATATTTGGGGTTTATGTTATTTGTGCATTCAGCTAAGGACCAATGAGTCTTTTCCAAATGCAGAATTTAGTAGATCAGATTTGCTGGCTTGAGAAGACTGAAAAATAAATGTGTTTGTTTTAAAGACAGAATATTTTAAGCCTTCATCAAATATATTCAGATGAATATTAGTTCCATGACCAAGAAGAAACTTTTTCAATTACTGGTCTGCTGAGTACTTCTGTTAATGTGGAAAAATAGTATTTCTCTCTCCACGGAAATATTACAATAAAGACAAGAATGGCATTGCACAACTTTGTCTGCAATCTGAAATTAAGTTCTCACATTAGAACAGGAGTAATTAGCATTTTCCCTAGCTTGCTTCCATGCAGTAATACTGCTGCCAAGCAAATGAGTAACACTACATGAGGTAAATGAACACTAGAAACAAATGTGTAGCCATTCATCCCTCTCTGGGAAAAATACTTACGGAGTATCCTGGTTTAGGGCAAATTTGGGAGAAAAACAGTACGGGTTACAGTGGGGAACTGTAGAAATGTAGGTGATGTTCCTTTATTGTTTTGGCTTACATATTTTTTATGAACAAAATGAAAAAGCCATATGGTTTGTGGGAGCATGTGGAAGATCTCCTCGAGCCATTTTCTTTTTTGTCTCTTCATGCCAGCTAAAGTCATTATGTACCTTCCTTATTTCCGTACATGTTATTAATTTGAAAATTTTCCAGTACTTCAAACACAGATCTTTTAAAGGAAGATTACAATTATACCTTGTGTTTCAGAATAGGCATCTTCACTATATATGTAAGCGTGTTTGTTTATATCTACATTTATATAAACACACATATTTAGCTTTCTCCTACCTTTCTAAGTGCTGCTGGTAGTGAGGCAGTAGACATTGATATCGCTGGGAGAGCGTAAGAGTGGGGGCAGATTACTGAGGGTGTTTGGTTCTCCTGAACAGTGCAGCGTCTGCCCGACACATCATAGTACCTGCAAGGAGAGGAAACATGGCTCAGTTAATGCATCCTAGAAAAAAATAAAGTCTGAGTCAGTGCTTGCTGTATTTCTGACAAAACACTAAGATGTTTTCTCCTGCTGTGGTGGTTCCAGGCTTCCGGTGCTTCCAAAGTTTACTGCTTTATTTTAGCTCAACTACTTGCTCCTCTTCTTAGACATTAATTAATCCCACCTGCTTTAGCTCCCTGAAACTAACTTGTCAGCTTTTTCCTGATAATGAAACAACCAAAATCCAAATACAATACTCAGCAGGATAACCACATCAGAGCCACAAGGCAGAAAAATTAGTTGTCTTATCTCCTGTCACTCCACCTCTTCAGAGACAGCAGATTACAACATTTGGAGTTTATACTTCTACATTACATCACACGTTCCGTTCACTTTCCTTCTGGAAGCCGTCTCAGTAAAGGAGCAGTTGAATTCTCAGAACAAGTCACTTATTGGGAAGAGGTTGTCCCAATAGAAGTGTATACAATCTTTAAAGCAATACATTCATTTTAAGCAAGTCAGTCCTAAACCTTAAGGAACCTAATTTTGCTTATGTTTATTCCACAGTGGCAAATTTCAAATTCTCAATCCAAAGAATGTGAAAAAGTTCACTTAGTCTCCTTGAGAGAGAGAGAGAAATAAAATAGTAAAAACTGACCAAGTTATAAAATCTCTTCAATTTCACTGTCTGAAAAATTGAAATAGCAAGAATCCAGAATTCTCTGAAGATACAATTTTATTAAAAGGTTGATAAATATAACAGTTTCTATATTTTTCTCCTTTAGATGATTCAACAATTGGCTAAAATGCAGCTTTTTAAAAATGATATGTATTTTGATATTTTTGTTTCAAAATTTGACTGAATTTTTCATAGGATCATAGGATAATTTATGTTGGAAGTGACCCCAGGAGGTCTCTGGTCCAATGTCCTGCCTGAAGCAAGGTCAGCTATGGGAACACAGAAGGCTGCTCAGGGCTTTACCAAACCAACTCTTGAAAATATGCAAGGGCAGAGACATCACAACCTCTCTGGACAACAGTGAAAATGTTTTCTCTTACATCTAATCTGAATCTCTCCTTTATCAGCTTCTCACTGTTGTCTTGTCTCCCTACCATGCACCACTGTGAAAATTCTGGGTTCTTCTCCATTAACACCTAAAACTACCTCCTCTCCAAAACTGAACAAGCCCCAGTTCTCCACTCTCTCTTCACAGGGCAAGTGGATCCTCACAGGCAACCACCATACTGGCAGCCATCCAAGGAACTCACCCCAGTTTGAAACATTGAGATCTCTAGGCAGAAAAAATACCCTCATCAAATATTTTGCTTTCACAGAAAAAAAAAGAAGTCTCAAAATGCTCTTGTTTTATTTTGTCCTTAAAATATGCATATTTTTCATTTTGGTTGGAACAAAACGACCTTTTTCCCACAGGCTTCTTTTCCAGACTCATCATACTGTCCCAAATCCAGCTCTGTTTGTACAGCTTTATTTGCAAATTCAGTTTTATAACTGACTTTCATATAGAGTTTTCAAAGAGTGAATAAGAGAGTAGAAAAGCCTCAGGCATATTTATAAAGTTGTTCAGTTTATTGCATAATTGTGGTGAAAATGTTTTGACATTTTAACACATATCCCAATAAACATGTGCAATTATTTTGTTTATTTACCTATTTCTAAGGAAGAAACTGCATCACTCTTAATAGCTGGTTACCTTCCCCAGGACATAGCTAACTTTGAGCTGTCCATCTTGATTTTCATGTTCTGTCTCCACCGATGGAGCTTGCTTTTGGGGTGGTTCCTCACACATTGCATGTGAGAAAATTCACAAGTCACATTAAAAAGCTGCTCAGGTAGTGCTGAAAGATCCTGTGGTACCCTACCTACCTTGTCTACAGTCGATACTGCTGAAGGGAGTAACAGTAGGCTGGGGTCTGTCAACCCCGTCACTCAGAGCAATGGAATAAGTGACATGATATGGGCAGGAGACCAGGAAGGCATTTGGCTGAAGTCTAGATAAGAAGTCAGGGTGAGGAGGAGGAAAGCACACCAAGGGAAGTGGATGGAAGGACTGTCAACTGTTGAGGTGACACTGAAGCTGCAAGAGGCTACCATTCGCCATGGTGCCACTGGGCTGGTGACAAGCACCTGCACCCCAAGTGATATACAATGAACCTGTGTCAGAAAATAACACATCACTAGTCCCAAATGCCAAAAGGAAGCCAGAGGAAGCTCTGGAAGCAAGCACTTCCTAGGTAGGAAGACAGGATATCTCACCAGGATATCCTTTGTCCTGCTGCAGAAGGGGGCTGTGCTGGTCTCCAGGCAAGCCAGCAACGTCCACCTGGGATGCACCTGCTGGCTCCCTTCCACCAATGAAGGCTGGGGACCTCTCCTTGGGGACATTAAACACCTTGCCCCACGTGTCCACTCCTGATGGCCATCAATCCTTGAGACACCTTTAGACCTCAGGGTGCTGGCATGTCTGCGGTGTAGTAGCCAGAAAGCTGCTGCTTTCAGAATACAGTGAAGCAGCACTGATTCTTTCAGGCACCTTTTTTTAAAGGACACAATTTCACACCAAAAACTAGAGCTGACAGAAGCAGCCTGGGAGGTTTAAACCCAAAGATGTTGCACTGGAAAACAGCCAGCTCCAGATTTCCAAACAGGTGAGAAAAGGTGCTCTTTGAATTTCTTCATGGTTTGAAGTCTATCCTCCTAACAATCTGCTGACGAGCTAAACTCACCAGAGCCTCCAAGTTTTTCTTTATGGCAGCGGGCAGTTTTCCAGGGAAACGCTGCAGTACGCTTCCCGCCTGAAGGCATGGGCAGGCACGCAAGCTCCTGAGGGCAAGACAGGGTGTGAGGGCACAGGGCTGCACCTCTTCTGCCCCAGCTGCCCAGCCAAATTCTCTCCTTCCAGCTCAGATGCAGAGCAGCTCACCCCTATGCATGGCAGGGAAACTCACTGTGGGGCAAGGGCAGGTAGGGGGACAGTCACCATAGAGAAACTGAGGCACTGTCAACCCACACCCTTGCTTTTCTCACCCAGGCGTGTTTGTGTAACCATACCCACTTGCTCAGAGCCCTGAGGCTCCGGGGGGAGAAGGCGCTTGCAACACGCTGAGCATGTTATGAAACCCTCCCAGACATTTTGCTCAGCAGTAACAGCCCCATGTTACCTATGCTGTTTCCAGCACAAATCCAAACCATACCCCCATACCTGCTATCACAAAGAAAATTAAATCTATGGCAGCCAAAACCAGCACACATATTTTCATACAGCTATTAGTTACAGTAATAACTAATTTTACAGTGAAGCAAAGGAAGAGCAAGAAGGAGACTTTGGAAATTATCAAGCTTTTGGAGGGAGCATGAGGCACAAAAAGGAGGGAGGAGAAGTTCTGTAGGTACGTACATTTCCTCTTTACCTGATTTACAGCAGAACTACTGACTGGAAAAGGAAACCACCAGATGGGAGCTGACCTGGCAGAGCTCTCTTTATGCTGCAGACCACACAGTTTGGCCCCATCACTCTTGCCCGTCCATGCCTTAATCCTTAGTAGCAACACGTTATCTTATTAACTATCTTAACATATTGACTTGAAATATGACAATTATAAATAATTTTGAAGGGAACTAGCTTGTAGACAAAAATATGTAAAGACAATGTAGGAGCAATGAGCAAGCAACTCACTAACCAAAAGAAGAAGAGTGGGTTGCCTTACATTTTAACCTAACAGTGCTTACTAAACTAGCATCCTTATAATATTTCATCCTTATAATATATTACAGACATGGCTTCCCGCATAATCCATTATATTCAGCCTTGCAATCCATCTGCCATCTGCTGTTTTTCTGCAGTCCGTATCCAGTAGATGGTTCTTGCCTATTAATTCCCACTTTTCAATCAACACAGTATGAGATCATTTTTTAAGAGAGAACATGCATGAGCAAGAGCAACTTGATTACAATGGAAAGATATTTTGTTTGTTTATTCAGATCCTCTACCCAGTCTTCCCCCTCCCACACCATATCAAGACTAGAATTTTTCCCTGGGAGCAGCAAATATCAATTTGATCAGCCAAAGGACTGACTAAAGATTTACTGCAAAACACAGAACAAGATGAAAAGCAGTAAGGGGCATTTCTCTGGTTCATCCACCACCTCAGTGCTCATGACTGTAATAGATGCACCTATGCTGACAAATAATTTACCTCCCTGGTTCATTCCCGGGTCCTGGTGCTCTTGTCAGCCATACCACACATGCATCACCGTGTGCTTGGACTCTCTTCTGAAGGAGACCGACTGCTTCTCTCGGAGGAAAAGCCAAGGCTTTTCTAGCTCTGTGGACAGACTGCCCTGAGGATGTCACAGCAAGGATAGGACTAGACCAATAGTGGCTTCTCCTACCCTCCACCATCCCAACCAGCCTCTTGTCCTCAGACAGCCTCTGTGTGCCCCACACCTCACAGCATGCAGCATATGCTATGAAAACACCAGTCTTGCAGGCAGCAAAGCAACCTTCACATTACTTCCAACACTTTGAACTGAAGCCACAAAAATATAATTACGATCTTAGAGCCATGGGGGCATCGGACTCAGGTCAAATGTTAGGCGGCACAAACACAAACAGTTCACTCCAGAGGCAAAAGAGGTGTGGATACATCTATAAGGATCACTCCTTGGGGCAGATCCTTTAGCAGTGTAGACTATTTTAAACAAGGGTTTTTTAATTGTGCATTATTTGAGTTGCTGTCCTTACAGCCTTAATATATTTTGAGCATTTCAAACAGCCTGCTCTGGGCTGAAGTTTTCCATACAAAGCCACTGCTTGTTATTCTTTCTGTCATCTTTTCCACAGAACCAGTATGTGGACTCCCTGAACAGTGCAGCAAGCTACTTACCACATCTATATCACTCCTTCCCACTGCCTCAGAAGTCCCATTTCTGTGCCCCTGGTTATAGAACAGAAAAGCCAACTTCAGCTCTTCTACAAAGTGGTTGCTACACTGGGACACCGCTTGCACATACCTACCTACTCACACAGAGTTTCAAGGGGTGGAAATGTGGAGCAGACACACATGTCTTTGAAGGGATGTATGCTTGGGGGACATGTACTGCATGTCCTTCTGTTGTGGGAGTGACAGGATGCATGTGTGTGTGATTTTTGTAGGGAAACTGAGCATTTCAAACTTCTCCCAGGCCTTGGGACTGATGAATGGCTCAGAGCTCCTCCTTGCATGGCACTGAGAAGTTGCGGGGAGGCACACACCCTCTTGTGCCAGCACCCTGCCATCTAATGGCCAGGCTTCAGATTCACAGGTGAATTGAGTTTTGCCTTTCTGTCTCCACCGTTCTAGATCCTAGAGATAGAAAAGTCTATTTAAACTACCTTAGGTCACATCTTGTCAGCACAGAAGTATTCCTACTGGCTTACTTCGAGGTGTTTTCTCATATGTCTTAATAACAGGGTTAATACCTCACCTAAAAGTACCCTTTGTTATAGTTACTCCACTCTGCCTTACTAATTCAGCCTAAATAATTCCTTTCTTTGTTTGGCAAATTCATGCCATTTAAATACTTGCAGGCTTCAGCTGTATCTCTCACTCACAGCCATTATTTAGCATCATCTTCCATTCTGTAAAGGAATTCCCGTGTTCTCCTCTCTGTTTCCTTCTGACAAGATCTCTCCAGCAAAGATGTGTCCAGAGCTGCACACAATGTCCCTGCTCGACTCACACAAAAACCCACAAAGAGCAGGACTGCTGCCTCGTTGCTTTGTTCCACGACATATTTGCTCACACAAAGACTGCACAGAGCTTTTCTGAGCCACTCTCTTACCACAAACTTGTCGTACTTGTTGTCCACTTCCATTCCTACATGTATTTGTTTTTTCTTTCTACCGCCTTCCCAGTACAATATATTAATTTCAGGTTATTAAATGTATTTGTTTGCATTTGGCAGTTTGTTGAATCTCTGAGCAACTTCATCATGAGATGAAATGGCTCCAAGCTTCTGGCTTTCCTGCACTTCAAACAGCATGCAGCTGGAAATGCTACAGTCATTAGGCCTTCAAAACATGTTTTTCTGAGTGCTAACACAGACACAGTGCTGCTCTACCAAATCTTTAATACAGTGAATCCAAGCAGCTTCTGGTTTCTTACTCCAATTGATCTTCTTCTGTTTTACAAAATCAAAAAGGCCCTCTGTCATAGAAATTACTGCAATTATTAATTATGTTTAAAGTCAACATTTTTTAGCACTTCTATTAGCTAGATAAAAACCCAGTAAAGACACTTCAGAAAGATGGATTGTAAAATCCAACAAGAAAGTTGAATTATAAGGTTATCTGCTAGATAATCTGGAAATTTAATGAATAATGGAGTTAGTAGCCCAGAAACCCTGCCATTATATAGCTAGTTAAAATATTCATGAATAGTAGCATAGAGCTTGAACTATACCAGGCTTGTGCCAGATGCTCATCACCCTTTCACTATTTTGCCTCCTGATGTTCTCAACTATGGAATTAACTGTAATTGATTTAATTTTGTATCTTGCTGTCTTAAGTATCTTTGTATCTTAAGTATCTTCACAGCCACTCACTTTGTATATCTACAAACCAGGTTATTATAATTCTGTATTGACGTTCCTATGAGGAGATACATCATAAACTTCAGTTAATGCCTACCACAAACAATCACTTCTCTCTAGTTGTATTTCTAGCCCTCATTTTTATAGGAAAAGTCACAATCTAACAACAAACAAAAATTTGGTTTGATACAAAATAACTGGAACATGTACTGATCCACCTTCTAAAATCTCATTTCAAAGGAGGAATACATTTTGTCATTTCATCACTTGGAGACTATTTAAATTACTGAAGCTCTTTTTTTATTCTGTAATTTGAAGACCATTAACAAATTTTGTCAGTTACTACTTTTTGTGAAACTGAACTCCCTGTGCTGATAGTGACGTTTAAAAAAATCCCAAAACTTAGTACAATATTAATATAAGATGTACTCCTTTAAGTAGTTTCTTTCCCTTTTTTTGGCCTTTTTTTTTTTTTTAATTCATCAGAAAAGCTCATTATTATCATCCATCCACTGGGTGGCACCTCTACATAGATGCCAGGTGTGCCCCAACAAACCCATGATGCCTTCAACAATCACTCCATTCCTCCCAGAGCCAAGTGTTGACATTACATCAGCTTTGTGTACGCAGCCATATTTGGGAGACAGCTAAAGCTGGTTACTAAAAATTGGCTTTGTAAAATATTCCTGGAATTTTCTGCTGTAATTTTTCAACTCCTAACTTTTGGGAAAAAATGAATCTGTACAGAGAAACCTGCCATGGGAAACCTGATTCCTTGAATATGTGTAAGTATGGGAAACATTTGATAGCCTATGAAATTGTTTTGACAGTTGTGCCAGAGCAAATATATAATGAACTTTGTTGCGTTGTAGTAATATAAAACAAATCATGTCTAATATTACAGTAGCATCCAGTAAGCCCAAGCCCAAGCGTAGTTAAATTCCAGTTCTGGTGGGCAATGAACTAATAATATCCCTGCCCCTAGGTCAATTGTAACTATGCTGCACTGGACTATCTCAATGAGTGAAAAGCTCATCTTGATATTTATACTCTGGCCTAGCTTTAAAGCATTGTATAAACAATAATCATCACATTGAGTTACCTCACACAGGTAATATCTCATTTTATATAGTAAGAAGCTCAAAGAACCAGATGAAGCAGTTTGACTGAGGAGACAAAAAGCCAGCATCATTCATTTCTTTAAACACATGATGCTTGTCTTCCTTTGTTCATATTGACTCACCATGACTTGAGGAACAGAAACATCACGTTACTGCATCATTTTCCTACTTTCTGTAGCTACACTGGGAGATACAGAAGGGTGTTTACAAATCCAGGGACATGAAAATGCTTTTGAACATACAGACTCGCAGCATTTCCCCACTTGCTCTTTTATGTTTAAGCATTGTGATTCAAAGTGATAGTTGAAAAAAATCAGCAAAGTTTGTGCTCTTTAAAGTTTGTTGTGAGCAGGTAGTCATCTGCCTTGGACTAAAGTTCCACTTTAGTGGAAACAAAGTGGAACTTAGAATTAAGTCCAATTCATCTGGACAATTCTAAATACAGTGCAATTCCAGCAACAAGTAGGAAAGTCTTTAATTCTTGGGAAGAACGTTTCTGTCCACAAGAAGGGATAAAACAGGTTTGCATAGACCAAAATAAGCCTGTCAAGTTCCCACTGTCCAAAGGCAGGAAAGGCTGTGCAAGATGGGTACAGAGGCAGCAGGGAGGGAGGGATGTGCTGATGCACACACCTGAGTGCTAGGTCTCGTGTTGGGGACACTGCTTGTCACGTGGAAATGAATGACTACAGCTCCAGGCTATGGCTGGGGACTGCAGCTCACAGGAAGGTCCCGCTCAGCACGAGATCCCAGAAGATTCTATGGCCTTTCTGCAGCCTACTGCTCTCCCCTGCTCCAGCCTCTCCTGCACCCATTGGGCCAGTGAGGAGACCCTGTGCAGGTCCCTGAGCCCAGGATGAGGGTGAGCCCCTGGCAGCACAGCCTGAGAGGGAAGAAAGGGCCAAATGAATGAGATGCAACCAGGACTTGTGAGATTTGGCTGGTGCTGCATAAACTCATCCATTTATCTATGCATCAAAATCTTCATAAACCACACCCTGCAATTTCAGCAAAGGAACTCACCTAAAATGAGTTGATTTCATGAGCTAAATTAGCCCACTGTCTAGAACAAAGACAAGCATCTGGTGTGGTACCAGCCATTCCACATTTGCATCAATTATGCTGAGCACAATTGAAACTCAGACTTTTGGCAACAAGGCACTTGAGCCACCTTTTGCTCACAAAATAACACAGTGACTTACATTCAGTGGAGGTTTGTGATTACAAATTGCACTAATGTAGATTTATTATGTCACTTCTGAATATCAATATCAATATCAGTCTAAATACCTAGATAACCTACAGTAACAAACATGCTGCAGAAAAAAGCAATTTTTTTTAAGTGGCACTAGAAAGGTGCCAATTAAGAAAGTAGACTTAGCTTTGTAAATTCAGCTTTGAAACCTGGCCAATTAAAATTTTACCGAGCTTTAAGAAGAAAGGAAGAACAATTTACTAAAATGATTAAATAACTTCTTTTTGATGTCAGGAATGGAAAACTGAATTGAAGTGACATATTCAATAAGAAGTAGCAGGAAAACATAGAGTTATACTTAGATAACTCTAAGTTATCTTGTGTAATATGAGATATTTTGTTGCTTCCTGACTTAATAATACACTTTATTATTTCAGGCTTTAAGTAATTATAGCTTTATTGCAGAAGTTATCACTATGGATTTTTCTCATTTGCCTGAAAACACACATCTGCAGAGATTTCAATATAAATCCTAGATGAATTACTTTCATTTAAATTCCATGTATATTTCAATATGGAGTATCTGAGTGAAGCATGATTTCTTAAGAGATGACAATACTGAATCACAATTTATGAGAGTGTTTAATGGGCCAGGTCCGTGACTCTGATGTCTTGGAGCAAACAACCTTCATCTTTTATGTATATGTACAGTTACGTTTATGAAAACAATTTAAAAATGCTTTAACACAGACATCTTTTTAGATACAACTTGTAAAAATCTGTTCTCATACTTCATATGGCTTTTCTAGTCATGTGTCCAGCAGAAGTAGTAGTTCAGGGAAGTCTTGTAAAGTATTAGACCTTTCAACAAGATAACAATAGAGAAGATGAAAAGGCGACTCAAAAACTTACATAAATTGCAGTCACAGATGCATCATAGAAAGTGATTTTTGTCACAAATTCTAGCACAACACCAATGTAAAATACCATTTCACAGTACATTCCAAAGCCCTACTGATTATTGTCGGAGCTCTTCATTCTCACATTCCTTTAAATGCCATTAATACAGTTATTTAAATTGTCAAAAGTTACACATCAAAATAAACACATGGAAGTGGATGGGTTTTCTACATACCTCCACAGAGTTCAGGCTTTCTGCCAGCTCAAACAGACATCATAACATGGATTTACACTATGAAGAGCTTCTTTGAAGTCATATTGGCTTCTCCAGAAGGACTAGCTTACCGAGTAAATAGCAGCAGAATTCAGGATTCCTTCTGGATACAAGCTCACTGATGGCAGCCTACCTGCATCTCTGCATCTTTACAGAGCCAGAAGACCACGGGCTTCACCTTCAGAGTTTGTTTTGCTTCACCTTTTGAGGAATGAGTTGTCTCCTGACAGTATTTTTGCCTCTTGTCAAATCCGTTTACCACTCTCCTGTTTCACGCCCTTCTCTTTTCCATAGGTACCAAAAGTGATCTTGCAGGCAGTGAGAGAAGAAAAAAGAAAGGATGCAAAGGGACGAGAGGGGGAAATGAAAATGGGAGGCTCCTGGGAAAGGAGGTGCAGACAAACTAGGGAGAATATTTTTTTTAACTGGGACACGGGCAGCCCAGTTAATTTTGTGTAAGGCTTTGTTATTTAAAATGATGAACATTTTGTTACAATTCAGTACACTTACTTAATGTTGCTTCCACTCCGTTCATTAACAGCTCTCTTCTGAATTACTAATCTACAAGGCCTTCAACTATTGGTTTTGAACAGCTCATCTTCCAGCCTCAATGCTTGATCATCCTAGAATGCTTAAATACCTCCTGAGGAGGAAACACCTTCATGTTAATTATATTAAATGTCTGAGCTGGAGCCTGCCAAGCAGTTCTGAACACAGTAAACTAGGCACAGACTTTGTGATGAGTAAAAACAGTGTGCTCCTATAATAGAATCATTACATGTAAAGAAAAATCTTCAGAAAAAACTAAATAAGGTCTTAACTTTGAGGAAGCTGGTTACAACAAACTTTTTCTATCTCTGGCACTGATCTGTGGCCACACCTCTGTAAAAGAAATAAGTTTATCTTGTCTCTTAGATTTAACGAACAGCCAGAGCAGAGGTGGATAATCTCAATGCACAGGCACTTGTGCATGAAAACAAGTTTGATTTGTCCACCACAAGCATTAACTTTCAGCCACACCTACTCTTCTGTTTGGGTCAAGTCTATAATTATTGAAAGCTCCCTCTCCATATGACAAGAAAATTTTTATATAATCTCCCTTATCTTTGATTAAAGATGCCATCTATAAAACTATAAGATTACTATGGTAGTGTTTGAAGCTGATTTAAGAATAAAAACTTAAGAGAGTGAACTTGCTCTCAATAGCCTGCAGCTACAGCATTGCATATGCTTATATGTACCTGACCTGGTCTGTACCAAGAAGGAGTAGCCTCCACGGTGCCACTGAAGGAAGGAATTTTCATTGCAGTAAATGTCATGCTTCAGCTCTTTGTCACCAAGAAATGAATTGTTTCAGTACAGCACTCAGTGACAAACTGCATTGTTCAAGTGTGTGTGAATACCATCTAAGGAATTCTGATGCTTTACAGGCCCTCAGTGTGCAAGCTGCTGAAAGCCTCAAGTTTTAAAATGTCCTCATGACCACTTAAAAACAAATAGAAACCCAAAAGCTCCACACACAAAGTTTTCTGGTGCTCTTTCAGAGATAAAGGTGTTTGTACCATCCCAGTGTCTCAGTAGGTTGAGTAGCTCACTTTGGCTCTGGGTCTTACACAAGACATCTAAATTGACAGTTGAGTACAAAGAGGAATTAAGTAAACATCTCGAATCACAAAAAATAATTCTACTACCATTTCAATCACATTTTAATTTTAAAACAGTTCACACAGTAAACTTTATCCCAAAGCATCATGTGGTATTATGAGCCTTGGACTTTACACTTGCATGAAATGCAAGTTGTTCTGGAGCCAGTTCAAAGACTGACTTAAGTCATCTAGGATGTCCTATTTACAACAGCTGACTACAGAGTCATCTGCCTGCAACTCTGTAGTTACCTGCTAAAACCTTCTATTTTAATTTCTGCATTTGCCTACTTTCAACCCTCTGAGGGTTAGAACCAGTTTAACAAGGCATTTATCTCATCATTGTGACCCAGATGGGGCAACTCATTCACAAGGGACAAGAAATCAGAATCTCCCACAGATAAAGCCTCAGGATCTGGGGGAAAAACATTTTTGATACTCAGTATGTGACAGCAAAGTATTTTGCCTTGGTGATTTTTCAAAATACAGTGTAAACCTCTCCTTTCTTAACAATATTCCCACAGCTAAAGAAGCCACAGATTCTTTTCCAAAACCCTAAGTAATCTCCAAGAGGGAGCATGAGTAAACAACTAAGGAAATCAACACTCCCTTACTAGAATCAGTTATGCAAGGGAAAAGAAAGAAAGCCCTCGTGTTTTCATTGTATTACATACACAGTGAAACAAGGGACAATCTCAAAATCTTTGGACCCAGTCTCCAAACCCAGAACCTTCAAGCATTCTAAAAGCCTCCTCTAGGCTGTTGTGTGCAGTAAATGCACACTTGAAGATGCAATCAACCTGGCAGCAGACTTTTGGACTGCAAAGCTTCTTCCAGCAAAGATACCCCAAAACTGCTGTCAACCATTAACCAGAATGCAGAACTGTATATTGTTCTGTCTTCAAATGCAATAATACCAACTTCAAAGAAGTCAAGGATCAGGAAGAGGTAACTAAGGGTGACAAATAATTCCTAAATATTTGACATTTATTTTTGAGATAGATCATTTAATTAGTTTAAATGGTATAAAATAGTAAATTATAGATGTAAAAATAAAATGGCATGCTTTGCAGAAGCATTGTAAGGAAATGGACTTACTGAAAGACCTCGGCTGATCTGTTTCCATCAGAAGGCAGCACTGCCGCCTGGTCTGTAAGTCTGTTAATTACAAATCTTTAACATAAAAAAAGAAAATGAAACTCACCATCCTCTATTAATGTTTCCATTAATTAACAGGGGAAAAAAAAAACAGGAGCTACAGAAACAAGAGGACAGTGAAGTCTGGGTTTCCCTAATGAGAGCTAGTTCAACATAATTTTAATAACTCGGCTCTCACTAATTAAAACATGCAATAACATTTTTAGGATCTTCCGAACAACAACGGTTGTACCTGGAAGCAAGACCCCTTATCCTTCCCGGGCTGTGAGGTAAGTTCAGTTGCTCAAAATAACTTACACAACTATTCCCAATACTCCTTCCTTAAGGATGTGTCAGAAGAGTAGTGAAAATGGAAGCAATAAACACCACTCAAGCTTTATGGATTTCAGCACAAAAATCTAGAATTAACCACCTTTATTTTACACACCCATCTCATTATGGGTGTGAAACCAGCTCGTTCACTGAAAGTTTATTTTCTTACCACATAAGTCTGTATAATGTAAGTCTTATCCCAAATCCATTTTTATCCTCCCAGTATTGATCAGAACTCACAAAATAGGTTAAAATGAAATATCAGTCTCTTAACTGAAAAATTTCCAGCTAAAGTATAGCTGGTATAGCCAAATGCCTCCCTCTGATAATTGGCACAAAACAAATTAATAAAAGCAGTTGTGGTGGAGAAGAAAAGATGGAAATAAATAGAAGATAGATAGATAGATAGATAGATAGATAGATAGATAGATAGATAGATACATAGATAGATACAAGATAGATACATACAAGAAGGGGCAAACCAAACTGCTTATATTATACTCTACTATTATTTTGCTTGGTTCTATGTCCTTAGTCATTCTTTTTTAGTACTCTTCTAGGCAAATACTCAAAGAGTTGGCTCAAAAGTCAGTTTTGCTATAGAAACTTTGGCAGGCAGTTAGTAAACTATTTCTCTTAAAAGGCTCTTCTCATCCCTAGTAAAAAGGCATACAGCTTTTATTAAAGAAAAGCCTCAGTTCCCCCTTGGCTTTGTAAGCCACATACAGCAGCAGTTCTGCGCTGCACTCTGTACACAGGGACAAGAAAGCAGAGTTGCCCTTGAAAGCATGGGCAGACTGAACCACAGACTGCAACACCAGAAGACTTGAGAGGACTGAAGGGTTTTGTTTCACAGCTAGCTTTTTGAACTAGAACTGTCTGTCCTCCTCAACACTCACCTTCATTATTAAATTGTAATTTGGGTTAGATTAAAGGAGAGTAGAGCAGCATAAAAGGAAGGGTGCAAAACTAACCAAAATAAACACATTTAGGACAGACCATTGGGCAGATGTAAATAATGAGACTGTTCCAGCATATGAGACATAAAGAAATCAGAGTGGAAGAATTAAAACACTTCTGAAAATATGAGAGATGAAGGAGTGTGAGGATTTCTTCAACAATTAACAGAAGAAGGACTCCTCAAGCCATTTTTTTAATCATGTATTTCTTCTTCTTGGAGGAAATGGAAAGAAGTTTCAGGAAAAATTAATTTGTATAAACATTAAAAAATTGTCTGCGGTGATTCAAGGTTTTGCAATTTGTTGTCTTCTGTTGCACTTGTTCTATGTAGGTGCCATGTAAAAATTCAAACTTAAATAATAAGTAATACAATGTAATCAACAGGTAAACTGCATTAAAGAAAAAAAAAAAAAAAGTAAGAGGTAAAATCTAGTACTATTTGCACTGCAATTATGCTGAGAATCTTTTGAACCTCACTGTGGTAAGTGCTGTACCAAAAATTGGGTATGTCCAGTAAGAAGGAAGGGAGCAGACAAAATTGCACTGAAACATCTGCAATTATCCTAACAGTTTCAGCCCAGCAGCTGCTTCATCAGAGTTATCACCACCGAGACCCAGCACCTGCCAGGGAAAACTTGTGGCAGGAGGCACCAACACCACAAAACAGCTGGTGTGAACACCAAAGTCACTGAGAGAGGACATCAGCAAGCTCCTGGGAGTCATCCAAGATGGACACAACATCTGTACCTCTATGGTCTTTCAAATCAAGATCACGGGACAATAGTGATGTTTCTAGTAACCTCCAGGGTAGCAGATGTATCAGTGCTAACGTTTCTCTACTACCTAAGTAATGCAGGGCAGCAGGGAATGTCACACTGCAGCAGCAAGATATGATCAGTTATTTGCTTGGACACGGATTTGTGTCCAAATTCATGCTTACATGGATTAAGAAATAGAAACAGGGAAGTTCAACAACAAGTATTCAAAAGTAAAGCCTACAAGGAAGAAAGAAAACTTACACAATAAAAAGTTAGACAGTGAAATAATGTTAGAAGTTTAAATCTGTATTTCATTAAAGCATTAAAAAGGCACTCTTTAGTTTATTTTATAAACAAAGTAGGGCAAATTTTTCTCTAATTATGTGATAAAGCATATTGGGTAAAAACATCCTTTCCTGTCTTTCCTACGCAATATTATTAAGCTCTGAAGCCTGGGATTTGTTTTTCCTTGCTCTAAGCTTGCTAACTACAAATGTTTTAATTTGTAAAAATTATCAAGGACTTTTCTAAATCTAAGCTGCAGCTCTGCCCTCATGTGCACCCCAGGCAGTTCATTTCAAGAGCTTTCAAAATTCAATGTTATTTTTTAATTACTTAAAAAAAAAAAAAAAAATCAGCCTTATGACTTCCTTTATTAATTTTGCAATTTCTACATTAAAGATCCTGTGTGGGTTTTAAAGATATATAAAATAATACTGTTCATCAGCTTTATATAAGAAAATATTTTTTTTTTGGCAACCTGGATTATTTCATAGTGACTTTTCTGATCTTCCAAGTCACAGCTTGTTCTTCTCTCCTCTGTCTTCCAGATTATCTACATGCATAAAACTCACCATATGTTTAAATATCAAGGATCTTCCACCAATTTTTCCAAACACAAAGTGATACAACAAATATTTCATATTTGAATGTGAATAACAAATCATTAACTATGAATAAGCACCTAAGGGTGTGCAGTGGGTCTGGCTGGACTGGAGTTAATCTTCTTCATAGCATCTTATATGGTGCTCTATTTTAGATCAAAACAAACAAACAAAAAAACCCACCACATCAAAGTTTCAGCTACTGCTGAACGGCGCTTGTACAGCACCAAGGGTTTATCAATTTCTCATACATTCTCCCCAGCAAGTGGGCTGGGAGGGAACAGCTGACCCAAACGGATCAAAGGGATGGATATTCCACAGCACGTAACATCACGCTCAGCAAAACAAACTCTGTCTTTGTGATGTTTTTCCAAAGTAGCTGCTGCTCAGACACTGGCTGGGCACTGGTCTGCTGGTGGAATTATTGAGGGACTGTGCATCAGTTTGGATTGGTTTTCTTCTCCTTTGCTTATTAAGATATCCTTATTTTGACCCAAGAGCTTTTTCTTGCTTTTGTTCTTCCAATTCTCTTCCCCATCCCACCAACAGGAAGGAATGAGCAAAGTGGGTGAGTGCTGCATTGCTGACCAAGGTTAACACATCACCAAGTAAAATCCTTCTCATGGGGCTGGGATTAGGATTCCTCCACAATAAGATGTTCTCAGGAGATTACATATGTTCCAAGGGCTATTTATGAAATTCATACCATTTTTTGGTTATCACGCAAAAATATACACTGCTCTGGTTTTACTTTACTATGCCATCAAGTTGGACTATTTCTTTCACTTAAAGCAAAAATGTTTTAATTCAATCCTGTGAAACTGTTCTAAACAGAAAAAAAAAAAAAAAAAAAAAAAAAAAAAAAAAAAAAAAAAAAGATACCAGAGTTAAATCAGTACTGACCATAAATACACTCCAGTAGAAGCATATATACTTGATGAGCTTTTTGTAGCAGTACCTATGCATTTGATATTCTTCATATGTAGCTTAATGCTCTTTGCATTGATGTCATAAAGGAGAAAACACACCCAAAATTTCAGTTCTCATGAGCATGTGATCCCAGTCTGCCATATGTGTAGAGCAAGTGGTTGCAGAAGGTGCCTATGCATACATACCTTCAGGAAAGCTAAGTGACACATTAAAAAAATTCCATTCTTCTATTTGTGGTTGTTCACAGGCACATACATGAATAATAACAAAGGAATAATCAGTTAATTCAGAAGTGGGAAGGGAAAGGAAGACATCAAGGAGTGTTTTGTTGAATATACCGTCGAATTTGGATGCCCTCAGAAAACATGTAGTATTTCATGAATGTGGAACTGTAAAACTGTCCTTTGGACCTCCTAAATAAGATAAAAACAGTTTCTGACCATGCTGGAGGTGCTACTTCCCCAGCAGCCTATGTCAGTTCAGCAAATTCATCACCTAGAGGACACTTGTTTATAGGCACAGAGCCTGTTCCCAAGGCTGTCTGCTGGACTACCAACAATACTGACAGGCTGTTTGGTTTGGTGGCATGGTGCCAGTTCATCACATCTTAAACCTTAACTCTGAAATTTTCCAAGGAGAGCTCATCTACAATCATTTCATCTTAGAGGATGAGCTGGAAACAGGATGTCCAACACCTGTGAACTCAATTACTGTCTTCCAAACATTTTCTTGCCATGGGGACTCCTCCTGGGTAAATGTGGGGCTGAAGAGTCTCTAATTGGGCCAGCCTGTCCCCTCACAAATGCCTTGCATCTCCAGACCATCTCAGAAACCATTTTTTCTTTCCAGGATGTACTCATATTGCCAAAGACTGAGAATATTTACACCCATCACATCCTCCTAAATTCCTGCATTTGGTGAGGAGTCATAAAGAAAGGCAACACCCTTCCTCTGCACAGAGGTAACTTCGGGGCCCAAGGCAGCAGGGTCATGACAGGAACTGAATGGCATCAGCAACACTATTTCAAGTGCTGGAGCATTAGTCAGTGTTGCCTGCAGCTCACATACCCTGGCTTCTCTGCCAAATATAACCTGGCATCCTGGCTTGTGCCAGCAATGGTACTGGACACTACAGTGTTAATAAGGATTACATAATAAGATACCACAGGGAGGGTACGGCCCAGATTTTTCCCTTATTTTCCCTTGATCGTGATTCCACCCTGGGAGAGATGCAGAAGGCACTGGCAGTGCCACAGCACCTGTTCCTCACCCAGGTACTTTGGAAGCAGGTCACCAACATCCAAAGCTGCATGAGCACCAGTGGAAAATATTCGTGTTCACAGTTTTGGGAGGTGCTCACTACTCCCCCAGATGCCTCCAGTCACTGCCTTGTTTGTTCATGTGTCCTTCTTCAGCTTTGTGAACTCTGTGACAAAGGACCTAAACCAATGAACCCCATCTTTTTAATAGTATTGGAAGCTGAAGTTAAAAGCTCCACAAGAACAAGAAACTTGCACTCAGGCTGAGGAGCGTTTGAAACATGAGCAGAAGTCTGGCCCTGTGTTCCTCTGAGAGAAAGCACAAGTGGCAGCAGCAAATCTGTGGATCCTTGTGGATATTGCTAGATTAGAAAGTCCTTATGTTTGAGCAGTAACCATGCACACATGCATCCCTGAGCCTGAAATGAGCACCACTGCTCAAAAGCGAAAGACTATTTAAAATACACGTGCAGAGAAAGGTTCTGCCAAACCCTTGTTCTGATGAGTTATAGTAGTAATTTCTCTATTTTTGATGAGTTATAGTAGTAATTTCTCTACTTTTGACCAAGTTCTAACATCTCCTGTAAAAACCTGACACTAAAGTTCAGAAAATGGCATACTCAAGAGTCTCCAAGTTTTTGTATTCACAGGCTAAAATTACAAGGAAAATAGAGGCAAGTGAGGGAAATCCAGGGAAGACATAAAAAATGCTAAATCAAGTAAGTTTGTCCACATTTCAATATCCAGTTAGACAGTATTTATTTTCATGACCTTAACTCTCAATAGCCTTTATTTCACAGCTCTTTCCCCTGATACTGTTAATGTGATTGGAGAGGTAAAGGCAAATGCATGTGTTCTTCCCACAAACTGAGTAAGAGGCTACTTGAAAGAGGAGTTCAAAACTCCTTTCACAAGTAAAAATTACTCAAACACTAGATGGACTATTACACACACTCAGGAAAAAAAAAAGGAAAGAAAAGC
The DNA here is from genome assembly GCF_024509145.1 of Vidua macroura. NCBI lineage: Eukaryota > Metazoa > Chordata > Aves > Passeriformes > Viduidae > Vidua > Vidua macroura. The sequence goes on from NC_071573.1 coordinate 71,260,103, forward strand.
ACCAACTAACAAAATCTACCCTTGGAGAAGCACTCTGATTTCTTTTGAAAGTACAAAAAAGGAAGCATGTGTATCTCACACACATCACAGCCTGCTGCTGCCAACACCTAGCTGCTCACACTTGCTTCATTAGATGACATGAACACTTAATTTGTCATCAGCAGCAAAATTTATTTATAATCATCTGCACGTGTAATGGACATCCTACTAGTAAAAAACTCAGTAAATCAAAATAAACATGTTAGAATGAAAACAATTATTATTTGTGCATGTCTTGTATAGAAAACAATTGTTGTATATGTCTTATATAGAAAACAATTATGTATTGTATAGCAAATTAATTTATGTTTTTTTAATTTATATCAAATTTTCTCTACATGCCTATGCTGCAATACAGCCTGTATATCAGTGAGTCCTCTGGAAGTAAATAAAAATATATTTCAGAATTATGAGAGTCACATCAGATGGTGGATAGTCTGGGGAATATTATGTCAAAAAAAAAAAAAAAAAAAAAAGACTGAGGGAATTGCATGTTGGAAAAAAAATAAGCAGCATTACTAATGAGAGAGAAATCCTTCTGTCTTGGTTGCAGTGTCTCGACCAGGAAATTAATTGTAAACTCCTGTTAACTCCTACTTCATGTGAAACAAAGTCAGAACCGATACATCTCCCTGTGGGAAGAAATGAATACATAATAGCACATTGCTTTGGCAGCTGTCCCACGGTAACCCGGGAGTTCCACTTCAACTGGAAAAGCCTATCCAGTCCATTACTGGGTGAGAAAAAACTCCATGGAACATAATAAAGTCTTCTGTGGGAACAGAAGACTTCTGGACTTGGACAAACCTTAATCAATTATCAACATGTGGAGTCTTCAGAGCATAGAGGACTTGCTTTAAGCTGGATGCAGGAGAAGCACTACTACAGAAAACAAGCAGGGAGGGGGAAAGCACTGTTTAGAAGAATTACACAAGGAAATATGTCAAAGGTTGTCAAGTAACTCAGATCTAACTTAGAAGAGATTAGACATGTCCAGACAGGTATACAGACCTTTGTTTTTTCCTTTTAAAACCAAGCAAAGCCAAGCAAAACTAAACTGTAGCATATGGCAAGTTAATCACAATGGCAGTGATATTAAGAAATCATTATTATATTTAGCAAAATCATTAAAAAAAATAATTAAAACAATTCCAAGGGAAACAACTGAAAAATAAATCTTTGAAGACAAATCAGGTAAATAGGCATCCAACAGTGAGAAGTGATTCAAATACCTAACAGTAATTATCTCCCATGGCCTAACCATATTTTGTCCTTTTAGAAGATACTTGACAGAATTTTTAAACATAAATACTCATCACAAGAATCTTGATTAGATCAGGTAACACTACATGTCATCAAAAATACTCTGCTCAATATTTGAACTTGCTAGAGCACATGTAGACAGAGAAATTGAGAATTTAAAGTTGCCAAGATTTTGTTGGACACTTCCTGTTCAGTTCCTCCCCGGCAGCCAAAGCAAGCACCCCTGTAAGATGCAATCCTCCCTCGAATACCTCTGGGTGAGCCCTGAACTATTATTACTGCCTCTGATGCTGCCCCACTGGTTTGGCAGCTAGTGGGACATTCTTCCAGTGCCAGCAGCTCCTGCCAGGCTCACACACAGCTTCTGAGCACTGTACTCTACAAAGCAGAGAAAGGAGAAAAGAGATATAAGCCCATTAAAATCTAGGTTCATTTAAGATGCAGAGGATTCATAAAAATACTCAGGACTAAAGCACAACACTGTTTCACAATGTTTATACTTGAGGTCACTTTTTGATTGTGTTTTTGTATTAAAGTCTCATTACCACATTGTGGCTAGTACTTACAGGGGGAAAAATGGAGAATTTTCACATAACAAAACAGACTAGTTTATCATGTGACTAGATTTACTTCTAACAAAAACTTACATTATGAAGTATATGCTGATTTTCTAATTTTTTATTTCATTGTAAGATATTCCTAGTACCCCGGCACACATGTAGAAGTTTTTTGGGATAAGACCCCTTTTTGTTTTGAACTTCAATTTATTAAAATTAAAACATCTTCTAAACTATCCTTTGATGCAAAGATAGTATGTTTGTGCTAACAAATAGTTCTTGAAAGTCAAGATGAGAAGCTTGTTATCTTAACAGAAAAAGCTGCATTTAGGCCTCAATTTTATGTTAATTTTAATTTTTTTTTGTTTGATTTATTAACTATAATGAACCAGTAGACAGTACTGTTGTAATTCTACTCATTTTTGTCCTTTCATATTGAATTCTAGTGAAAACGTGTGGTCTCTCCCACAGAATCTAACTTACCCATAAATTGGAACACTGAAAATTCTGTGTTAAAATGACTAGCTTCACTTTAATTCAAAGGCTACATAGTAAAGTTTTCTACTCATCCCAAGAGAAGATATCATCTAGAACGTATTGAAGAACTGGTTAGTTCAATTACCAGTCGCTCCAAGCCACAGATACACGGCCTAAGATAGTGCTCACAATGAGACAGACTCATATGAGTAATAGTACAACTCTGGTTGCCTTTGGATTTCTACTCTTCCATCAGAGAGCACAGGAACCTCCATAATTCAGGTTTGTTAGAACTTTAAATACAGACATTTTCCTGAAAACATCAGGATGTTTCAACCCAAATACAGAAGAGCTCTGGCTACACTCAATTCCTGACAGGAAACGTGACAGGAATGGGCATTGAGCTGTTCATCAAGAACCAGGGAGTCCATTTCACGTGAGTACACTCATTACCTGCAGGACTGTCACTTAGATTGTATTTAAAATACTCCCCTGTGGAATGTTCATAGGCCTCTCAGCCTCTCTTTTAATTCTGCACCTCATACACACCCATTAAATTACACAAGAACTAAAAAGCCTGATAAGTTCCACTCTGAAATTGCAAATGATATGTACTCATTCAGAGCTTTTGAAAGATGCCAACTTTTTTTTTGGTCTTTTGTGCTGTTACTTACTATTTGCATAGTCAAAATCAGACTCCATTATTCTAGACATTTGATAAACACACAACCCAAGCCACCACAGCCTGGGAGAGATTACTCAGTAAACTAACAACACAGAGAAAAGGTGTGAGAAAAAGATCTCTTACTGCCTAAACTGAAAACAGACAAGGGTACCTCCCACTGAATAAGTTAAGGAATCCAGCCACAAATCAGAAGAATCTCACAAAGTTAACTCAGAATATATCTACAAGGTGGGGTGAGAGAGATGTCTGTGTTTAATGTGTCCAAGTCCAAATCAGCCAGGCAAAAAGCAGGTGTAGTTTACAAGCCATGTCACTGTGTTAGTTGGGTGCTGTGTCTGTACATTTGTCCTTCCAGGCTGACAATGCGAGCTTATTCTCAGTGCTGCAAAAACCAATCCATCAGCCCAATCAACCAATCTGCCTCTCTACAGAACGAAGCTGCACGAAGCTGTTTTTTGTTAATGGTAGATAAACCCACCTATGTTGCTTCCAAACAGAAGGTACTTTGCTCCTAGACAACTTCTAACCCAGGGAAGTGAGACCCCCCCTGCAGTGCTGCATCCAGCTCTGGGGTTCCCCACACAGGAACAACACTGACCTGTTGGAGCAAGTCCAGAGAAGGGACACCAGGTTGATGAGGGGGATGGAGAACCTCTCCTCTGAGAAAATGCTGAGATAATTGGGATTGTTTACTTGGAAAAAAGAAGGCTTGGGTGACCTAATTGCAGCCTGCCAGACTCAACAATTTCTTCCTCTTCACCAAATGCACAAATCTTCAAAGAGAAAGAACATAACCTTTTCATTTCCAATAGAGAGAATGTGAGATTGATATCTTATAATTTCCATCCCTATTTTCTCCCTTACTCCTTCAGCTTTTGCACATAGCTAAGGGTCACAAAGATGCTTCAACAGGGGGCAAGAGGGAAGCTCCAGCATGTATCTACATGTCTCCTCTCTATACCATGGAGAATGAATTATTTGTACTTCATCTGTAAAACAGTATAACCATGGGTGAATCATTAAAACACTGTCCTTGAAAATGGAGATGGCACTATAATGTTATAGAATCTTATTAATAATTATATGGTTTTATTTTATGCCAAATGTGTTTATACTGTACCAAAATCTTAAATATATATTTTATCACAAGAATTACTGGTTACTCACTAAATAATTCATAAGTGGCACAGGATTCCCAGCCAAGGGTAGGAAAATGTGTCAGGACTGCTAATCACACAGCACCTCCCTGGCCATTGTGGAATGCCCACCATGAAATCCCACTGGTGGTTTTCAGGGAATTAAAATTATGGAAACCAAATCAGATCAGTAAAACCTTCTGAATGTCAAAGAATAAGAAACTACAGGTACTCCCCAGAAATCCACAGGTTCACAGTGACACTTGGAATTACCTTGCACTTCTCAGTGCCAAGTCTCTGCAAGACTTAGTCTTCACATCATTCTACCATCAAGCATTATCAGCAGCACACCCTTGACATTGGGGGCTACATGTACATGAGAAGTGTACAAAATTATGAGAGTATAGAGAAGGACCACCAAGATGCTTAGATGCTGGGATATGAAGTACAAGAAACACCTGGAAGAGTAGAAACTAGCTGCTTCACAGGAGCCAGTCTGTGCTTGGAGGTGCACAGGGAAGGACAGAGAGAAGTTGCAGCATGAGAAATTCTGCTAGTCTTCTACTAGAAAAAACAGAAAACCTCCTCATTTCCTGAAAAGCAGCCTCTTCTCACCAGTCCACTGATTTTAGAGGTTCTCTCCCACTTTGCTAGCATTAATTAGAAGTCATCTACATGACCCTTCATGAGCCCTGAGAGAGCCCAGGTGGGACCTGCTCCTGACCATAAAGGAGGAACAAATGGAAAATTATGGTTTCCATCAAGCAATGCAACTTAAATGTTTTCTGCTTAGCTGTTTATAGTCTGTGAACTTGGGCACTGATCCTTCTGGATTTTAATGGCATCCGACAGTATTCTTGACCTACAGCCTTGCCTCAACAGCAGTACCACAGATGTGACACCAGCAACAGTTCAAAATACTCAGGAGACAATAAAGAAGCAACTTACAAAGAAGAAAGACCAACTATAAAAAGGTCAAAGGATACAGAGGGGTCCATCTGTCTGCCTGTATTTCTTAGAGTGCTTATGGAGTGATTTAACTGTACAAAGGAACACTGTAATAAGGTATCCTTACTAAATTTTTTATATTTTCTTTTGTCAAAATGCTGGAAAATATTAAATACATAAAAACCTTCTTAAGAAAGGTTTTTTGATATTTGATCTTTGCATATTTTCAAGTCTAATCAATAAGAAAGGAGAGTTAGTCTGAAACAGACAGCAGCTTACAAGCTCTAAGTGATGTGCAGGTGTTAGAAAGACAAATTACTGCTTGGTAGAATTGTCTTGCTAAGCTTTAGGGCCTGGCAGGTTTCAGTGATCTCACACCCAGAGGGAAGTTAACAAAGTGGGGAGAAGGATGTACCACTGACAGCAGACACAAGGAATGCAGAATTTATGGGCCACAAGGACATTGGGCAGAACCCCCAAGATAAGGGAGAAACTAATAAACCTTACCCAGCAACTGTGCTGAACCAGCTCTGAGTGGGTAAAAGGTAATTCTGCAGGGGGAGATCCCAACCACCGACTCACAGATCATTGACCCAAAAACCCATCAGCCCAAAAGAAGAGAAACACCATGGGACTGATTAGCATGAGAAGAGAGAATCATTAACCAATAGAAATAGAACACTAATTAATATGAGAACTATGAAGCTTGCAGCCAATGAATGAAGGCTTCTGTTTGCTAAAATGTATAATGAAATGCTTTGGTAGTGCTGGCTTTGTGGATTTGACACCCAGCACCCCTTTCTGCACAGAACTGTAAATAAATCAAATACCTTGACTATGTGTGTGAATTGGCCCCTCACACACAGGATAAAAGAACCTATTTTGGGACACCAAATAAAGTAGTATTGCTTCCTGCATTGGGCTCTACCTGAAACTCAGGATTTGGGGAATTCATCAAACATGTCTGTTTTACAAATTTTCATAGCTCAGGAGATTTTTAAATTTTAGTTTGGTTGACTTTATAACTGTGAATTCTAAATGAATAAAGGCTTCAGGTACCATAAAGAAATTTTATCCAACTAACATTTTTTTTAATTTGTATTTCATGATTTCCAAGTACAGTTCCAGAATAATTAAAAAGATGGTATCTCATTTTCTTTAAATAAATACTACAGGGTTTTTTTGGGTTTGTTTTTTTTTTTTCAGAGAGCCTAAAGGAGGCCAATCTCTTATATTGATCAGTCTTTACCTATCTTTCCCTTCTTGTCTCAAGGGAGCAGTGAATGATGAAATATTTGATGACGGATTGTGGGAGCTCACAGTATGTGGCTGCATGAACTAACACGTGTGAAGATAAGATGCACAGCAGAAAGTATGCTGGTGTGACAAATACGAGAGTCATATATACAAAGATACACCACTATCAGATACATTGCACACATGCAAACCACTGATGACTTCTGTCTGTTTTGAAAGCTGAAGAAGGGCTTTTTATTCCCTTGCACAGGAACCTCTGCTGACAGAACAGGTCCTCATGTTTTTATTCTATTTTTAAATGCAAGCTGTTAAAGGAAGAACCACCTAGTATTTACATTTCCCTGCCTTTCCTATCACAGGATTATATTTCCAGCAGAATTTAACTTTCCTAAGCATTACTATTTTGGCTAAACTTCTGCAAATCAGACCATAGGTGTAGTAGGGTCCTCTCTCTTTTCTACTGTTTCCCCTGTTCTCTTTTTCAAGCCGTCTGGGAAATGTTTGTTTCCCATGCCTTTCCCAGCCATCCCAAGAAAATGCAGATGTAGGGATCAATCCCAGTTCCCTAAAGAAACTTGGAAAGTCTTAATCACAATGAAACAAATAACAGAATATACTGAATAACAGAAATTATGCAAAAACGAGTCTCAAACCAGACTGCCTGTGAACAAAGAAGATGCCTTAGAGCTGCACATGAAAAAACAGAACACAGTTTTTGAAGCTCACAACCGTTTGACTTTGCACCATAGCATCTCCTACATGGAAGTAGGGGACTATGGACTCAGCCTATGGAGTCCCCATATTGGGTAACATTGATGGAATTCAGATGCCCAAATTTAGATGTAGAAGCTTCAGGCAGCTTCAGTCAATGAGTCAAAACTTGTACTTCTAAGATGCAATTCATTTACCCTGGTTTAGACACTCACCTTAAGGTGAGATGCATTGCACACCACACATGACTATTTGCCCTCCTCAATTATAAAGTGAAGAACTATTTCAGATGCAGATATCTCAAATTAGAGGATATGGATGTCTTGTCTTGTATATGAAGTAAATGAAACTATTACATTGACCCTTTCTATAACATACTAATTTCTATCCACAAATGTTGTCCTGCCTCTTCCCTGAGATCATCACAGGTACAATAAAGTGCCACTCTTCTCTTTGTTCCATGCAAGCAGGAACCCACTAGAGTGTGCAGCATAAACTGCATGATATAAATCTTGAGAGGATGGAGAAGGAGGGAAAGATGGGACAGAGCTGTAGGACCAAGACAAGGAGAAAAAGAAGAGACAAGAGACAGATGTGCTGAGAAAGAGTAGAGACTGAAAACTGCTGTTTTCTCATTCAGACAAGTGGTACTCACTGAACTGGCATGCATTCAGTATTTAACATTGTTTTTAGCACTTCATGCATTACTAAGTGCCAACTGTACGTACCTGCATTCAGTAAGAACTTTTTGTTTGTGCACCTTCCTGGGTGGTTTCTATAGTGGTATATAATAGTCATTTCCCAAAACACCTTTCTATTTTTATTTGTCACTATTTCCAAGTGTGGATCTGACACAGAAAAGCCAGAGGTGCCAAGACTGGCACCTAGTTTGAGTAGGATAGAACCTGCTTTTTCACAACAGTCCTTGTTTTAACAGGCATCTAACTTTTCAGTACAGAACTCCTATCACCTGAATGGAACTCAGCACTACTATGGATCAGATTCACCTGGATACAGTAAGGTACACCATCTCCTCAAATCATCATCCAACAAAGCCAGAAACACCCCAAAAAATTAAGGAAAAAATCTTTAACTGTGAATGGCATGAGATCACTAACTCACTTCTTTTTTTTAGATTTTTTTTTTCTAATTTAAGTGAAAAAGCATGAGCAAAGAAAGTCAGCAATTTTTGTGCACCACAGCAGTCAGGAATGAGGTGCCACTCTTCCCTACCAGGATCTACCTTTCATACCCTGACATCCAAGCAGGTTGACCAGGAAGGCATCAGCAGTCTTACTGGTTCATATTTTTCAGACTGTCATTTGATTTTGAAAAGGAAAAAATGAAAAAGAGTGTTCTTCACCCTGATATTTACATAGGCACCAAACCCGTGAAATCAGCAACACAGAAGCAGCAGCTGATGTTAAACTCAGTCAGGAGAGACAAACTACTATTTTCATGGCACAGGTGTTATTACATTTTCACAGGACAGTATTTTTTACTTCTTAAAAATACAAAAACAGCAAATGAATGTTTTAGCATGTCACCCCTCCTATCTTAGTATCTTTCTAGAAACATGTATTTTTTCCTAAGGATCAATTTCCTCATCAGGTCACAGTACAGAAAAAAACCTCAGAAAAAAAAGTTTTGCTTTTAATTCTTTTATCATGATATCTTAAAAGATCTTCACTCCCTTATAAAAAAATTAAAATACTAAGTCTTTACTCGTAATGCGTTATGCTTACTTTACAGATTACTAAGAATTATACATCAAACCGAATTACCCTTTTCCATTTCTACCTCCCACTAAGTGCAACTAAGAACACTTGCAGAAATCCATATTCAATCCATATTCTTACAAAAGAGCACAGGTGAATGTTTCCTTTTTCTTTTTTTCAACCAGACAACGCACAAATGTGAAGTTACATATATAAAGCACATTGAATTGAGGGTTTGTACTTTACAAAACAGCAAACTGTGTAACAGTTTTCTACATTTTATTCTTGTCAATCAATTGAGCTACTAATAGTCTGTGTTATTACACACTTTGTTTCTCATAGGATGAAGCATTTGTTCTTCATCTTTTTGCAAAATGTGATGTTACACATGGGCTGTGAAGCTCCTTCACCTCTTCTAACACAGAAGTCACAGAAGAGTAACTTAGAGTAAAAACAGGGAAGTAGGGAGGAGATACAAGATCTTGGGCTCACTGACAGTTTCTCCACCAAAAACATGTGTCTTCACATTCCACATATCTCGTAGATGTGCATGTTCCTACCCAAGATAAGGTGTAATTACACAGTCTAACTTTCCTTGGATGCAGCCTAATGCTGTTCCCCTCTCCTTATTTTTATGCTATTACTGAACCCTTAATATTTTTTATTTCCCTGCCAAATCACTGTAGAATAACAGTCACACAGGTTTCTTTGCCTTCACATATTTAGCATGTTGATGAGGATGAGCTGAGTTCATTTAATCAGGGGAGAGAAAAGCAATAAAAACAAGGAGTGTTGCTGGTGTTAGTGTTTCTAACATGCTCAATATCAAATATCTGTGTTTCTTGAAACTGAGGAAGTAATAAGAAGCAAAAATATCTTCCTTTTTCACAGTGATTACACTGACACATCTTGGGCAAGAATCTAACTACTGTCATTTTTATAGTAGCCAACTCATAACTGGACCAAGTAACTTGTCTGGTCTTGACCATCAAATACAAAAAGCTCCAGATTCATAGGGTAGCATACATTGTGAGAACCACTGCTAAACAAACGCACCAAAAGATAAACAGGCTTTTTTGTCCTCCTGCAGTCAACTTCCTGCTACAAAGCTCAATTCCAAGCCATCCTCTTCATTTTTAAAGTTGCCATTGGGTGGAGATCATTCAAAGTCCAAACCATGACAGCTGTATAAGGACATGACCTCCAAGAGACCAAGTAAAAATTGGTTTCATAATATGATGCAGTTACCTACAGCATGGTGACAACTGTAATTCTTTTTTTTTTTCACTGCAACTTCTTCTGTTAAGAGGCTCAAACTTGTAGCTGTTATCTGAGGGAAAGAGATTGTACAAGCTTTTGGTGGAAAAAATAACTAGAGGAGTTCGTCTGGTTGCCCTGACACCCATGAATGCAGGCAGTACAACACAAATTTCATAGTAGTAGGAGAATGTACACTTGTAACTTCAAATTACAAGGAGCGGGGATGATTGTTTGGTTTTTATCAAAGATTTTTTTTATGCCATGCTGGGTACTGCTCTTCCAGATAAATAACTAACAGCAAGGAAAACTATTGGCTACCTAAAAAAATAACATAAGCAAAACAGCTACTGATTAGATAATTTTTAAAGTGAAGTACCATATAGATAGGTGTCTTCAAACTGATAGCTGTCATGCTTGCCATATGCCAAACCATAGCTAAAACCATGGCCACTAATTAAACATCTCATATCTTCAAAGTCATCCCTGTTAACAGGACACACTATCTGTCCTATAGAGTACTCTTGAGACCAAACATTACAGACTACCATGCATGCAATAAAAATAAAATACTTCAAACCCTGTCTTTTGAGAAGTGCTATCATAATTTTCAACTTACTTTTAAAAATGCATCTAGTGTTTTTGGCTGTATACCAAAAGCTTAGCTTGTTCCATTTTTTTTAAAGGCAAGGGTGCTAGAAAGCTACACAAACAAGAGAAGTTTGTGCCTTCTGAAGATGAACAACTGCAGTTAAAAATGGTGACATACATGTGTATTTTCATGTGCTGAAGCACAAACCCAGGCTGCCATCAACAACAGAAGGATTGGTTCCCTGACCAAAACAGAAACCCCCCCAGTGTTCTGTAACAGCAGTTGCAACCCTGTCCTTTCAGGAGACTTGTGATTATTAGACTTCTCTTGTAATTTAAGCACAGAATTTGAAAACAAATTTATGCAGTAAAAACATCCTGGTATCTGGAAGAAAAAGGAACCCACACCCATATTAAAGACTTATGCCACTTCTCCTATGCCACCATTCATTTGCGCAAATCTAGATATTCTATTCAGTTTTGGGCCCCTCAATAAAAAATACATTGATAAAAAGAGCACAAGATACTGAGGGGCTGGAGATCTTGCCCTGAGGAGTGGCTGGGGAAGCAGGTTCAGCCTAGGGAAGAGATGACCGCAGAGAGGACCCATCATCTGCCTGTTAGTATGCATGAGAGGGTCACCAAGAGCCACGGGGCTCTTCAGTAGTGCATGGCAGGCACAGCACAAGCTATGAATTGAAATATGTTCCAGCCTCCTACCAGAAGAAACTATTTCACACAAGGCAGTAGTAACACAGCTTGGCCAAAGTTGTGCACTCTCTCTTCTTGGAAGATTTCAAAACTCAAGTGGACACAGTCCTGAGCAACTGGGATCTGAGCCTTGTTTAGGGCTCCCTTCCATCCTGAGTTACACTGTGATCCCATCCCCTTCTGTTTTATCTGGCCTTTGGAAGGCGAAAGAGGGATCTGCTCTTCATTGAGGTCACCTGCAGCATTACCTTGAGCTTGGCCACTCAATAGCACTCTGAAATACATAATTTCCTGGTTTAAAAGTTCTGAAAAGCAGACTTCATCTTCTCTTTCCTAAAAATATGTGAACATAAGCATTTTTTTCCTTTTATAGAAGAGTTTGGTGTTTAAAGTCTTCAATAATACATTTCAATACCAAATACAAACATAATTGGACTGTACTTTAGTCAAGTTCTAACTTCTACCCGATGTCTATTTTTCAGCAAGTACTAACATTTTCATACAGAATCATCTTCTGAAACTTACAGATTTCTCAGTTTGAAGCAAACACCTGAGGGATCAATGATTACAACTTTTTTTTTTTTTTTTTAATGTAGGCACTGGCAGCTTCTCACTGCCTGGCTTGTGATGTTCAGATCTGAGCAGTATTAATCAAACCCTTTCCTGACCTAGCCTCTAGTTCACCATATGCTACTGTGAATTACCTTCACGTCAGAGGTTTTACTGCTCGGCAACCCCACAGTCTCGCTGAGGTTCATTGTGCTGAGGCCACGGCTCTAAACATCCCCCGGGGAATACCTGTGTCCCCAAGAAGCCAGCATGCACTAGATAGTCATTACTCATGGGAGACTTGGACCACACTGGGGAGCAACAGCTATGGGGAGCACTGTAGCAGAGTGTTATCAAGCCCTTCTCTTTCATCTTCCCGCTCTATTACGTCCAGAAAACGCGAGCACAGAACAAGCCCACTGCTGAAGAAAAGTAAAAGCCATTCACACACGCCAGCCGCCCTTAGGAGGCTGGTTTGGGCCAGGAAGCCTCCCCCTGCTCCGGGCACACGCTGACTGTTACTTATTCACACGGGCGCTTGCTGTTTGTCAACACGGCTCGGGCGCCGCTCCGCCAGCAGGCTGGGACGAACGCGGGACGGGAAGGCGGCTGCGGGACACGCTCTTCCCCCCTCGACAGAAAAACCCCTGGCCTCCAGCCGCGTCCGGCCCCCAGTCCCCCCCACCGCCCGCTCGGGTGTCGCTCTTACCGTGGGGCCGGGGACTCGAGGTGCGAGGCGGGCGGCGGGGTCCAGACGGGCTCGGCACCGCCGCCCTCCCGGGGATGCTGCTCCTTCTTCTTCGGGCGCCAGTGGGGGAACGCGGGGCGCCGCTTGGGCGCGGCGGCGGCGGAGGGGCGGCGGCGGGGGGCGGCGGTCGCCCCCTCGGGCTCCGAGTCCTCCGACTCGCTGCGGCCGAAGAGGCGCTGGAAGCGGCCGCGCCGCGCCATGCCGGGCTCTGCGGGGCTGTGCGCGGGGATCTCCCGCCGGCAGCGGCAGCGGGGGGAGCGCGGCGCTCTCGGGCTCTCCGCGGGCATGGACGGGGCGGCGGTGGCAGCCGCCCGCCCCGCTGTATGTGTTTAATGAGGTGATTCCCTGCCTGCCTCCCTCCCTGCCCACCGCCGGACGCGTCGGTCCCTCCCCGCGGAGCGAGCCGCGCCGCGCCGCGGCAGGCGGGATCCCCGCCGCTCGCACAGGAAGGGAGCGGCCCACGTGTGATCCGTGCCCAGGTGCGCATTAGGGGCCATTATCTTGTTGTTGTTTTCTGCTAACCCTGAGGTGTGCCCCGCGCCCAGGGCACTTGTGCAAGGCGCGGAAAAAGGCTGCGTGCCCGCCCGCACCGCGCCGGGGGCTCCGCATCCTCCCGCGGCCGCCCCCCAGCTTCTCCTCATTTAAGGCAAAAAACATGAATCAAGCAAGTCAGCTGTACAGCCGAGGGGCTCAGGAGCCAACGCACCCCAAACCTTGCAGCACTGCTTTATTGTCTCGGTGCCCGCCACATTAATTAATTAGCTGCTTATCCCTCTCCCTGGGAATAAATTGGCTCTGACCGCGCTGCTGGCTCGTTATCCGGCTGAGGAGGACGAGGAAGGCATTCCCTAGGGAGGCAGAGCCGCTCCCGCGGGAAGGCTCAGGCTGAGACACCTTGTAGCGGGGAGGATTGTGTCGGGTCGTATCGTGACCAGCCCCTGCCAGGACTTCGCGATCCCATGTGTTCCTCGGTGCTTTTAGGAATCTTCTCTTAAACGACCCTGAGGTCCAGCTTTCCTTAGGAAACGCTGTTGTGCACTGACGGATACTGTCTGTCCTAAATTGCATCTAACAAGCATGCGTTTGTCTGATGTAAGGAGCTTTTAGGGCTCTTGTGGTTTTGGTTCTGATTTTTACTTGTTACTGATGGGACATGGATGTTATAATTCTCTGCTAAAATACTAAGATGACATAATGAAAGTGTAGGAAGTCTGTATACTGGAAAAACTTTAAATTGTGTGTTATGCAATGGTCATGTTCAGCCAATAATTGACAAACACTACATAAATTTATGAATGTAAAGTAATTCTGTTTTTTTATGGCAGGAAGAAAAGGGAGAGGAACACAAAATACACAGGAGCTGGCTGAGCAGCTAAGTCTTACCTATGCTACTGTTTTACCCAAGAAATATGTACACTTGTTTGAGGGGCAGATTCAGTTCTTTTGACTTGTAATTAATTTGGTTAGTGATTAACTAAACAGAATAACCTAAAAATAAAGTTATTTTTCCCAAAATTAAGTATGTGTCATGCCAAAATTGGGCAGAACTGGAAAGATAGTTGTACTCTCAGGAACTACATAAAGGATTGAGAATAAAAGTCAGTTTCAGTAAAGCAAGCTATATAAGCATGAAAATTGTAGAATCACAAAACACTTGAAATGGGAAGGGACCTCTGAAGGTTGTCTAGTGCAGCCCCCTGCTCAAGCAGAGTCAGCAAGAGCAGGCAATTCAGGACCATATCCATGTGGATTTTAAGTATATCCGAGGACAGAGACAGAAGACCTGATGGCAGGTAGATGCTCTCCTTTATGGATGGCTAGGAACAAAGCAGAAAGTCCTGCCTTCTACAGCTGGATAGGATTTTTGGGCACTGGGTAGATACTGTAAAAATTAAAAAGCTATACCTCTTCTCTTACTTTGGCCTAGAATTATTCTTTTCCATTTCCTTGACTAGGGAACCACAACTGACATAGCCATGGCATTTTCTGACATTCACCACTGAAGAAGCCAGATAAATGCATTACTGTGTCTGTGTGCTACATTTCCATTTAGATGTCAGTTATATTTGGGATTCTGCTGTGCCAGAGCAAAGGTAAATTAATTGGTGTTGGTGAACCAGTTCACCTAAAGAGCACTGGAGAGAAAGGAGTCTTGGCCACTGCAGTCATGGTGTGTCTTCTCCCTGCCACTCTACCCATTAGATATCTTGAGCTGATAGCAGACCAGGCAGATGAGGGGATGTTCAGCAGACCTGTGCTACTTCATTCCACACCAAAAAAAAAAAAAAAAAAAAAAAAAAGTAAGGTGCACATTTTTTCAAATCCTCTTTGATTATTATAAGAAATGTGCATTCCACATAAGCCTTGAGGTATCCAGCATTTGTGCTTCAGTGCTAACATATCTTAAAAAATCCTGATACACAAACTTAAGTTAAGGGGTTTGGTTGTTTTTCAAACTTCGGGTAAAATTCAAGTCTGGTTGTTAAATATGGCAGTGTCAGAACAATGTGTGATTCCAATCCAAACAGATCTGTCGAGGCCCTGTACTTTTAGTTGTACCTGTCTTATGTAGAAGGTTTGGACCTCAAGTTGGGAAAGGCATTTTTAAGGCCATTAGTTAAGATAGACATTCATAAGAATTAGCCAGTCATTCAGAAAACTTTAAATGATGGTCATGTTTATGTCAGCAGCCAGTTTATGTCAGTTTAATCCAGACACATGCAACAGAACAAGTCAGTCTAGCTTTATCTGAACCAACACAATTTTGCAACAGTTCATACTACTTCATACCTTAGAAAGGTATTATGCAACAAATTCTCCTTCTCCTGTTTGGTATCATTCCAGCAAGGTGAAAAAGAAGATGATTGAGTATCTAGATTAGACTTCACCGTACTCAATAGTCTTGCTTGACTGCAAACTATATGTGAGATTTAAAAAAGAACAAAAAACCACCCTAAACCTGAAACATGCTAATATTTGAGTTATAAAAATAATCCAGTAAATGCAGGCTCAAAACTTTTGAAGTTGTTATAGAAATCAGCTAACACACAGGTTGAGATAATACTATTATATTAAATAATTGATTCTCCCTTTTTATTGTTTCAAAACAGAAACAATCTCTGGTCTAATATAAAACTATTTCAAATATATGGCACAATAGCTCTGAAAAAACAAACCTCCAATCTGAAACCCTACACTAATTACAGAAAAATATTAATGGATTATCATCAACTTTGTCATCAAATATTTTTTCTTCTTTTCCAATACAACAGAGGTGTGAAATTTCCTTTAGAAATGGTGCATGCATAGAAACATTTGAGATTCAGATAATTCACTGTAAGAATATATAAAGACTGTTTTGGATTTCCACACTTTGGAGTTGGTGGCAAAAGAGCAATAAAGTACATAGGGGCCAAAATCCTCCCTGTGTCCCACATAAAACATGTAAGTCCCAAACTATGGTCCTGAATTCCCACATTCATTTGACACCTAACCCTGTGGGCACTTAAATTCCAGGGTTGCCTCCCTGTTTGTCTTGAAAGTGCCCCAGGTTCTTAGGGATTCACTTCCCCACATGCTCAGAGTTGCCTCAGTCTTCACGGGACTGAGTGTTGGGTGCCTGCTTCTTGCCTAAGTCTGACAAGGAGCTAAAAACTAGGTATTGTTTGGCCTGAATCTCTGCTGGGACTCCCTGTGGTTGCATATTTGGATCTTAATTAACTCATGCAGTAACAGCAGGCTCCATACAAAATGCCATATTGGCTTCCATTTTTTTCCAGGAGTTCCAGGTATGATGTAGAAATAGTGATGGAAATGATAGCCTTAATTTGGGAATATCCTACCTACAAGGATACATTATATCTCACCACCAGTGTCATATCACCACTAACGTTTATTTTCTGGCCTGAGACTAGAGGTTCCCTGGTCACACCTGAAAAGAGAAGTGAGTCCCATTCTATGCCTTGAAAAAAAAAAAAAAAAAGCATAAATTAATGTCCTCAGTAAATTATCAGACATGGCGAGATGTGGGTGATCACCCCTGGGGATTAAAGACAGCCTGGAAAATACAACTAAATATTAGGACCAGGAAGAGCCAAGGCTAGGAACTAAATTAGTTCAGGAACATGGCAGCCAGAATTGTAGCAAGAGTAATATGTAGGCAGCCAGGGAAGCAAAGAGACCCTTAAAACAAATAGCAGGGCAAATTGCTCAAAGGTGAGCAATTCCATGTCACAGGGGAGGACTTTGGAAAAAATGGCAATAGCATGACTGAGAGTAGGACTAAGAAATCTGGAAGCAAGAGATAGTCATGTGAGCTTCAACCAAGAAGTAAATTTGGAAGTCAAGCATTTCTGGGATTGCCTTATGTACCTGGTAGGTGGGGCAAAACATCACTCAGGCTCCACGGGCCATCATTGTTGGCGTGCCAGTTGCCATGACTTACCCTGGTCTGTCTGGCAGCCGCGTGGCTGGATTGCCTGGGGAGACACACAGGGGAGCACACAGGCACTGAAGCTCAAGTAGATGGAAACACCTCAGGCTCTGAGAGTATTTTGGAGCAGAAGTGAATTTACATAACCTCATACTCTGAATTTGATCTTGTACACACTGTGTGATTACTTCAGGCAGCAATTTATATTTCCGTGTTGTATGTTTTTGGTCTTGTTTTAAGTTGCCTGGTTCCCGTCATGGTTCAGTTCGGGATCTTTGGTGTTTAGGTTCATCTGTGAACTAATACCTCTCTTGAAAGCATGAAATGTCCATCTCTTAGGTGCTAGTTATTGATCAGATAAGTCAAAAATGGATGTGACTCTTACCAGGGTCAAGATTTCACCTTCATTTTTCTGATAGCTTTGGCTTAATTTATAACCCCCTTATTCATGAATAGTTCTGCCAAACTCTTTGATACTGTAAGATTTTTATTCTGTAAACTGAGTATTCCACAGCAGATAGGTGTGGCTAGATTTTTTAATGGGAAGTTAGCATGTTCAGTTAATCAATTCAATAATAGCATGGTTTCTTCTTATTATTATTTTTTATGTAGAATGCCAAAAATTTATCTGAGTTGCTTGTATATTCACATAGATGAAAAATGTCATATAGACCTCCTCACTACCCACACACCTCCTGTCAGCTACTCAAAGAAGAATCCTACAGCCCATCTTCGGGCCTTTAAAGAGCCTTTTGCATTAGAATCCTACAGCTCAAAGGAAGCAAACAAAATAAGTCATGGGGTTGTAGAACTTCTGTGCTGACCCATTAGAAGTGTCTCACAGCGATGCCACGGTGGTGGCATGTGGTCTTCCACTTTAACATGAAATTTTATAGCACTAGGCAGAGCCATTGTAGGTTTTTTTAAAATACAAGTGAACTACTTCTGCATCAGTTACTACCTCTACATAATACTCCCATTGCGATGCTAACAGTGAGAGTGCCCTGTTTGGTTTCAATGCCAGCTAGGTTCAGCCCATAAGTCCAGGCAGATAGCCAAATAGATATCAGTTATGGAATGTTCAGGAGTTCCCAGTGTTGAATATTCCTCTTTTTCTTGCTAATACATCTATGTCAGTCATTTTCGTTCCTTCTCCAATCAGCTGACAGGGAAAAAAAAGTCTCCCAGAAAAACCATTTTTTTCAGGGGTTTTCTGTTGCCTGCCAGGTGCTTTTCTAATTCTGTTAATAACAATCCAATGTTACTTTTCTTTAACGATAACTATCTTTCACTGAAGTGCAGTGTCAGTGCAAAGCCAAGATAACACCTAGAACTCACCTACAAATCACTTCATTCTTGCTCTGAGTATCCAAGTATTTTGTTCTTTTGTGCACCTGTAAAAGACGACTGTTTGTGCATTTTTCAACTTACAGTTTCTTGAAAGTTTTCAGTCTTTGGACTTACCAGTTTGCATAAAGAGTTAAAATAAAGATTTTGAGCCTGGTCTCAAGCAGAGCACTAAGATCTGTAAAACACTTTATGTGTGCTATGTCAAGGTTGGTTCAATATGGCGTTTATTTGGCATCTGAAGTTTTTCAGTTAGTATTTTTTTCCCTCCTCAAAACTATAAGAGGAGAAGATAAAATAGGTGTGAGAAAACAGGCTATGTAACTAGTCTGAAACAAATTATGTGGATGCTACTCAGAGGAGAGAACATTCCATGTTGTGGCTACGTTTTTTTTCTTTCCCATCTTAGTGGGAAAAGAGGAGGGAAGTGGGATATGCTGTTTCTCATGGGAGCAGAATGACACTGATTGGCAGCATCATCAATGCCACTCTGTGCATTAGGGGCTGCAGCCTCCTCTGGAGTTTGATTAAAAGCAAAAAAAAAGTGTGTGAATTCTAGCACTCAGTTCTCCCGTAGTCACAATTTAAAGGTATACTAGTAAGACCATAAATTAATTCAATTAGAAAAACACCACAAATTAACATAACAATGAATCATTAGGAATATAATACTGACAAAATTTTAATTTACTGCTTAATATCAAGACATGCATATGTTTTCCTGAGTAGATATAGTTTGGCTGAAATGTATATATTTCCAGGCTAATATTTTATGGTTGTGTTTCTCTTGCTTTCCGGTTTTGCACTGGTTAGTGTGCACAGTACTATTATACTTTCATGCTTAGCCAAAAGCAAAGCTATAGGTCATGTTCTTCTCTGGTCTAAATTTTTGATTATTATCTAGGTTGAAATTAATTTGTCACCTTAAAGAATATTTTTTATTTTGTTTGACTAAATCAGCAATGCCATTCTATTACATTTTCATCATATTCTCATGGAGATCTATCAGCCAGCATGGCTTAAGTTAGGATAGGAGCTTTCTCTTCTAATTTTTAAGAAGGAAGGCAGGAACTACCAGAAAATTTAAAATTAATGATTTCATAGAGATTGTAGGTATATTACTAAATCAATAGCCCTGGAAATTAGATACATAATTACCTTTTATGTATTATTGCTCATACTGACTAACAGATGAGCTGGGAAATGAACAAGCATGAAGGAAGGTAGGTCCCTGTCTATCTTCAGCAATTTACTATCTAGAGCCAATGTGCTAAAAGAATGAAATGTAAGCACAGCTGATTAAATTGCTATAGGATATGAGCATCCTGTGACAAATCCAACAGCTATCCAGTCTTCTGTAACCTAGTTGGGTACTAAAGAATCTGCAATTAAATATTAAGCCGACCAGATGTAATTAAAAGCATAACTGTTCTTATGTATCTGCAGATAATACAGGAGCATTACTAGGAAATTGAAACTGTCTGTTCATAGTTGTGTTTACCAGTCACTACTTCCTCCTGTATATTACACAGGGTCTGTAATACAGATCCTGTGAACACCGTCAGCCTCTGTGCAGCCATCAGCTCTGCCCTCTTTCCAGATGAATATAAACCTTGCACTGTCCCGTGAAAAGTTATCCAAAGAGGAGGTGTTGAAACGGCCTGATGAAACAAACCAGTTATTTTGAGTCCTGGGGAGAAGAAGCACAAAGTAGTAGAGCTGTTTGTCAGCATTTGCTTTTCCCAGGATAATCAGTTGCGATTACAGAGAATAAGGATGTAATATTTAAAACAAACACAGAGAGTGACTGTGAGAATGTGGGTCAGTGAATTTCTACCATTAATAAACAATAATTAGGGAGTTATCTATCAGCTGTTCCACAAAAAGATGAGGGAGAGTGCGTAAGCTAAGCCAAGTCTTTATAAACATGCCCTTCCCAATAAGTTATCAAGGAAAACACACTATTATGGGTTCAGGAAAAAAAAAAAGAGAGGAAGAATAAGAATAAGAGTAATCAATATGAGATGAAACAAGGAATAGACTTCCTTAAACTTCTCTAATAAGATTATTCTTATTTAAAAGACTTCCTTCTCTAGGGTTCAGAGTATCCATCTGCAGGTCAGACTTGCTGTCAGGAAGATGATTGCTTGTCCTGGGCCCTGGTGCGGGACACCACAGAAGGACCAAGATTGTCTTTGGATTATTGCTATCTATTACTGCCTTTCACCCTTACTGGGTACTTCTTACCCATCTGGACACAACTGTTGTTGCCAAAAGGGAACTTGAGCAGATCAAAGGTAACTGCTGCTCTGAGCTGTGGTAAAGAGCCAAGGTGTTCCTCTTTGACCCTACTATTAAGGACATGGGCTTAATACGAGAGGATGTGTTGTGCAGATCAAAGCCAGTGTAGCTGGTGTCACAAGGAGAGCCTCTCATGTCCATGGATTATTTTCTGGGAGTGAGGACTAGTGGGAAGTGATGGCACCAGCATAAGAAAGAAAGGCAAGAGCACCTTTCCCAATAGTCTTGCTGTTGAGAAAGGTTTCTAAGCAGGTTCATCAAAGTATGCAGATCAAAGCCTAAAAAAAAGTGGAAAAACAGGTTCAATTTAAGATGCTAAGGGAAGCAAGGAAGGTACATGGCAAAAACCTGAAGTTCAGGAGAATGGACTTCAGCTTGGTCAGGCAATGGGTCGGCAGGAATCACTGGGGAACCAAGAAAGAAAAAAAAGAGTTGGTCTACAAATCAAATCTCTGTGAAGCACCATAATGGCCCATTGTGATTGCACAAGAAGATGGGAAGATACAGTGGGAAGATTGGCTGAAGAGGAAAGTTCTAGCTGAGCTCAGACATAGAAAGGAGGTTACCAGGAAATGTAGCAGCATCACTCAGGCATTCAATAGTCAAACTAGGAAAGCCACACAGCCGGGGTCAAAACCACCAAGGAACATAGAGAACAACAAGAAGAGCTTCTACAGATAAGCAGCAGAAAGAAAGGTGAAGAAAAATGTAAACTTGCTGCTAAATAGTGCAGGCAAGATGCAAAGGATATAGTGACAAATTGCATGGAAAAGACTGGAGTATTTAATAGAAAAACACTGGAGTACTTGTTTGCCTTGTTTTTTACTGACAAGGTCAGGTCTCTGAGCCTAGTAGCAAACTGTGGGCATCGAGGCACTACCCATCCTACAGGAAGATTAAATTGGGAATAATTTAAGTATTTCTGGACATAGGACCAGGCAAGATGCGTCCATAGAAGTTCAGACAACTGATGTGTTTGTGAGGCTCCTCTTTGTCATATTTGAAAGACTGTGGCAACTGGGGGAACTCCCCAGTTGCTGGTAAAAGACAAGTAGCACACCAATATTTTTTAAAAAATCAAGAAGGAAGATCTACAGCATGGTCAGCTCCTGGGAAAATGAAGGAACAAGTCCTCCACATTTTAGACACATGAAGGACAGAATGATGACTGGAATCAGCCAGCAGAAATTTATCAAAGTTAAATCATCCTTGACCAACCTGATTGCCTTCTATGATGAAATGGCTGGCTCTGTGGATGAAGAGAGAGTAACAGATGTAGCTTATCTGAAGCAAGACTTTCAACACTGTCTTTTGTAGTGTATTGGTAGCTAAACTGAGGAGATGTGGACTAGATGAGTAGACTGCAAGGACAGTGAAAAACTGGCTGGACTGCCGGGATCAGAGAGTAGTGGTTAATAATTCAATGTGTGTTGGGTTTTTGTGGCAAGGTTTTTGGTAGCAGAGAGGCTACAGTGTTCTTCTATGGGAAGCTGCTGTAAACTTCCCCCATGTCCTACAAAGCCAACACCAGCCAGCTCCAAGATGGATCCACCGCTGGCCAGGATCAAGCCCATCAGCAGTGGTGATAACAGATTTAAGAAGGGGGAAAAAACCACTGCAGAAACAGCAGCAGAGAGAATATGTGAGAGCAACAGCCCTGCAGACACCAAGGTCAGTGGAGGAGGGAGAGAAGGTGCTCCAGGTGCCAGAGCAGAGATTCCCCCACAGCCCCAGGTGCAGACTATGGTGAGACAGGATGTGCCCCTGCAGTTCATGGTGAACTGCATGAAGATCCATGGTGGAACAGATATCCCCATCTGCAGCCTGTGGAAGAGCCTATGCCAGGAGGATGCCCAAAGGAGACTGTGGCCCATTGGTAAGCCTACACTGGAGCAGGCTCCTGAGAAGGCCTGTGGTCCCATGGAGTGGAATCCATGCTGGAGTAGGTTTCTGACAGGACCTGCGGTCCCATGGAGTGGAATCCACGCTGGAGTAGGTTTCTGACAGGACCTGCGGTCCCATGGAGAGGAATCCACGCTGGAGTAGGTTTCTGACAGGACCTGTGGTCCTGTGGAGAGGAGTCCATGCTGGAGCAGGAATGCTGGCAGGACTTGTTACCCTGTAGCAAACACATGCTGGAGCAACCTCTTCCTGAAGGGCTGCAACCCATGGAAGGAACAGTTCATGGTAACTAGTGAGCAATCTCTCCCTGTCCTTATGTTGACCCATGAGCTTTTCTTTACATTCTCTTTCCCCTGTCCAGCTGAGGAGGGGAGTGATAGAGTGGCTTTGGTGGGAACCTGGCATCCAGCCACAGTCAACCCATCACAAAGCCATGTAACCCATTTATAATTGAACCCGACAAGGAGCTGAAACACACATTTGTTTGGGTTTTGGGTGATACAAACTAGGCAGGGTGGAGTGATAGATATGCTGGAGGGCTGAGCTGTTATTCACAGGAATGTCAGCAAACAAGAGGATGCAAGAATCATGAAGTTCAAGAGAGGCAAATGCATACTTTTGTGTAAGCAAGGAAATCAAGCACTCACTGGGCTATGTTAGACACAGTGTGGCCAGCAGCTCAAGGGAAATGATTTCCAACAACCCTCAGCTCCCTCAGCACTGGTAATTATACTTCTCATGGAATAAGATAGACTTTAGGATTTTTATTTTTTTTCACCATCAACTTGAACACCCATTCTCCTATTTTACATGCATCCTATTATTATTTTTTCCCTGAGAAATCCATTATTTAATAGCTAACTCACATAACAAATGTTGTACAAATACAACCAAGAGGAGAAGAAAACCAGAAAAACTTACATCCAATATTGATTTTAAATTCACTAAAAGGTCTTGTAAATTTAAATCTTCATAACAGTCTTTATTAGTGGAGAAACAAAGATATAACAGATATAAACAAAGATATAAACAAAGATATAAACAAAGATACAACAAAGATATAAAGTTATTGACACTTTAGTACTACAAAATTATCAAAGTGAATTTTGAATCACTTTAGAAAAATTCTTTCTGTGGGTAAAACTACTGAAGATCATCCAATCATATTTTAAAAAAATCCCTTTAATTTAAAGAGAAATCCAGTGTTTTATTACAAATCAGTACTATTTCTTTTCAGAAATCTAAGGAAAAAACTGTGGTCTACATCAGATGTAATAAGACATGTTTACTGAGAATAGAAAATTACTTTTCTGAAGTTTTGATGACTTGGATGGGCAGGGAATATGGGCTGCTGTCTCTGTGTCACACTTGGCACTGTGTTTATCCATGGACCCATATGATATTTGGTACTTTATTGCAAGAGTAAGTCAGGTTTCATAATATAGCCAATACACCAGCTTGTAACGAGTCTAACTCAGAGCTTGGAATTATGCAGTGTAACACAGAAAAGTCCTTATTGAAATGATTTTAATACAGAAAGAAGTGTACAGAAAGAAGTGTTCTTACCGAGGTATAAAAGATTACTCGTCAACAAGCAGCAGTTAATTCTGGTTTCATTTCTGGGAGTTCCCAAGTGCTGGGTGACACATGGGTGCTTAGTGTCTTCTTGTACTGAGGGCTGGACTGCCCATGTCTCAGCAGCTGACATTTCAATGGTATTAACAAAGTAGGTTATTGGTGAAACCTCTTCTTGCCTAAAAGTAAACAACCTAAAGGCTGTTCCAACTTCTAAATAGCACAGGATTATTGTATTATCTTCCTTCTACTTTTGTGTTACTTTCTGGCTGTGCTGTGATTCAGCACTAAGTTAGTGCTGATCCTTAGTCATAAATGGCTAAATTCATGTATCAAACATAGATAGAGCCAAACCTGTCCCATACTGAGATAGTACTGACAAAGCCATTAAATTTTTTGTCAGAATTCCCAACAGAAAAAACAGATGTGTTGGGAATCATCATCCTAGCACCTTTTGAATTTCTCTTTATGATAAGAGAGAATACTTGACAGAATAGGCATTACTTAATAAACATGCAGAGGGGTAAAAATGTGAACAATGGGCTAAGTGAACAGTGGGCTTTTGGCATTTTCAATATATTAAAAAAGAAAGCTTACAATCTGATCTATGTTCATAAGAAATCTCCACATTATCTCCACAAAATTTCACATACTGTGAAATTTTAAAAGGTGATATTTACTTTCCTCCTCACTAAGACCAAGATGTCTTCATGAATCTACAATGAAGTTGCAAAACCAAGACATTTTGTTCAAGGTAAGTAATAAGAGGCAGACCTAGAACTAGGATTTCCTAATGTCCAATCACTTGATTTAGCAGTAAAAGATTTTTTGATAGTCTGAAATATGATTTAGGAATTTTAATTTTGAACTAAAATAGGAAATGGGGGTTGGAACTAGATTATCTTCAAGGTCCCTTTCTATTGCAAATCATTCTGTGATTCTATGAAATCAGCAAAGTAAAAAAGACTTAACAACTGTGAAGGAAAGCTAGGACAGTTGTCAGCACATCTCAGTTATTTAGACAAGAAAGAGTTTAAAACCAGTCTAGAATATTTACAAATATATTCGCTGTTGTAGAAGACAAATATTAGTAAGTGAGGAGAGCATGAAAGGAGAATTATATCTAGATAAGAGTGATTTTTTTTTTTGCTTTCACAAACTTAAAAATTAAAATTGTATCTGGAAAACATTTAGTGCCATCTTGTAATATTTCCAGGAAGTTGTCAGATGAATGAATCACCTTCTCGTGTAATTAATCAAATTAACTCTTCACTGGGAGTAGGCAACAATGAACTATTTGGCTAGATATAAATAGCAGCTTTATGAGTTTCATTTGACTCTAACTCACTGTTGCATATTAAAAGGTGTACATTAATGATTCTCACAATGTGGTTTTGTTTCCACACTCAAAAGACAATAGCTAGAAAATTAAAGTATGTTTTACTTTCTACTGAAAATGGTTAAAGAAGTGAAGGGAAAACAGCAATAGTGATTGCTGATCGTTTGCTATTAAAACAACACTGGAACAGGTAAAAGTTTCACATTATCTGTGTGTTTTGCCAATGATCTAATGGAGTCTGGGTTTTACCAATATATTCTAACTTTGTAGTTACTCCTGCTCTGAGAAGGGGTGTTGGCTTAGATGTCAAGGAAGAACTCCAGAGGTCCCTTATAATGTAAATTATACACTGATTCTGCTTACAAATCTTCATCTGCACTACCATTACACAAAAACATAGCTGCCCACAAATATGTAAATCATCTGTTCCATTTCTCTTATTTTTATTAGAATTAATGCATCTTTAATTATAATTTTTTTCGTTACAAGCATCTTCACATTCCATGTGTACTCAATAACAGGTATTTTAATTCAGCTGCCATTAGGCAATGACTCACTGTGTGTTGTCTGATGATGATGTTTAAAATGAGGGAATACTGCTTGAGGATCTTTGGAATGGGAAATATGTTTGTTGAGCTTTTCCCCTTCCAATTTAGACCAGTCCATTGTGGTGAGTGATGGTGCAACTTAAAGCATTAGATAGCAATGTGGAAAACAATGTGTCAAAGAGGTAATTCTCTTTTTATTGTACTTATTTTGACATTACATCCTAGCAGTTATTTTTAATGGTAGATTTGGATTCTTTATTTGTAGTCATAATAACAGCAAAGCTAGCATTCACTTCAGGTTTAGTTTATTTGTTCAGTAGTCACATTATATCTCATGTGTTTATCTACAACAACTTTGTCTCAGTAGCAGAGCTTCATTCACCCGCAGAATTGTCTTTAAAATCTCACATGGACAATGTATCTTGCTGTATCTGTGTCTGGTAACTACACTAGCAGGATGTTTAAATAGGAAGATAATTTAAGTAGCAAGTTATCTCACTTTATAAGTCGACTGTGTTTTATTCTCCACCTGGCTTCTTGTACCTAGATCCAGCAAAAGACTTGGGTGCTCAATGGAGTTCAGTTTTCAGCCTATGAAGTGGAATCCATATAACTGAGTCAGGTGCCTATGTTCCTTATATTATACACAAGAGAAACATGCAAAAGTAAATGTTTAATCTGCTTGGTAGTCGTCATAAGTAATCAACAGAATGCTGAGTGCACAGTCTAGCTGGCCCAGTGCTGTGCTTCAAGAACTGCAGTAGTGGGGGTTAAGACAGACCTCAGGAGGTGAGCACAGGCAGCATCAAGGAGTCACATCCTAACAGTATCACTGGTAATAACTTGCAGACTCCTGCCTGCCTGTGCAAAAAGACATGACCTGGCATTACCTTTCGTGATGCTGCTACAATGATCAGTCAAACCCTTCAGCCTACAGATCCTACCAAAACCACCCTTTTCTATAGGAGAGCTCTGAGGAGCTCATAGGAGGAAAGGGCAAAGACTAACCCTGTGGTTCTCCTTGATTTCCTGTAGGGACATCCACATGTGCAAAGCTTTCTGAAAGCTTGCAAATTATGTAATGAGGAAAAATCTTTGTAAAAATCTTGTTGTTTTTTTTGTCTGCTTGGTCAGGGTTTTCTGTTTGTTTCTCCAGTGGTGCTGGCATCTCACAGCATCCTCCTGAGACTGGTTCCCGCCGACCTCTAACAGCATTAAGGGGGTGCCTTGCAGAAACACACAGAGAAACCTCTAGTAAATGTGCAATGCTTGTGGGTTGGATGTCTCTGTAACTGTGGGATCCGTTCTGTGCACGGCTCCTGCCATTCCAGGTTTGCAAGACAATTTCCACCCCATCCACACTAATTAAAACTGTTTAAGTGCACAGACAGTACTTCTGGAGGAACCTCTCCCCTTCCACCATCATGACCAACACGTGTAAGGTGAGTGTAGTTGCCCATATTCAGGAGACTAAGGGAACTAGTCTCTCCAAAGCATAAAGCCCCTGCAACATCACCTGTGGTCTGTGCCTTCTTTCCCTGTCCTTGGGATAGGCCATACCAAATACTACATTTTCTCCAGGTTTACAGCAGTTCATCTCCTTTTTAAATCAATGTGTCACAGAAAAATTCAGAGAGAAGGCAAGGAAAGCTTCCTTGTGTATGTCCCAAATCACAAAAGTGCCATAGCTTAACTTTTTACGTATAGAGCAGTAGTAAAAGAGATAATTTTTTCATTAGGCCCCATGTTTGGAGTATTATGTTATACCAAAAAGAGGTCATCACAATGAGCTTATTTAATTGGGAAAAAATTAAAATGAGCCTTTCAGACTTTTCTAATCCTCCAGATGACAGAAAAAATACTAGAGTTCTGCAAATCATACTTTTGGCTCAGCAACACACAAACTTATTAAAATGCCAGCCTTTGGGTAAACCCCACCGAAAGTCTGTAATAACTGCAGTCAGTTCCCGAATTCCAGAAGACTCCTTCAGCAGCCGTGGCCACTGCATGACATCTGGTGGCCACAAGGCAGCACGGCCAGAACGTGGCACTACTGAAACTGCCGCCCGTGCATCCGCTAAAAGCACCTGGTATCAGCTCTCATCCCAACGAGCCAAAACAGCCGCTCTGAGATGTTCGCTGCAGTTGTACATTTCGCCACGGAACAACCCAGCTTTGACAACTGCTAGTGTGTAGCACAATAGGATACATATCTTCCTTGGGAGTTATGATGTTCCCTGCCATGAGTGTTGTTCTTCCCCTGCACTTCTACAGTAGTAGGACGTTGAGATGGGGACTTGCAGAGCAACAGAATTGTGGAAGATGTTCTTTGAAGTGCAGAGGTGAAACTCACTGTGGACTTGCACCTACTGAGCTGATAAAAACCAATCCAGAATCATGCTTTGGTATGCAAGAGGTGTCACTGGTGGCAACTGGTACTCCTCATCCTCCTGTGATCATGGTATAAAATCACAGAATTATAGAATATGGAAGGGATCTTAAATATTATCTAGTCCCAATCTGCCCTGCCATGGACAAGGACATCTCCCAGTAGACCAGGTTGCTCAAAGCTTTATCCAACCTAGCACTGAACACTGCCAGGCTGGGACACCAACAACCTCCCTGAGCAACGTATTCTAGTGCCTCACTACCCTCCTAGTAAGGAATTTCTTCCTAATACCTTAAATAAATTTTCTCTTTCAGTTTGTACCCATTCCTCCTTGCCCTGTCACCACAGTTCCTGATGCAGAAGGCCTTTCTGGCTTCCCAGGAAGCCCCTTCGGATACTGGAAGGATGCCATGAGGTTTCCACACAACCTTTTCTCTTCTCCAGGCTGAGCTGCCCCACCTTTCTCAGCTTGTCTTTGTAGAGGAGGGGCTCCAGTCCTTTGTGGCCTCTTCTGGACTTACTCTATCTATCACGGTGGGTAAGATCTACTACAGAAAAAGTCACAGAGTATTCTGGTTTTGAAGGGACTCATTGAGTCCAACTCCTGGCCCTGCACATATGGATATTCTCAGCTCAGTCAGAGAGAAAGAGAAAGGTTTTCTAACCAGGCAAGAGCCTGGGAAAGAGTTGGGAAAGAATGTAAATAATTCTCTAATCTATCTTGTCATTCACATTGTTTATAGATATGTTCTGCTACGGTGTGTCATTCACTGTCCACCAATGGCGTGGGATGTTTTTACTCTAAGACCAATGAAATTAGTCTTCTCGATGTTCTCTACATATAGAGCGGTATATTTGAAATAGAGGAGAGCTCACTTTCTTAGCCTTCTGATCTAAAGTTCTCTGTTCCCGTCCTGCTCAACAGCGTCATGCACAGACACCCCATAAAGTCACACGATGTGCCTGAAAGCATTGTCCAAGCGCTCCTTGAACTCCGTGAGGCTTGGTGTTATGATTACTTCCTCGGGGAATTAGGAAAAACAACAATCGGGAAAGAGAAAACGGAGAGAGTAAGCGCTCAAAACCTTGAAATGCGCGGCGCATCGGCCGAGCGGCCCCACCGATGCCTCGGAAGGGTGGCACGGCCACCGATGCCCATGGCCGGGTCCGGTACAGCTGCGGCCCTGCGGCTCTCCCTCTCCAGCGCTGCCGCTGCAGCACCAACAGCGCTCTCGGAGCGGCACGGGCACGGGACCGGGGACCGGCTCCCGGCCCAGCGGCGACAGCAGCTCCCGGCTCCAGCCCTTCCCACCGGCCGGGCCGGGCCCCGCCCCGCCGCTTCCTGCTTCCGGCGCCGGCGGGGGCGGGCGCGCGGGCCGGGCGGAAGCCCCGCGGCGGGCGGCGCGTGCGCGGGGGCGTGGCCGCGGCGGGGGCGCGGCCGCCGCTCAGTTCCTGCCCCGCGCGCGGGCGGCCGGTGTCGCCGGTCGCGGCAGAGGTAACGGCCCGGCCCGGCCCGGCCCGCGCCCCCTCGGCGGGGCTGCCCGGCTGGGGCCGCCCCAGGCCCGGCCGCTGCCCGGGACGGCGCGCCTGGCGTTGCCGCCGCGGCGCTGCCCGGTCCGGCCCCGTGGGGCGGGAGCGCCGCTGATTCACCTCGGGAGGCTGCCGGCAGGGAGGGAGGGAGGCAGGGAGGGAGGTCGACGGACAGACAGACAGACAGACGGACCCCGCGGGGCCTGTCCGGGCTCCGCATGCCCCCGGGTCTCAGCGCGGCGCTTGGCGATGCTGGGGCCCGTCCTGCGGCCTCGGTGACCCCTCGGGCCGGTCCCCGCCCCCGCCGGGGAGCCCGGCTCCTTTCGGTGTTCCCTCTGCGGCCACGGGTTCTGCCCCAGCACCGGGGCCTCTCGGGTGCCGGGAGCTGCCGGGCGGGAACGGGAAGGCACCTTTTGGCTCTGCTGCTGGAGCGTGATGCAGCCTCAGGAAATGCTCATTTATGTTCCGCTCCTAATCCACCATGTGTTTGTAGTTGGGAACTTAATTCATTCCGTTCTTTGTACCAAGTGATGCATTTAATGCCCCGGTGACAGCGTTGGTCAGCCTGCGGGAATGTAGTTATGGGAGACCCTTTAAAAAGATGTATTTTATTTGTAGTCGTCCTGACTTGTTTTCTCTGGTGGGGGGGAATGGGTTACATTTGTAGCTGAAGAAACAAATTGATCTACATGTGCTTCGCTGTCCATTGGAAGAATGACAGATGACAAAGATGTACTTCGAGATGTGTGGTTTGGGAGAATACCGACCTGTTTCACTCTGTATCAGGATGAGATAACTGAAAGGGAAGCTGAACCCTACTATGTGAGTATGACAAAGGTAGTCACAGATAGTCCAAGGCCATGGTTATGCTTGTTTCCTTCAGTCTCTTCATGTGTACTACTGCATATTGTGAAAAAAAAAAAAACCAACCTTATTCCTGGTAGCTTCTGAAAGTAAACATATAACCATGCTGCATGACTTCATCTTTCTTCACAGCAGATTGTGTCACTATTGAGAGAAACTTATCACAGATAATTAAGATCTTTGAAAAAAATCTTAGTCAGTGAGTGACTAGGTAAAGGAGGAGCCTGGATGTGAGTTTGTATGTTCTTGGATAATGACCAGTCAAAGGGAGAGAAATTCCATTAATGCAGAAATAATTTAGTCAGATTTATGAAATCTTCATGTTTAAGGTTGGTCACCTGTGTAACACAAACTCCTAATGAACACTGGCTCTGTGGATGATTTCTGCTCCTTTTCTTTTCTTTAAAGTCCAGCAGCCATGAGAGATCTAGCTTAGAAATAAGAAGAGCAACTATAATGGCTAAACACTGCCTGAACAGGATGGCTACCTGATGGTAAAAAAGGGATGATGGATGTATTTGAGTTATAACATGGAAGTGCCTTCTATAATGATGTATTTATTTATAGTCTTCTCATCAGCTTTCATTCTTTCAGCACCTCATAGACATGTAATTGAGAAAGAATGTTAGCTGATTCAGTGAAATGGAAATTTGAAATGTAACGAGTATATGGGAGGGAAATCTTGAACTTTTAATTTTGATGGGATTCTGAAATTCTTAAGCCTTATTGTATCCCATTCCACACTGGATAGATCTCTTTTTTCTGTGTTCAATAGCATCTTTGGGTCATCAGTTTCTCATTTGCACATGTTGTTTTGAAACCTAATAAACTATTGGTGCTTTTTGTTCAGCAAAAAGTGCTTATCTTTGTATATTTTATCATCTTCAGTGCTCATCTTTGTATATTTTAGTTTCATCACTGCTAAAAAGATAATCACTTTGCTTCATATTTATTGACCTGTTGCCAAATACATCTAACCTAAAAGTCTGAGAACATATGAGTTAAAATAGGTTTGCACACTTTCTGTAAGAGCTACTTGAAAGTTATGGATTTAAATTTAGAGGCTTAGAGCCTTGATCTCTTTAACATTGAGTTGGAAAGAATGAAACCATGTTATCCTCGTGGTGTGGCCAGCTTTCTAAGTCAAGGAAATAGTTTTAAGGTCATAGGATTTCTTTTATTTACTCAGTGTAAAGTGTGCACAGAATTTCTCAATGCTTAATTTTTCCTTTCTGCAAAATGTGGTTAATCACAGATGGCAGTTCTAAAATTTTAGCTTCTTAATTTTTCAGTTCATATTGGAGCTGGTAATACAGCTTTGTGTCTTTGGAGGGACCAAGGATTTATAATAGTATAAGGCAGAATAGCAGTCAAGGTTTTAAGTCATGATGTAGTTCTGATAGTTTCAGAATGTGTTTGCATTAATGCTTTTGTTCAGATCTGGAGTGCATTTGAAATTTCAAAGTCTTCATCCTTTCCAGTTCCTGTGCCCAGGTTGGCATCACAGAGCAGTCAGCCCATGGGTTGAATAATTTTCATGTGAAGCTGAAGGAGCAGATGGGCTTCAGTTGCTAATGGACGTTTGGTGTATGGGAGTAAACTTTAGCTAAATCAAAAGAAAAGAACATCAAAACGCCTAAAATTATGGGTAAAGTAGAAAAGTATATGTAGTTTACATTTCCAGGCCTTGACATCAGCTCTTCAGCTTTACATGTCTCCTCTTACTTGTTAGTATAGATGCAACCTCTGTATTCCAGACTGCCTTTCATAAATGGAAAGACTGAATGAGAAGGAAATACTGGCATCATTAAGTTGATAGAGAATAAAGGATTCTGCTCTGAGGAACATGATTTATGAAGATGACACAGACTTGAGGGGTGAGAGGTTAGAAAAACAACTTAGAGGCTGTGGAATGGATTTCAGTTTTTGTGAGTGGTGTGGCAGGAGGGCCCTGTCTGTCCGATGGGTTAGTGCAGCACAGGAGTTGAAGCATGTGTGTATCACCTTCTGGCACTGCACAGGGGTAGGACAAGTAATTTAATCTGTCCTTTGGAAAGAGTGGTGCCATAAAGACTGGGCAGCTCTGGTAAAGCATTGTCCTGTGTCTTAGTATAGTCATGTAGGGTAGGTTTCTGCAGTTATGCTGGAAATGGATACATGAATTTTCTTTTGTGTTTTTCATGCAGATGGTTATGTTTTGAGTGGCAGCACATTTAGGAACAGTTTGCTTGAACTACCTTTGTTGCTGATTTATCTGATTTTTCTCTTATCCTAAAATTGTTATGCATTTTATTGTAAAATTATTTACTGTTTGCCTCTTGGTGCAAGCAACAGTAAGAAAGAAAAGGATGAAAGAAGTATACAGGAAGCAGAGACTCATTGGCTGAGACTTGTCAGATATATAAAGAACAAAATTACAGCAGGATACAGTCTTAGAATGGTGCTCTGCCCAAGGGGCTGGTCTTTAACAGGACCACTCTTCAGCTTGCTTGGGGTCAAAAGTATTATTTTGTTAAGATATCTGTAGGAGAGAGCAATGTGAAGCCATTCCACGTTAGGATGTTTTGTTTCATCTCCCTTGACACTTTAGTGATCCAACCAGTCCAGTTCTTGTTAAAGCTGTAATTTTTCTGTTTTAGTGCTTTGCATGTAAGAATACTGCATGCTGTGCAACAAAACCTGTGGATATACCTGGAGAGGTACTCTTTACACAAAGTTATATTGCAAGCATTTACTTAGGCATTAGGAGTTCTTTGTTATTCATTTAACCTCCTGGTTAATAAGAAAACATACCTGGTTATTGTGATTAATTACTGTAGCAATATATAATATTCAAAAGGAAGGTGTTGCGATTATTGTAGTTTTTGGGGATAACATTTAGGGATAGCTGCGATGATTTATTCTGCTTTGTGATACATTTGGAGATGTACTTTTCTTAATTTAGTGAAGAGAACCCATGATCTTGTTATCTTTCAGTAGGTGGGAAAGGGATATTAAAAGGGGTAACAAGGTGAAAATGTGTTTAAACTGCTCTTAAAGATCCCACTTAAGAGATTTAGTATACTTGTAAATCTCAAAGATTAATAAAAGCTAGATAAATTAAAGCTAGAAAAGTGGTAGAATTGGATCCTTTCATTTCTCTCATGGAAGGGGATAACTATATCAAGGTAAAAGAACTGGGGGGACCAAAAAAAGAGTAGGTCAGTAGGTTCTACAAATGCTCAGTATCTCTGAAAAACCAGTAATTCTCGTTAATCTAATTAACTGTTGGGTTTTGTACAGTTGTACAGGTTTTTTTGAAGCCTTTTGGGAGTGCTGGCCACGTTCTGTTAAATTCAGAATGCTGTTTGGTTATTGTGTGTGTTCTCTAATTGTGTTGAAGTAGAAACTGGGTTGTTCTTTCACAATATAAACTGAAGTAGAGTATTTTACAGAGGAAGTTATGCAGTTTAAAGGGTTATGAAACACTGTTGCAATAAATAATGCTTTAATATATTTATCAATTCCAGCATGGCTGTGCTACATGCAATGTGCTGAAAATTGGCTTTTGTAAGAGTCCTAGTAAGTCTCATCAGAGTATACCAGCATTAATTTAACTGTACATATCATGCAGAAATAACATGAAATTATTATCAAAAATAGGTGGGTTTGATTGGTATAGCCTGGATTGTATTGTGTCAAGAACAATCAGTGAAGATATGTGGAATTAGGTAAATAAGGATAAGCTTATGTTGTCATTCAAGTCATTAAAGTAACAAACAATTCTTACTTGAATGTGTACATAACTTCATTGAATTTATTGAGTTTGTTTGCCTTTTAAAAATGAAGGCTGTGTTTTGATTACATTGCTCCTATGAAACACGGTAGAAACAATGTGATGATGGTAATAAAAGCATCAGCTGGAAAAAGAAAACCATATGGTACATGAAAAATGGAGTGTTAACGGACATGATGACTGTGACAGGGGTGAGACTTGGCCTTATGTAATTTTATAAAATTGTAAAATTTACCTGTGTCACAGATGTAACCTAATGTAGCATTATCAAAAGGGTGAATCTGTTCTTCCAGGAACTTGATGTACTCTCCATACTTCTTTTTGAATTGGATACTTACAAATTGTCGTATCATGGCCAAAATATTATCTGATTTATATATCAAAGTGTGGTCTAGTTATTAGAGAAATTCTGGAAGAATGTTGCAGCAGAGATCAAGTTTTTTGTCAGGCAAAATATATCCTTACATGGTTTAGGATGTCTGTACCACAGATACTCACTTAGGGCCTGGCATTATTCATATAATATAAAGAAAATACTTCAAGAAACAACACTGGTTATGAGGAACGCTGGAAAAGAAATCATTCTCTAAACATGCAAAATATAATCTATATATACCTTAGGCCCTTCTATTTTATTAATAATTATGAAACAGAACTTTTCAGGATGGATACTATTAATTTAAAATGTCTGCTCTAAAGTGAATTGATATTTTACAGGGAGGTTAATTTTTATTCATTGAGATACTGAAAAGCATTGCTTGTTAATGCTTACGGATTGATTTATCTCTAGTGAATGTGCCACACAGTCATCAGTCAATTCACTGATTGGTCTACTCCTGGGCAAAAGTCTTTAAAAAAAGAGATGATAGGGAAGATGTTGCAAATAAAAATAGCACAACGTTCTGATTTGGATAGTATACAGTTGAGAAAAGAAGACAGTATATGACAAAGCTGTAAGAATGTGTCTTGTTTCAGCTAATAAAATATTTAGTTTGCTTTCTCCCCTTAGTTGCTGGGTGGAGGTTAAATAGTGGAAGAATAGTAGTCTTGACAAATAGGTTGAAATGACAAACCCAGTGCAAAGAAAATGGAAATTGACAGCTATTGGAAGTACAAAACACTTGGGAACTAAACCTTTAAACATCTAGTTTTCATTGTTTTTTTTTTTTTTTTGCTTGTGTAGGAATTTCCATTTTGAAATAATAGTTGATACACAGTTACTCATTCTTTTCAATAAGAAGTTATAAATCTCTTCTTATGTGTTTATATAAAAAAAGGGTTTATATAAAAAAACTTAATTATTTAGATACAGAAAAGCGGAAATTGAAGTCCACTGTTCTCCCCCCACCCTACTGAAAGATTGAAGAGCTTAAGTTTTTACTTCTTTTTTTGTGTTAATATATTGGATACTACATCTTCTATATTGGATTCTGCATCTTCTGAGTACATCATTTTATAACCTTCCATTGACCATTAAAAAGTAAACTGTCTCACCCTAAAAAGGGAAAGAAAAGAATGCTAACTGAATTTCGGTTATGAAAATGCATAGTTTTTACAGATTTGTACTAGTTTAATGTATTTTATTTACATTTAAGGCTTCTATAATTTTTTTTTCAGTTGCTTTTGCCAAGGATAAGCTACTTGACACTGGTAACAGACAAAGTGAAGAAACACTTTCAGAAAGTTGTGAGACAGGAGGAAATTAGTGAAATATGGTTTGAATATGAAGGTACACCACTGAAATGGTGAGTTTATTGAACTTTGAACTTTTATGCAGTTTATCACTTAGAGAGTTCCCAGGTTCAGCACAGTGTCAGTAGTTTTCCTAAAGTAATCACTCCCTTAGGTTTCAAAGATGGCAAAAGAGGAGGAGGGTAAGAAATGCATGTTTTTGGGCAAAACAAAAGATTTAATGTTGAACGTATTTTTTTATTATTCTGCTTGAATTTTTACTGTGTGCATAAGACAGAGGTGTCGTGTTGCATTTACTGCATTTTGTTCTCGTTGTTACCATAATTCAGAATGCTTGTGGTTTTGGCTTTACCATTGCTTGCAGTAGAATTGCCAAATAAATCTTCCTTTAACATATTCCACCTTACTAAAAGATATCTAGTAACACAGATAGGAAGTAATAGTTCTGGAGTCTGAATGCAAATAGCTTATATGTGTCATGATAATAAAACATGAGTAGCCTTCACTGTTCAGTGTTCACTGTAAAAATCTAATACTGATCTACTGAATTCAATTAGTTCAAGTGTACTGAACTAATTGCTGTTGATTCTGTTTTTATTTTGTCCTGTAGTCTATTAGAACTATCTTCTTTTAGGTTTTTAGTTTGTTGGGTTTTCTTTGTGAGAAGTTAGGGACTTGGACTGATGTAGTTTCATTTAATTTTCATAAATGCTTATCAGGTTTTCTACTTCTTTTGCTGTTAAAGAGTTTTAAAGAAAATATTTTGAGTTTCCTAGTTCTGTAAAGACAGCATCAGCCATCCAGAAGGTATTTAGTATTTTGAATGGTGAAGAGATTTTTATCTCTTTTTATTTCTTGTATCATCAAACAAAAGAAAAGTAGTGATTTTTTTTAATCTTACTCAACCTGGATTGTCTTGTGATTACAGGCACTCCATGATGTGATGCTTGCTAGATTTGGTGATGCAGTAGATCTCTTGTAGTCTTTCTGTTTCTTTGAGACCAACCTAGTGTAAACCTTGAAAATATGTAAATAGAAACCCATAAAAATGATCTCTTTAAACCTTTATTGTATCTGACTGGCAAAACCAGCTTTAGACATCTAAATAAATTATTTGGAATTTAACAAGAAATGGTGTCTTACGTGCCATAGTAATGTTGAGCCATTGATACTACCAAAATAAACAGCAAGGTACTGCATGCATCCCAGTGTGTTCTTAATCCCAGGTAAATATTGGGGGAAAACTAGTTTTCACTGAAGTTGTAACAAGAAAGGAAAGAGAGGCTTTGTACTTCAACCACAAATAGATGCATATTTTCTGTAAGTTTTCAAATACTACGATGTTTAAACTAGAAGAAAAAATAATAACTGTACAATATGGGGATCGACTAAAAATGTAGCTTGTAATTCTAAAATTAAGTGAAGAGTTATTAAAATCATTGAATGTAGAAATGAAAATAAATAGTATAATGATGATCTGCTAATTAAGGCTCTCATCTTTCAGAAAAATGAAGCCTATTCTGCCAGGAACAGCTCCGCTGATTTCAGTGGAACTGCTTTTCTAAGGAAAGTGTTATTTGTAATCCAGTATTTTAGGAGAATGGTAATCCCATAAAGAGCTGAAGCTTCTTCTAGGGTAGACTCAAACACCAGAACTGAGAATTAGGTTGAGCTAGTAGTTGGTAGAGAAAGAACAGCGGGCATTAATTCTTTAAGCTATGACTTGTTCATTCATAACATTGTTTAGTCTAATTATTTACTGTGAGGTCTTATTGCTTAGTCTGTGCAGTTTTATACCTAGCTGGGGTGAAGTCTCTATCTGTTCAGATGCAGCTCTGCCCTTTTCCAGTGAGATTTTGGAGGAAGTCTGAAACATAGTTTCTACTTCAGGCTCTGCAGTATATGGGTCAAGTTCTTAAAGGAGAATGAAGTTCTCCAGGCCTGGAGTTACGTGGGCCTGGGTTTTTTGTCCTGCTGAGAGTGTTGGGACAGGGAAAGATGGATTCTTTGCCTGCAGGAGGTGTGTGCTGGGGGAGGGTCTGTGTCACCAAGGTAAGGAGTTTCAGGAAGAGATTATCAGGCTGTGCAGCATTAGAGACTACAGAAGGAAATGGATGAAACCGTAGACCATCCTGCAGGTACAGGAGACTAAACCTACAACCACATTGAAGGAGATGCAGTCAAAGACTGTGATTACTGGATTAGAAAACTGTCTCCTAAGATTTGGAAAAGCTGGAAGTTTATGACTTCTTGCAACAGGATGAATGTTCCTTCTACACCTGCATTTCTGCAAGTACAGCATAGGTTCAGTGCTCTAGCTGCAGGTGAAGGACTGAAAGTGTTGACTAGTCATGCATCTGATATGGCTGAGCCTGAACTGTGTAGGGGCACCAGGAGGAAATGAAAAGTTAGGTCAAAAGTATTCTGCTTACTGTCCTTTCTCCAGGACTTTTAAGTCTGCCTTAACCATTTCATGGTCACTGCAGCTAAAGCTGCCACTGGTTATCAGAACTGTTTTGTCTTAGCAGATAAGTAACAGATTCAGCTTTGGGTTATCTCTGGTTCATACAGCATCTGTATCAAGAAATCTTGACTACTTGTATCCCACTGTGTTGCTTTTCCAGCAGATGTGAGGGATTAACAGGAACCAGGATCTGTGATGTAGACACTTACTGAGTTGTTTAATTTTTTTCACCTGGATTGCATGATCTGTTGCCCTTGCTAGTCCCTCCTCTGTTCCTGAACCACC
Organism: Vidua macroura; assembly: GCF_024509145.1. Taxonomy (NCBI): domain Eukaryota; kingdom Metazoa; phylum Chordata; class Aves; order Passeriformes; family Viduidae; genus Vidua; species Vidua macroura. Next base: position 71,299,193 of record NC_071573.1, read on the forward strand.
AGAACTCAACCAACCTGTTGTCTGTCCTATTAAGTTTCATACATCTAAGCTGCTCCCTGGCATGGAAGACAGCCCTCTGTCCTCATCTGCCCTGCCTGCCTTTACTAAGCAGCTTATGTCTGTCCTTCCACAGCAGTATTCCAGTTGTGCAAGCTGTCTCGCTGTACCTCAGGTAGCCCAACACTCTCCAAGTAATGTCATAGCATGTGCAACTCTAGTTTTTCATGCTTGTTTCCCAAGCTATGTGCACTTCTCTAGATACTTGTGGTGGTCTCTCTCCTACCTTTTTTTATCACTTTGACATCTCCCTTGCAGCTGTCACCTTTCACCACTTGCTATCCACCCATGTCCATTAATTTCTTTTTATCTGAGTTGTTATTTACACTTCTGTTGTTTGTGGTCTAAAGCTCTCACCAGGCTGGGCAACCTTAAGGCAAAGATACTTTTGTCTGACTTAGGTGGATTCCATCTCTCCCTAGCAGTCCATTACCCCTAAAGAGTATCCTTTGTCTGTAAAATCCAAGTAAGTCCTTGTTGTTGCACCAGCTGCATAACCAGCTCCTGACCTGCAGACATCTCTCTGAACCTGTCTCCTTTAATGGCAAAATTGTACAGATGGCTCCTTGCCCCTAGAACTTGTAGAGTCACTTTTGATACTCTCAGGGGTTCTGTTGCAGCACTTAAAATTTGTGCCCATGTGGATAAACAGCAAGGACTAATAATCCAAGGAGAGGACAACTTTGCCAATCTGCAACTTTTTACCAAGCCGCAAAGCTCTGCAGGTGAACAAGTGAAGTTGGCAGATGAGGCTCTCTCTCCCGTGGGATGGAGTCTTGTAGTGCTATGACTGCTTCCTCTGGTTGTGGATGGATGTGCTGTTCAGGCAGCTCTGATGCTTCCTCTGAACTTCCAGCCTCTTGTCTGACACTGAAGCACTGCCAGTGGTTGAAGAAGTCCTGCCCTCTCTTGGCCAGAGGTTAAGGAAACTTTTCTGTCTGTCCATCGGGAGCTGCTCTGGCAGTCACACACTTGGACCGCCTGAGCTGGGACGAGGCCCCTTTGCAGCAGGTGGCTCCAGGGACCGATGGGCACCTCGCTTGAGTCCCTGCACACCCCACACCCACACAGCCAGACAAGGTTTCCTTACCCACTCGGTTTCCCATAGCAGAGCCTCAGGCATCTGGATCCTTAAAAGAGCATAGTCACGGTGTAACCACAGAATAACAGCTTGAACTGGTGGGACCCAAACCAAGGAACCCCTGGGCTTTTAGACCCTCACAGTCTGTATGTGATAGTGTGGGGTTTTTCCTCTGTGTCATTGGCTCCTGCTGTGTCCCTGAGTGTCCAGTCACCTGGCAGGGCCACAGGTCCCTGTGCCCTTTCCTGTGCAAAGGGTCAGCACTAGGTTTGGCCTTTTCCTTGGGGCTCCCATCACCCAGAGCTCAACCTGCAGCTCCCTCTGCAGCTGCACTCTGAGCTACTGGCACTGAATGGATTCCTCAACACCACAGTTCACACACGTCTGGTTCTCCCATCCTGTGAGTCCCCACTGACCACTTCAATGACTGCTGACACTTTCTCTCCAGATTCTCATCTCTGTGAGATGTTAGTGAAGATGCTATTAATGTCCATGTCTTCCCTGATGCTGTGCAGCCCCCTGACTTCCTGCAGCTTCTTAGCATGGTGACATATCTCCTTACTGATGTGCACCTCCTCTAGGCAAGGACATTTCCTCTGCTTGCTCCAACTCTCGGGAGAGGTCCCAAGCTCTCCTGGCAGCTTGAAACCTGGAGAGCTGCAGCATTTCTCAGGAGCCCTCCCTGTGCTGGAGGGAGGGCTCTCAGTGATGGCACTGTGCTGGAGTAGTTTCTTCAGCAGATGCTAGGGGATGATACCTGCAGCTTGTTTCCATCCTGTTTGAGCACTTGCACATGGCTTTCAGTGGAGTTTTTGTCTCTTTCGTGTGGGTTGTGTCCTAGCCCTGGTAATTGTAAAGGTGGCTCTCTAGTAGCAACTGAATGGGTGCTTGACCCTTCCTGTTCATAAATCAGCAGAAGACAAAAGGTCAAAACACCATTTAATCAGGCATCTATTAACTCTGCAAAGCACAGAGATTTTACTGAAGAAATTTGATTACGTGAACTTTATTATGTAATCTTAACTGATTAGAAAATACGGATGTAAGCCAATACCTGATGTAGGAGTTTTTGTATGGGTTTTTTGTTGTGGTTTTCTTTTTCTTAGTTAGCTGTTTTGTTGTATAAATTCAAAGTAGCTGGAAGTCATTGTTCATGTTGAAAATTTGTGTTCATCTAATTATCAAATCTTATTTTTGTTACTTACCTCACCTGGAAAACCACTCTTTCATGGAACTCTTGCTGAATCCCTGTTAAGTGTTTAGGACATTATTGGCAGTTAGTAGTAAAAACTCTTCATGGTAAAAACTTGAGCATTAGCAGTGAATCAGGATAAATCTGGATATGCATCCTCTTTATTCTCAGGTAAGCACAGGAATTGTAATAGTATTTTGTGTTTTATTTTGCTGTTGTGGTGAATTTGTCTTCGCTTTGGGGTGGCTCACCCGTAGAGGGTGCTAAAGCACTGCTGTGTGAGAGTTTCACCGATCTGGAAAATAGCTAGGCACAGATCCTGTTAAAGCAGTGCTCTTGGTTAGTACTCTTGGGCCTTTCAAAACTTATGTACATGCTTGGGTCTGCAACCTGTGATCAGTCCCATTTAGTTCAGTGAAATTACTGACTTTACAGTTTAGCATGTGTTTTTCTCTTTGGAGGATGAAAAGCTAGTAAGGCTCTTTGGGTTATGATTTTTGAAAGATAAGAGAATGGGTCTTGGTATGCTGAATGTAAAAAAAAAAGTATTTTATCAAAAATCTTGCCAATATCTGTGTGTAAGAAAACTGAAAAAAGAGCTTTTTTTACAGTGCCTGTGGAAGTTTTGTGTGTGATACATGTTCCATATATTGCTGGGGGCTGTATATTCTTATGAATTTAAAGGAGAGAAAGCTATGAGACAGAAGTGAATATTTGTCAGAAGAAAGCTTTTTTGTGTAACTCCTGTAATATAGAATGCCATTGAAATACAAAACTCCAATTAATTTTTTCCTTCCCTTTCATTCTTCTTAATTTGATAGTAAAGATACAGAGTTGATCTTGATCTATATTCTTTCAGCCCTTTTATAGATATGTATTTTTTTCATTTTTCTACTTATTCTCTGCATTGCTATATCAGACATATGGAAGAAGGAAAGGATGTTAAGGGTCAGTGTGGTATTAACCCAGGACACTCAAGCATCTGAAAGCATGTGTACTTTTCCTGGTCTGATGCTTTTTAACTAAAAGTACTGTTTTGGAAGGTTCCACAAAGCAGCTGTAGGCCACTTAAGGCTGTTGCAAAAGTAGCTGTGTTTTGTGGGCACAGCTTGGAAACCACTGGTTTAGATATTGAACATGTAGTACATTCCAGACTTAATTCTGCCTGTCAGTCATCTAAACTTGCCTGTATAACTTTTCTAAGTAAAGAGTGCTAACTGTGGCAGTCAAACAGCTATTTTGTGTGTGTGTGTGTAAATGCAGGTATGTTAACTGTGATACATAGAATTAAATGCATGGCTCCTATATTAAATTAATATCTTGTCATTTTTAGGCATTACCCAATTGGTTTGCTCTTTGATCTCCATGCATCAAATACAGCTCTTCCTTGGAGCATCACAGTGCATTTCAAGGTAAATTGATTTAGACCCTTTTTTAAGAAAGAGTAAGCATGACATTTCATGACATTTGGAAGCTGGGAAAAGGTTCCATAACTATTTTATAAAACATGTGAATGGTGTGATTTGAAAGGGAGAATATCCATTGTTCAGAAAGCATTTAAAGGTTTCTGTAAATCTGCAGCTATTTTCCATGAGACTGTGTGTACTTTTACTGGACTTTCTGTAGAAAATTATTCTATTATAATCTCAAAATCCTAAGTTGTTTTACAAGTTATGAGGTTTATGATAGAAGAACTTTCTATAATGTTTTTAATTTAATTGGTTTGAGTTCACTGAAGATTGGGAAGATTGAGAAGTGCTCATGCTTTTAGGCATAGTTGAGCATGGATATGAGATGCTGTATAAATCTTTGAAGTCAGGGAATGCTGTTGTACTTAATGTTGGTCCCTTTTAGAGAACTGAGTGAAATGAGTTTGGTCTTGTGACAGCTTAGTCACAGGGAAGACATTATTTTGATATGCATTGTAAACCCATTAGGTATGGCTTAATAGCACTCCTGATCTTTGCTCAGAATGGAACTTGAACAAGATTAGTTTTGGTGCAGGATTCTTGCATACTCTGAAATGCATTGAGATAATAATTTCAAGTATGTTTTGAAGTCAAAAGCACAACTACGAATCATGATATTTAACTTGAAATGTTAATTTCTCCATTGTAAAAGAAACAATACAATAGGAAAACTGATCTGAAGGACAACACTACATTAATAGGCTTGACTTTAGTGTGTGAGGGATTTGAGTGAATTGAAAAATGTATTGGGGAAACACTTGTGTTGAAGGTTTTCGTTGAAACAGTTCTCAAAGGTGTGTTAGAAAAACTTTTCCCAACAGTAAACTGATTCTTTTTGGAAATGTACGCTGAAAGCATACATTCTAATGATATGTATTTCTACATGTTGAAACTTCTAAAGTGACTGACTTAATAGATCTGAAGTTTGGGATGTTTTTGAAACCACTGTAATTGCTACACTTGTCTGATAAATGTCAGAGACCTGGGATGAGGAAACTTCCAGAACATCCTGATGAAAATGTAGGGCATCTAGTTTCATAAACCATGGTTTAATTGTTATGTTCTGTGAGCTCTGGGATATTAACAGTGGCAATGTGGGGATGTTGCCATCACAAAGTAGAGGCATTTTGAGAAGCTGCAGCACCACAGTGCTTTTTAGTCAGCAACATAAATTTGGCTTCAATGTCCATGTTGCTGCTTGCAAAAGATCAGCTACTTCTAGTTTTTCTGAAAGGTGTACATTAAAGATCAGCAGAAATAATTAACTGCTAAGGTAGTATTATTTTAAAGGTTGATTTAATTTAGTAATATAATACTGTGGAGTTAGCACCTGTATAATCTCTCATCCTATTTTGATGTAATCTGAAAGTTTATTTAAATAAAACCCCTCTGAATCCTTAAGTCAAAACATAACTGAAAGATATCAAAGTATGTCAAAATATTAAAGAGGTTTTCATGTGTTAGAGCTCCTTACAGCTGAATAGTTTAGGTGTGGGATTTTTGACTGGAGTATTCTTTTCATTTCTGTGTAGTTATTCTTCAAATAGTTGTAATTTTTATTTGGCTTAATTAAACAGTGTTAGATTTTATGGGGCTTAACTTTTGTTGTTGTGGCTGTCTCCTTTCTTCTACTAATGCATGCAGTCAACAACAGATATCTCAAAACAGCTGTAAAAAGTGTTTTTCAACTTCTTTTTAAAAGTCAGACTCCCCCTATCAGGTTTCTTTGTTTGAAGTTAAAAACATGGAAAAGGCTTATTTCTGTTCAGCAGAAGTTTTCAAGTTGATAGATGTTTTTAATTGTCCTCCTGTGTTATGTACTCAGACCAAATCATAAACACACTTAGATTTAGCATTGGAGAAACAGTTTATTAATTTTTACTTCTGGTATGCAATAAAATTACATGCATTGTATCTTGTAAAGTTGAAAACCAGTTGCATTAAATAGTTGCAGAAGGATGAGGCTGAACAGCATACTGGGGTCTGAGAATCATGAGAGGCTGTAGCCTGGCAAGTGGCTTTTGTTATCCAGGTGTGGCTTTACAGGAAGGAGAGAAATTCTACTCCTTCCTGTTAAAATCATCTCACCTTACTCTATGGCCTGTTTAACACTATTCAGTTCTCAGTGTGGTAATCACCTCTCCAGATTTTGGGCAGTAGATAAGATGGTGGCACTGTTGGAGGAGAGGAAATCGTGTGTGCCAGGGGAAATGTTGAGGTTCTGCTGAAGCCACTGTCTGCTGGTGCCTGCCTCTCCACCCATGACCTGATGTAGGAGGAGAGGCAGCATCTGTCCTTGTGTGACAGTCATCATCTTTGTGTTTTTTTAGGTGAAGATTGGGTTGGGTGGAATGGAAAGGAAGTACTTTTCCATGTAGCATATGGATAAATTGTGGAACTGCTAGGAGATATTGTGGAAGCCAGAAGTATAAATGGTTTTTTTTTAAAATCAGTTTACTTAATGAAAAGACTACTGATGGTAACTAAACACAAATACATAGGTGTGCCCCCTGCCACTGGGTACATTCCTTATGGTTTTTAATGCCCTCTTTTCTGTAAATGTAGTCTAATGCAAGTAGACTGTCACAGGATAAACAGATGTTTTGTGACTAGAACTGACAGATAAATATGGGTGGAATGGAGTTACGAAACCAGACTGTTGAAATTGCCAGTGATGTTTTTGGTACAGTTTTATATGAGAGGTCATTTAGTGCTCTTGTCTGTACAGACAGTGCCTATTTCTTTGTGACCGGTTCATACTGCAAGGGTCTACTGGTATGTGAAAACAAACAACAGAACTCCTTGAGCTTTCTAAGAAAATCAGAGTCAACCCTTAGTAACTGTTCTTTCAAAGATGCAGGACATGGAGTATGACACTGCCAGTAAGAGTACTGGAATTAAAGCTACTTATGTCATCTGTTAATACTTTTTGCAAATCTCCTAATTGTATAGCCAGGAGTGGCAACCAGTTTGTTTACAATTGTCCCGCTCTTCAGGGAACAGAATAAAGTTACTTATGATTGATCAGTATTTCTTCAGGTAGAAAGAAGGCAAGTAGAATTCTTTTAAAAATACAAGCACACATGATCTACATTTAAGTATAAAACTTATTCTTTTGTACCCTGATGGATAAATCAGCTGGGATGCCATGTTTTCTGTTGACAGTCTCATGTAGGTGAAACTGTTTCATATATTTCTTGCAGGTGTGCAGTGTTTTTTTTCTCAATTGTCACTTTCATGCTTAGGTTTTTCAGCTTCTGCACACAGTACTTCATAGAAATGTGTCAGTGTTTTCCTACTAAAGAAAAGTGCACACAGCACTGAGGTTCAGGAGTGTTTTCCAGTCTTTCACAGTGTTACTGCTTAGAAGCTGGGAAAATTAATCTTGCCACACCTAGTTCTACTACTGTGTCTAGATTCTTTACGCTAGCTTAACTAGCTTTGACCAATTTTAAATAGATACATACTGTTCTGCAGACTGCACTGTGTATGATTTCTGGAACTCATACTCAGCTGCAATTTGAAATTCATAGGAGAAAAGTCAGCAGGAAGATGTCCACCTGTAGAAAGAGAAGAATGTACAAAAAAGGACCCCACAGTTCAATATTTACACATGTGTAGTGAAACAGTTGTTGTAACTAAAATGTTGTTTTCATAAACTTAGCTAAAACATCACTTTTTAACAATGAAAGTCAGTTTCTAGGTTCTTACATTATTTGGCATTAGGTACGTACCACTGTTTCTTCCTTTGGTTTGAGGGGTGCCAGTGTCTCACTTTGAATTCTTGTGTGTAAATAACTTTTTTGATCTTTAAGTATGCTATTTCTGTCTATTTGTTTCTTCTGGATTGGTTACGAGACTTTACATTTTTATTTGAGAAGTAAATTGAACTTCTAAAAGTATTTTACAGGCCTATGCAGATGTCATTTGGCAAGTAACAGTCCTAGTAATATTTTTCTAGTAATCTTGGGCCCAATTATGTTGAGACACTTAGCTTTGTAGGGTAGAACAGGAGCAAGGTCTGCCCCAGAACTTTCCTTATTTTTCTGTCCTCTTTAATGTCTTTATACTTGACTGTTCTCATATAAGAAACTAGATTTACCTCTGTCCTTAGCTTTCAAGTCAGCTTAACATACACCAGTCCTAACAACAGCACTTCCTTGTGCAAGTTCAACATCAGACCATGTAAACTTTAGTGGATAAGGTATTGGCAATCTTTTCTTTATGCCCCTGTTTTTGGAAAATATTCATCCTTTTGATTCACAGTTTCCAGAGTTTGGGTTCTCACTCTCATAAGGAGGAAACACTATATGAAATTCTATTATTTAATTTCCAACTCTTCTCAATAACCTAACGAGGAGGGAACTATCACTGTTACCCTCAGAATTTCTTTCAGGTAAGGCAATCCCCAGCTCCCTTTTTGATATTTTGGGTTTCTGTATTTTGAAGCAGTCTTCACTATTTTTCTTGGGGTTATGTGGGGGAGTGAAGGTAGGGTTTTTTCCAGCATTAGATTGCTCCTACTTTGACATGTTAGCTATGTTGTAAAAGCCTTTGAAAGATATCCCATTATATGTACTTCAAAAATGGTTTTGACAGTCCCTCACAAAAGCTTTTTAAAGTTTGTAATGGGTTAAGAGGAAAGGGTCTCTGGTGGAATAGCATGAGAATTCAAGTATAAACATGTGGCAAGCCCTTGTTAGGAAGGGGAGTACTGATGATGCCATCACTCTGGTTTGGCTCTGAGGTTTGCTCCATTCAGCATGGTCATCAGCAACTGTGGAAATAAAGTTAGTAAGGAGGGAATAAAGGTTAGTTTTAAAACTTCTGAAAATGAAAGGCATTGGATTTGTGGTAGTGAATGCTTGTGTTATTATAAAATGGTAAGTGATAGTAGGTGTGGATAAAAGAAAAACTGGGGAAGGAAACCCACAACCTCTACAATGCTGGACTTCTGATCAGTTAATGTCTAAAGAAATCTTTTTTGTATATGAATGAGATATACTGCTATAACTCCTTAATAAATTCATTAGGAGAGGTAGTTGTCACTTACTGAAGGTTAAGAGTTATCTGTGGACTGGTATTTGTGCATCTGCAATGCTGAATGCTGTGTGCCAGTGTAACCAAGAAAAAGGGGTATAAAATCAAGTCACACGGGCTAAGCAGTAGTCATGTGGATTAGCTGAAGTTAGAACTGACAAAGATTTCCAGTGTCTCTAAGGAAAATGTTTGTAAGTGGCAGATATGCTACAGTTCATATATGTGGGTGATTCTGCTTGGAAATAGAAATAGTTGATAAAATATCATAGAGAACCATTTTATATTAGGTGCTTGTCACTTCTCATAATTTTTTCCTGTTTATTGTCTGAGATTGAATATCTGCTTGAAAACATGTTAAAATTCTGGTTTTACAGAAAGTTGTTGAGCTTTTCTTTTTCCTGAAATATTTTCATTTGCAACCTGTTTCTTGTCAGCAGAGTAAGAGAATGGTTGTTACATTCTTCTGTAAGCAGAAGATTCCAGTGTGCTTCTTTTGTATAAATGTATGCCTATTTAAAGTTATCATTTATTCTTCATCATACAAGGTATATGATGCATTTCTTTTTCTTGATCTATCATTTATCTTTGTAGAATTTTCCAGAAAAGGATCTTCTACACTGCCATTCTAAGGATGTGATTGAAGCTCATTTTATGGCTTGTATAAAAGAAGCAGATGCTTTAAAGCACAAAAGTCAAGTCATCAATGAAATGCAAAAAAAGGATCATAAGCAATTGTGGATGGGACTACAGAATGGTAAATACAATGCATTAAGTATCAATTATATTCAGGTTGAACAAGCTAATAGATAATTTCTTCAAGTTTCAGTTATTGCGTGAGATATAAAATGTCATTGTTCTGCAGAATTTTTGTTTAGTGTCATGGAAAGCATTGATGGTTTTGGTAGTTTTTTGGTTTTTTTAATTAAAATAATAATTTTGGTGATAATTCAAATGTGCCTGGAGTTATTCAAGGAATTAGATTGGGTCGTGACTCTGTTTTAACAAACCAAAACTAGCAACAAATCAAAAGAGAAATATTGTCTAGCGTACTTTTGTGCAAAGGATGGTCTTTATTTGAGAGGCACCTGGGGTGTAAGTATTCAGTATTAGCTATCTTGGACCATACATAACAGATTGTCTCTTCTACTTAACACTTATGGATTGTCACTGATAAACAATACAAGTCAACTTTAAAAAAAGTTGTCCAATAGATTTAATAATTCTACTTTTCTCTCTGCCATTTTTTAAAAAATGCTTTATGTTTTTTACAAAGACTTCTGCATAAATAAGTATTGACTTGGAAAAGTCAGCAAAATAATTCAGAGCAAGATCTTTAATTAGTGTTCTTACTTTGCACAAATGGTATGAATCAATATTACAGTGCAATATAAAACTTTTGTTTGTAGTGTCTTCTGTATTAAGATTCGTATAGGCTGTAAGTTGAAAAGCTTTTGTAAGTATTTCAGAAACTGCTCTCTGGAATGGGTGATCATGCTGCTTTCATTGCATTTTTTCTCATCTCCTGAAGCTGTCATTTATATTATCCCTAGTAAATTTATTTTATGAAGGCATTTTACTGTAAGCATGAAGCTGTTTATTCTGTGTTGAGAGACAAAATACTGAACAGTTAGAATTAACATCTTCCTGTATATGTATAAGAAAAATTAAGTGAAAAATAAGAAGCTTGGAATGCAAGAAGACTTGAACCATGCTTTTGGTTTAGACCAGAAGGTTCCATGTTAAGTTTGGTTTAATGCACGTGTTTAGTAGGTGTATGGCTTTTTTTTTTTCATTGTTGTTTAGTGGTACAGCCTTTCATATTAAAGGTACTCTAGTGATAATTTTGAAGATGAATGGTTATTAGAAACTCTGCTTTCTATTTTTTATTGGAGGAGAGTTAGAGATTAAGGCATTATCTTAATTTGCCATTTGAGTAGTAAGATCTTGAGGAAGCCCATGCATTCCTCCAAAATGAAACAGTACAAGATAAAGTTCTTTTAACCAGAAGTTACAGAACCACGATACACTCAATATTTAAGGTAAGAGGACAGATAAACAGCATGGGGTTTTTTGTGCTTATCTTAGGCTTTGTCTTTTAGTTGATTATTTATCTAAGAATATCTTCAGTTGTAGGCAAAGGAGAATTTTTCTGTTCTGCTCTATAATGTTAAGAGCAGAGGTTGCCTAGCAAAGTTGAGAAATTGCACCTGTGGAATCTGATACCTGAATGAGAAGTTTAAGCAATCTTTTGAATACTTTCAAATGCTAATTTTAATTTCTCAACTCTTCATAAAAGAGAAACAAGAAAAGCTTGTGAAACCAAGAAAACTCTTTTTAAGCATGTTGTATCTTTCAATATGTTTTTATAGGCTTTCGTTTGAGATATAATAATTTTAAACTGCTTTGTGAAACAGAATAAACGACCACAAAAAAGAAAAGAAAGTAGCATTTGTGATAACTGCTTTGTAAGTAAAGATACATCTGCAGACTTTTTTCTGGGCAACTTCAAACAATTTTCCTCAGTTCTTAATTACAGGAAGTATTATTTGTTTAATGAGTGATAGCATTACTTAGAAGACATGTCCTGAATTTACATTTTTAAAAATAAACCTATCCAGTTTTATTTGGAGAAATATAAATATCAAGTAATTTGCAATCTGGTATAAATGTTTCTGCTGAGAAGCAGCTACTTGAACAGGTAACACATGAAACATACCAGTTGCTGTAAGCTGCGGCAGAGAAGAGCTGTAATAGTGAATTTGTGGGAAAATCTTGTGCTGGTAACAGCTGGTGGTTATTCATATCAACCTTTACATCCCTCCTCCCACCATTTCTGGTTTTATGTTAATCTGATACCAAATCAGGAAAGAAAACATATTCTTCTATTTTGTGCTGTGGTTTTTCTTGTTCTTCACAGACAATTTTTGATTTATAAACCAGATATTTCTGAGGTAGAACTCGTCTTTGGGACAGGTACATTTTTGACCAGCCATGGCTGTCTGTCTGTGGTAGGGAAGTGATAAAAGCAGACTATGCAGCTATACTGACCTTTGTTCCTTTGTATGAATTGTTAAAATTCTTTGATCAGAATTCATGGAAAATGTTACTACTGTTTTTGCTTTGATAGGGTTATGGCCATTTTTATCATGGATGAAAAGGATTTTCAAGTGGGTGGGTTTTTTTCTTCTTGCATTTTGTGTGGAAAAATAAAGGCTTTCAGCTTTCTATGGGCCTACTGATGACTCAGGATCAAACCAATGAAATCCCAACTGTTTCCAGGGAGAGAGCTGTATTTTTTGCATGGTTCAAAGAATTAATATCTATAACTTCAGTATATAATGGTTCTGATAAATGAGGGGATTTAGATTCAGCACATCTGCTTTTTATCAGTTGTGGACTAACAGAAGCAACTGTACCCTGAAATTTTCACAGCATCATTTATAACCAATGAAGAATAGACTTGGTATTTCTGATACATGAGTGGGAGAAATAAACAGTAAGAACTCATAACTATTTTAAGGTTTCTTTTATGTATTATAAAATATAATGAAGTCATTATTTTACTGAAAATATTATGGAAAAAGAATGTAATGCTCATTCGTGCTGAAGGGCTTACCAGAACTTAAGTGGCCATATTGAATTGTTCTTAGTAGAGGAGAAAAATCCTGCAAGGATTCAGAATATACTATATTTTATCTTTTAATGCATCTGACCTCTTTCTTGCCTTACTGACAGAATCAGGCCTGTGTTGTCTTGCATTTAGTTCCAAAATTTATCTAAACTATTCTTGGGTTTTTGAGAGCCAGAAGTTGTGTTTGTTCTCAGTTACCACATTTCTGTTTAGAAATGTTGAAACTGCAAAAAAGGGAGTGTCCTATAGCCTTTCTTGTGCTGTGTACACTTGACCCACTCAGGTTTAATGGGCATGTTTCTCTTCCTCATAGAGAACTGGTGGAATCAATGCTGGCCTTTACCCCATGGTGAGCATGCTTAGTAGCTGAACAAATCTCTATGATCTCAGCTTATCATTTGAAATTTGCTTAGATAATCTTCTGGAGTTTATCAGGAGAATTAATAAAAAAGCCACTAATTTTTAAATCACAAAGCTACCTTGTTTACTTCTTCCCTGTATTGCTACCAAAATGGAGAGTTCTTTCCATTTTCAGTCTGTAGAGGTTTGGTTAACTGTGAAGAAAGATTAAATAATTCATTTGAACTTTGAAAAGAAGTGTATTGATTTTAAAAACCCAATTGTTACCTTCCTGGGCTTCCTTAGTTTAAAATGTCCCAAAATGCATCAAGTTGCTTTATAACTAGCATCAGTACCTAACATTGGTGTTGCTGATACCATGGAACTGAGGGAATGGAATTTAGACCAGTTCAGATAGCCCTGCACAAAGTCAGCCCAGTGCTGGTTTGGTGTTGAGCGGGGTTTGGCTTCAAGCAGGCTGGACCTGCAGAATGAACCAGCTGCATCAGGACAGGCCTTCCTGGGGATGTTTTTGAGTTTTTTTCCATAGCAGCAGGTTTTGTTCGTGGTTTAGTTAGTTGTGGTGGTTTTTCTGGTAATGGATTGTGAACTAGACCTCACTGTTAGTTCTGCAGTGTTTATGGGATTGTTACCCTTTCTGCAGAAATGTCTAAGCCAATGCTCCACTTGTGGGTGAAGTATTGTGAGTCTAAACTGCCATCCCCCTGAAACTGCTTTTGGCTTTCTTTGTCCTCTGTGCCGGCCTGGTGTCTACTTGAATAGCTGCCCTTTGTTGTGGCACAAAGGTGGGGAATTGATGGCAGCCTACATTCCCCCCTTGGCTTTCTCTACTCTGCTCTCAAACAGGAGGGCAGAGCAGGTTTGTCTGTCTGTCTGATGTCAGTGGGTCTCAAAGGAGGGCAAGAACTATATGAAGGAAGAGAAGGAAGGAAAGCAAAAGGTAACGCAGCATTCCCAATCCTACTGAAGTCTCTGCCATGAGAGGAGGTTGCCTGGAGATGAGGTAGAGATAGTGTTACTAGCATTTTCACCCTCTTGTGTTACATGGCCATGTGCCTAATGAAAACCATTGCATTCTCAAGGAGCAAACTTCAAGGTCTCTTTTTGCTGCCTTCTGCTTTTCTTCTTCCCCTCCCTCTCAAAAGAAGTCATTTCCTGAAAGATCTGTATGGTCTAACTAAAACTTAGAGTAAAGTGTAAAAAATAGACTTCACTTTTAAATTTAACTTCCTTTAGTTGTTGAGGATTTCTTGTTTTGCAATTTGAAATGCTTCCGAGTTGCTTTCTCCTAGTAAATGCCTGAATTTATTAATATGTATTATATAAAGGTTCCTTAACATTTAAGAAAAGGAAAAACATAGTGCAGAGAAAGCAAAGTGGGTTAGAAAGTTACTTGGTGTTATGCTGGTCTGTTTTCATATATATAGAGAGAGCATAATTAGAGATGAAAAATCAAAATTCCAAGGCTGTCCTAGACATTGAGCAGAGAGCTGGAGGATGGATAAAATTGTCAGGATTCCTTTTCCCTTTACTTTCCCTTACTCAGGAGAGACTGAAACAAACCCTGCTCTTGATTCCTATACAGCCTGTGGGGTATGTGTTTCAAAAATGGCTTACACTTGTTTGTCATCAGAGCTTTCTTTTAGTTTAAGTGACAGGACTTTTGAGATCACCTGCTTTTTTGCTATAGAGAAAGCTTAAATTTTGTGGGATCTATGCATTTTGTTATTTGAATAAAAGAAAGGAAGTAGTCTATGTTGGTGACTTTCTTTGCCTAAATTTTTTCCAGGTAAACTGGTGACCTAGAAATGAAGGGAGGTGGTGGTAAGAAAACAGTGTAAAGTACTTAAAGTGAAACTTCTGGTTTGTGAGTATGTTTAGTAAATGAAAAGAATCTTGGTAAGGTATGGCTCCCTCGGGTATACTATAAGAAAACAGGGGGGAAAGCCTTTTTGATCTGATAGACGGTCTGAAGAATGACATGCTGCTTTCTTGTACAGTCTTCAAAATGTCCTCTTATGTTGAATGTCATTACTTTGCTGTCTGTGACATGAAGAATATTTTCACATATTTCGGTGGCTTCTGCTACATTAAGTCAAAACTGTTCTAAGGTCCTGTCTCTCTATATCTGATAGTGACTCATATATGAAGGTAGTCTAAAAAGTTCAGTAAACTTGTGTTCCCTTTTCAGTGGTGGACTTGTATAATATACCATGGTCTTTAAAAATGCCCAAGTAAAGTAGGTGTTTAATAGCAAGAATATTTTAACTGTGGCAATGTGTAAAATGGAAGAGAAAAATAAATATCTTAATAATGTCATATCAGTATTTCAAGCTGTGCTCTCAGAAAAGCTGTCACTAACTGTAGTAGTCATTGAGAGTCAGATATGTACCAAGTCTTCCTGAAGTCCTTGATAGTTGAAATTATTGGTGTTTTTATAAAACAAGAATGTGAATTATCAATTTAGGTGAACTAAGTAATTTAGAGAGACAAGTCTTCATATAGCTGGGAAATTATAGTAATCAGCTATAAATAATGTTTCTGAATAGCACAGAAATTAGTTTTAAAATGTTCAAAATATTCATTTCGTCAACAAAAACTCCTTCATGCTTGAGGCATACTACACAAGAACTTAACTTTTTATAAAATTTGTTAGAAAGACCAAGTGAGGAGCCTTATGTATGCATGCAGAGTCTTAGTCTTCCTGGGAACAATGTGGAAGTAGTATTTATACTAAATTTTGAGAAGACTTCTTTTTGGCTACAGCAGTTAAAAGCAATGCTTGTTAAAACATGAGTCAGTAGAAAATAGGCTTGCTTTAAGGTTAAGGAAATACACTTTGTATCCTTGACTTTCAGCTGCAGCTGTCTGTACCCTACAGTTTGATTATATGTATGTGACAGATTAACCCCTAGTGAGTTTGCCTGTGAGTGAAAGGAAAAATTGGTGGATTGGAGGGCAGATCTGCTGTTCGGAGGGGTCTGGAGCCTCCCAGAGCTGAGACACAAGTCCTGCACCAGAGACAGGAAAAAGCCCATGGCAGTCTAGGAGCTGACTGGAAAGCAGTTTTCTGGAAGTGGGTAATGGTGAACAAGAAACTGAGTTGAAAGCCTGTGTGGTGTTGCATAAATGAAGATTAACTGGGCAAGTGCTGAAGCTGTTGGGGCCCCCCACTTGGCTCAGCATTTGTAAAGCTGTACTGGGAGTGCCGTGTCCTCTTGGGACCCCAAGACAAAAGGAATGTGGGCAAACAGAAAAGAATCCAGCAGAGTGCTGGTACAATTCTTAGGGACTAGAGCATATGCTGTATTAGAGACTGGGGAAACTGCCTTGTTTAGCCTGAAGATGAGGAGGAAGCTGAAGGTGGATTTAATACCAGCTTTACTTGAAAGGAAGGCCCCTAGAGCAGATGGAGTCAGACTCCTCTCACTCTTGTCTCCACTGTCAGGGGAGCTGGCAATTACCAAGTAAGAAACAGTTCCTAGTTACAGCAGCAGGAAGTCTGCTAGTACATGGGGAAGGGAGGGTGGGGTGTGCTGGTGGAGTGAAAGTGGTTGAGTGGAAACCCACAGAGGCAGTCAATCTTCACTGGGCAAGGCCTTGAACAAACTCATTTAACTTTGTGTAGGCAGCTGCTTTGGGACAGGGTGCAGAGCTGTTATTCCAAAGCTTGACCTCCAAAGACACTTCCAAACAAAAGTTTTTCTGTCGTTCTTGTACATTTTATATGTCAGTCTTTGGTCTCAGTGCTCACCTCAAGTATTCCACGGTTCATATGGTTATTAGACAGTAGTGAACCACTGAGAATGGACAAGTTTTGTCTTTTTTAAACTTTAAACTTTTCAACTATTGAACATAGTTGTTTGGAGGCTGCGAATTGGTATTGCTTGCATAGAGCTACAGA
The DNA here is from genome assembly GCF_024509145.1 of Vidua macroura. NCBI lineage: Eukaryota > Metazoa > Chordata > Aves > Passeriformes > Viduidae > Vidua > Vidua macroura. The sequence goes on from NC_071573.1 coordinate 71,315,927, forward strand.
TAACAATTTAATCTCAAGCTTTCTGTTTAATTTATTCCAATAAATGTCTTAAGAAGAAACCATGAATAGTCCAGACAAAATTGTGCATATGTGCTACCCTGAGAGCTACACCAGTTTGTTCACTTCTTTGACTTTCTAAAAAGATGCTGAAATACAAAAGCCATGAATTAGTATTTCCTTTCTGAATTTCAAGTCTTTCCCTCATTTTTGTATTGGTTCTTTCTGTTTTCTAAACCCTCTCAACAGCCTTCTTGAAATATGTCCAGTCCTAGAATCTGATAATCTCTGATAGTGCATCACTATCAATTATAGAAACAAAATAATTCCTTACTATTATGATATTTTTTGTTGATAAGGTTAAAGATTAGGGTGGAGTGTTTTTTGTGCTTTTTCCTACTACACTGTAGTGGGAACTTCATTTTAATTGTCTAAATGCTCTTACCAGGGCTTTTAATTGCAAGGTATTTGTAGATGTATTTTTCCATTCTGTGGTAATTGCCCAGATTGTTTGTGTATGCAGATTTAAAGCTGTGCTGTAGTGAAATGCACATGTTGATGGCGAGCACTTGAGCAGTGCCCTTTACCCTCTCAGTGATCCATCCTGTTGTAGCCTCATGTGGGTGAAGGGGACGTGTCTGACTTCAAGATCCATGTGAAATTTCAAGTTGTTTGAAGCGTGACAGCACTTGAGTTTCAGAAAATGACTGTAAGAGGCTAGTATGACTGAAACTAACTTCTGGTTGCCTGAAGAACATTTCAGGCTGAGACTCAGGGGCAAAAGAGACCTTGGCTTTTTAGCCCTTAGCTTGAACTAATCTTTAGTTAACACTTCTCAACAGTAAGAGGTTCAGCAGTTGCTGTCTATTAACAACAAAGTATGATTACAACAAAGCATTACCAAGAACTTTTTAACATAACAAGGTATAAATTTGGATTAATTTCAATGACTGGTAAAGGCTCTCCAGTCTGGTTTAATGGAGGAAACAACAATTCTCAGTGTTTCCCTGTGTCATTAATTTTTTCAGCAGTTTTAATGGGTACTTTAAAGGCTTGAATTAATAATTTTACTGATAGGTTTCTGAACCCTATATGCATCATGTGGCATACTGTATTTGTAAATTTATGTTTGAGTTTGCTTTGTTGCTTAATGAATTTGTGTACTGAGATTGTCATGGGTGACATTAATTCTTTGTAGTTTTGCCAACTCGTAGATTCTGTGCATCTCTGTAGTACTGAAGGCTGATGTCTGTCTTTTGAGCATTCTGTGACTGCATTTCTAAGCAATAAATAATTATAAATATTAGCAACTTGGCTGATACATTTCTCAATTATTTGGTCACTAATTTTCTGATCTTTGATATAAAATACATAGAGAAGTTTTTATATTTTATTTTAGGCAAATTTATGTAGAATCATCATCTCTTGTTTAAGAAATACGATTAGTGGAGTCATATCAAACTTTTATACTGTCACTAATCTCACTTCTGTTCAAGTCTTATTGTCATTATTTTAAATATTATTATTCAGATAGGGACATCTGCCTTTTGCAAGTACCTTTTTTTTTGCTAATACAGAAACTCTCTAACACTTCAAGTAAGTTGTGAAAAACAAAAGAAATCAGATTTGACTGTTACGGTGGTTTAGATGTCATGCAGACTGCATAAGCTTTTTACGAGGGAGGGAGACAAGTGTGTAAAGTGCTTTTGCTGATAGGTAGAGAACTCTTCCTTGTTTACTGGCTTGATGAAAACTCAGTTTTGTTTTGATTGTTAAATTTCCGGCCAGTACCTTCTGTCTTTGTCCTGTCTAGCCAATAAACTAATTGGTTCTTCAGCTCAGTGTAGCACTAATAGCTTCCTCGAGACTTTGCAAAAATAGGGGCTACTGAATCATAAAAATGAGAGAAGGAAGAATCCTTTCACTTAGGTTTTTAAGGAGATGGGGGTTGTCGGTGGTTTTGTTTGTTTACTTAAGCTTTTAGTCTTAAGGATTCTGTTAAAAAGCAGTCACTTTTGGATTTTGTATTTTTGGAGCTTTAGGATTCTGGCACTCAGGCAGTGCTTTACTAATAAAACCTCTTGCCAGGTCATATATATGCAAACTGGATCAGGTCATATATATGCAAACTGGATAACTTTGTTTTCTCCTGCTTGCTTTAAAAATTTGTCTTACATCAAACTCTGTTTACTGTGGTGAAAATACTGTATCCCTGGAAAGATGTTTGGAGGACAGCAATATAAGGTTGTGAGGAGAAATTTGTTTAGAGGTCTTCAGACAGTGCTGTACACAGTGGAGATCTTAAGATATCTGACTCCATTATGTCTAGCTAAAATTCCTGGGATATCAGGTGGATTGACAGAACATGCTTGATTACAAAATGCAACAAGTTCATAATTCAACTGTTGCAGATTTATCGTTGTTATGTTTGGAAACCACAGAAACTATTAGAACTTTGTCTTAAGCTCTGCCTAAGTGGTCAGAGGGGGATGCATTTTTAATTTTAACTGCCTTAAATAAGATTACCTGGTTTCTGGCATGTTTGTAGAAGGTGAGGAAGTGGGAATGAAGAACAAAAGTGAGTTAACTGCACATTAACCACTCTTTAACTTTTTTTTTGTCATTCAGAGCCTACCTTGTTTGCCATATTTGCATGCCACAAGGGTTAATATATTTAATCTTCTGACATAAGTCTTTCATTTGTTCATAATTTCTTCTGATGCATAAGATGTGTTGCTCATTTCTGGTGAATTTTGAGAGCAGTAAACTGTTCACCTAACATTCCTAATTAGTGATAGGAGCATTAAACAAGTAAATCAAGTTAATGTTTGTTTTATTTCTGTCTGAGTAGGGTGTCTCCAAATATGGATATTCCGTATTTAAGTCTGCTGAAGCTCAGTAGCTTAAGTAGGTTCGAATTGTTTTGTTTTGTGTATCACCATAACAGTTTTCTCAAGTGAGTTAGAAGTGGTAATTGAAGTATAAATCTATCAGTGCCTACTGTGGAATGCCTGTTCACACATCTGTAGTGAAAGCTACAAGTCATTCTGAGTGCTGCCTCCAAGGAAGAAGGAAGCATGCTAAATCTTCATCTTGCTAAATCTTCGCCTTCCCTCTGAAAGAGTTCTGAGGAGGAGGCAGTCATCCTTTGTGTTGGACATTTTAAGACTAAACCTCTGACTCTGTAGACTGGGGTTCCCAAATGTGAGATTGTTTGATTACAGTCTGCTCCAGGGTTGTCACTGTCACTCAGTGAATGATGGGGTAACACCCTGCATCCAGGCAGCTCCTCATGCCAGGCAGGTGCCTGCCAGGTGGTGCTGACTGTGGCTCAGGTAAGTGCCTGTCAAGAGGCACTTGCTGCTAATCAGGAAACAAGGGCGTGGAAGTACTTTCTCAGATAAGTATCAGGAAATGCTGCTACAGCATACCTGGCAGGAGTTTGTTCCCAGTTTCTTGGAAATTCCTGCCTTGTGTTGCATTCAGTCAGGAAAAGCAATGTATTATAAACCCCGCAGTATATACTAACCTGTGCCTTTTAGTGCACTGACAGGCATCTGTGCTGTATGCTGGAGTGAAGAAAATCTCAAACTCATTTGCTGCAATTGCTTTAAGTGTAATCAACACTTTCGGAAGCAGGAAGAACCTTTCTCCTGTGAACACATTTCTGAATTTGCTTCACTGGGGCTGAATTTTGTAATGGGTATATTCTGTAAGAGGCAGCTTCTTGAGACTTGGCTGAACATTGTTTCTAGGAGAGAAAATTGGAGACTGTGTGTTCTATCTGTGGAAACATCCGCTGTATTTGGTGTCTTGGGAGAGTTAGAGCCTATAAGGAATTTGATCTCTTGCTCTTCCCCTTCTAAAGCTGCCTTCTTCAATAAGGCTAGCAGCAGCTTTATTCATCTTACCTCTTGGTATTTCTTTCTGTCACTTGTGATGTTATTTGCTTCATTTGAATAATTGATTTGCATGTATAAAAGCCTTTATTACTCTTAAACCTATGCTGTCATTAGTACATTTTAAATGTAATAAACTATTCAGTTCTTGTAATGTCTAGAAATGGACATGGTGTGAAGGCTATGAAATGGTGTGCAGGCTATTTACCCTACTTACTTGGATAATAACAAAAATGTGTTACAAGCATAAACTTTTATTTTTAGGTTGTGTCATGAATCTGGCAGTATATTTTCTGATCATATCATGGATTGTTGCAGATTATTTTAAGACCTACATATCCAAATGTAAACCACTGAAGAAGTATTTCTCTTGCTTTAATTTCTTTATACTTTACACCCAATGTTCATTTATAGCTAAGAACAATTAGATGTTTTTAGCAGACTGTGAGACAGTATGGACCAGTCACAGCAGGGAGTGGAGAAATAGGCACTGTTAGTTGAGGTAATGAAATCCATAATTTATAGGCCAATATTTCCTTAACAGTGGGAGATAAGATACGAGTTAAAGTTGCTTTCTCTTTCAGTTCAGTAAATCACCACATCACTGTTTTCATAGGAGAATGCAGATGACCTACCTTTGGCTTCAGGCTAAATAGGGATGAGAAATGTGGGAAAAATACAGGTTAAACTTCTGTAAGAAAAGTTTGCATGTTGTTCCAGTTTGTGTTTTGTTTACCTCTTTAGTCTGATAAAAATGTTATTGATATTGACAGAGTCTAATTTTACCTTCACAGATAAATTTGAGCAGTTTTGGGCAATAAATCGAAAACTCATGGAGTATCCTCCAGAAGATAATGGATTTCGATACATCCCATTTAGAATTTATCAGGTAGGAGACAATAAAATAAAATCAAACTCTTCCACTGAGGTGTCATATATTGTAATCTGTTTTCAGAATTATGTTTCCTTTTCTAGCATTATGGCCCAGCTTTGCATGCTCATTTTTGCTGGACCCTTGAGTTGTATGGATTAGCAGACAAAATAGACTGTACTTATTCTAATAAGTAATTAACATTTACTGTGTTGCAAGTGTGTAATACTTGAGAATGTGCTACAGCTGGTGTAGATGATGTTTGTCTGTTCTTTTTAAAAAAAACCAGTCCAACAACCTAATTCTGTTATTTAAAATAGCTACTAACTATGAAGAATGATTTAGATGCAAACTGCCCTGTGAAAGGTCTGAGCCAAACACTTTGGGAGCAACACTTTTCCTTCAACCATTCTATGGGCTTTTTTTTTGTAGGCATTTTAAGGTGGAAGTAATTGCAAAGGTCTTGCATTTAGTTCTTACTTTTGTCTTCTGGTTGTATACTTACATCCCAAAACTAGCTTTGAATGTGGGTTTTTTTCCTGTTTTAATACACCAGCAATTTATTTTTCTCAGCATTTTGTTTGGGGACACATTCCTTGGAATCCTTACAATTTTTTCTTATCCTAAGGACATCTCCTTAGTTTTTATAGCATTAAAGTCACAATGAAGTTTGGAATTATGTATGGTTAAAACCTTATACAAAAGTTTGTGTGGCCTCTCTGTAAATTAAACAGTTGTGCTCGGTTGGAATGTTTCACTCTATTTAAATTTTGCACCAATAGCTATGAAAAGAAAGTCCTTTATTCATAGTACTGAATATTCTGATACTACTCTGTAACAGGTTATAATGACCACAGAAGCCTATACAGTCTTGCAGTGGGACTGGAGTAGCTTTTAATGTTAGATGTAAGACATTTACTGTCATAATGAAACTTTAGATTGAGAACGGAAGTCAGTTATTTTGTCAGAGATCACAGCAGATGGCAAGGTTTGTATAAGAATCAAAAAATATGTATCAGGAAAAGTAGTACAGCATTTGTTTGGTTGGTGACTAAGTTATTTGTTCTCTGATAGGTGTGGGGTTTTTTTAAAGTCTTTTCATAGAAATCACGTAAATGGGTTTGCAAAAAAGAGGTTTTGCTCTCTGAATAGGTCGCAGATCTTTAGGGCATGAGGGAAGATTTCTATGATGCCACATGATTTCAAGCTAATAAAGCTTTTTTTAAAAAAATAAATCAATAACATCTATCATTTGAACCAGTAGTACTTATCTTGATTCCCATTACTTTTTTGATTGGAAACCCTTACTTGCTATAGTTTAAACCCAAAATATCTAATTAAGAATTGAAGACCAAACACAAATAAAGATTATGCTGAGACAACTTTTGAGAAGGTTGGTATATGTTACTTTCAGTAATGCTGCTCTTACCATTTCTAAATATTTCCAGTCTTTTTAAAAATGTGGGTGCAAATGTCTCTAGCTTTTTCATTTGGTTTGTTAGGGTGTGTACTGATTACTGCTCGATGTGTTTAAAGGAATTTTCAGAAAGCCTTAGAAAGGGTGAGATTATAATTTAATTCCAAACAAGGAGTTAGTGACAAACTTGCATATGGAAAAATAACTGATTCTAAAGTGTTCTTCAGATGTATTTAACCCCTACCCTGAATGCATTTAATTTCCATTACTGCTGGTAGGAGACCTCTTGGTATTCTAATTGGTTGCTTGTATATCTCTACATAAACACCTGATTTAACCTGAGATTATGTTGCAGTGGATATTTATTACCTGTGTGTCTTCACACAGTGTTCTTGTAGGTACTAAAGGATACACAAGTGGATGGCAGGAAATGATGAAGCGTTGCCTTCAATGGGAAGAGTTCCTCCTTGTATTCTCCATACCTTCTATTATGCCAAATTATTAGAAGGAAATTCTGTGAAAGGAGCTTTCTTCTTTTTGGCAGTAGGAGGTGGATGAATTTGTTTTCCTTCAAAAAATTTTACTAGATTGTGATACCAAGTAAGAAAAAAACAGTCTTAGCTGCAATTAAATGTGAATTGGCAAAGTTGCTGCAGAAAAAATGCATTCAGTAAAGTGATAGATCTTTTTCACTGAAGAATTCAGTTGTAAAGTTTGTCTACTAAAATACATTTCTTAAGAATAATATGAATCATACCTCGTGTGGTGACCAAATCTGATGGAGTGTGTGGGAGAAAGAAATGGCAAAAATATGAACATCATACTTGGGTAAGTCAGAACTAAACTAACCACAGGTAATTTTAAAAACCCTTGTCCAGCACCTCTTCTTTGAAGTATAGCAGCTAAGATTGGACCAGAATCCTGGAATCTACAGTAGATAATGAAAAAAAAGATTGAGACTCACTAAGGATCAACTCGTTGGCAATTTGAAAAGTTAGTGAAGATACCTTGATGATTTTATTGCCAGCTGTCTGTCATATTCTGTTAGCTGTGTCATAGGGAACTTGAACTAGATAAACCTTTGACATAGGTGGAAACTTTTTCTACCAGAGACAGTTTAAAAATAATATTATATTTTTGTGGTACTTTTAATTTGATGTGTCAAAAAAGAAGTTCCCCACTTCATCACTTCAGAGGTGTAAGCTGCTTTGTCTTCAACTGACAGGTGCACAAAAGCTTTTTTGCCTTTTTATCTGATAGTACTGTAGAATTGAATGCTTTTTGCACTTGTTCTTTAATGGCAAGAAAGAAAATTATAGTAATGTTTTGAGAATATTTTGAATTCAAGTGTTTTGAGTATATTTTGAATTCAAAGTGTCAAGCTTTTTATGTCCAGAGCTAGTTTGGCTTGTGGAATTTCCCCCTGTTTATAAGACCAGCAGATGTTTCACAGTCTAATTGAACAAACTGGCTGATAGATGGCAGGAAGTTTGTATCTGTCTTTGGCTCCAGGCACTGTGACAGGGCATATTAGTCAGGAGAGGAGTCTCTACATGCTGATAGAGACTGCTCTGATGAACTGCTGCCTGCTCTGGGAGCATTCTGAGTCTCAGCTGTTGTGCATTTAATTTGTAGTCATTCCCCAGTTTTTGTTTCTTGCTCTCTCCCCATGTCATGCTCACCCACTTCATCGTGCTTTTCTCTGGAGTCTGCCCTCTGAGTGTATGGGATTTAAAGCTGTATATTGTATTTCATTCTTGAGATTAAAATTACAGAAGTATTGGAAGGCAAGCAAATGAAAACTCTTCATGCCGAGTTCTCTGGAGTTTTTTTAGAGTTGCAATTGCTTGAGGCAGGCTGGCTGTTTTGTGTTTGCCATCCCAAGGAGGGATGATCTAAGATTGTGTTTTCCTTTATTTGGTAGTGAACAAGCATTTCCTTTGCTTCCATTTTCTAAGGGTTTTGATTAGCTTATTAATTTTATTGCTTATAATTACATAATATGCCTTAACTTTGAACAGATTTTCCTATCATAAGTCCCTTAAGATGTTGAGATTAAGTTGTACAGTCACAAATTGTGAGGATGTTTATCTTCCTTTGTAACAAGTGAAGTTCTGCATACTTAATAATATATAAGTTAAATTCAGCACTTTGCTCTTTATGTCAAAGCTGCAGTATTGAGATGTCTAAGTCAACATAAATGTTTACCATGACCTGTCCTCTAAAAGTGGGAGTGGGAAATAGAATATTTTAAGACATTATTAATATCTGTTGCAATAAGTGAATCAGAAGCTCAAGCATGGCCATTTCCAAGTAATTGAAGACTGTTTCATCCGTATTTCCATGTTAATTGGCAGAGCTCAGATAAGCAATTGCAAAACCCATTGCAAGCATGCAAATCAACAGTGCAATTTGGCCCGTATTATGACAACTATTAAAAAAAACTGGTCAAAAGAGATTGGAAAGATACTGGGTCTACCTGTAGAGTTTTCAAGTAATAATAAATCTACCTTTTAATGCTAGTAAATTATTAAATTTTGTTGTTGTTGCTGCTGAAAAGTCTCCATTGCATTTCAAGTCTGAATTTATCTGACTTCAGTTGCTTGATTCTGTTTTGCTTTACCCCACTTTAAAGTCATGTGACTTTCTGACCTCCCATATTCACTTATAGATTAGTATCAGGAGCTTTCTTAGCTAAGCTGAATCAATCGAGCTTTTTAAGCCTCTTGCCATGAGACTTTCTTATCAGTACTGAAGTTGGTTTTTAGTCATCTTTTCAAATGCTGGCTGATAGTTTGATAATCCTCAAGATTAGTATTGAGGTTAGGGAGACATACAGGCTAAAAGTAAAGTTAATTTTTATAGGATATTAAACCAAAAATGGTTCAAGCATTGGTGGAATACAGGTGAAGTTAGCTGCTCTTTGAAACTTCAGATCTGAAAAATGTTATGAAAGAAATTGTAATGCAATACCTCGTCAAGGAAAAGAACTAGAAAATATGCTGCCGACCTGAAGAGGGCAACACAACACAGCAAGTTTCAGCATTTTGTTGGCTAGTGTAGAGTGCTCTTGAACAGACCTGTGAGCAATATCTTCGTTTTTTCTTATTTATTGAAAATTATGCTTTCATAAAGGACCTGCTGAAAATAGACAATTTGTTTCTTAAAAACTTCTTTTACAAGGAAGAAGTTTGAGTGAATAGGAAAATCATGTGAGATGGTATTTGTGTTAACAGCTGGGCTCAGCTGAATTTCTGTGCTGAAGAGAAACAAATGGACTCTGAGTTATTCTAACAACTGATGGTTCAGTACTAAAGAAACAGTAGCGCACTTTCACCAGTTCTAAATTACTTCAAAATCAAAGCTTTATGAATAAGAAAGTTTAAAAGCTTTGTTAGGTAAATATTTTTCCTTGTGCCTCATGATTGGAGAGGGGGGAAGAGAAAGAAACACTTCTATCGAGTATTGCACAGGGGCAGTGTGATCCTTAAATACTTGTTTTCTGAACTGGCTTGTTTTGTTCTGTGCTGAAAGTAATAGCAATTTGACTAGTTCTCACCTTGAGTTGAAGGTCACTGTCACCACAGTTCCACCAGAGGTTCTGTAATTGCATAAGCTTTTCTTATGCATCACAGAGCACAGTGAAATGAGCTGGCTCAAACCAGTGCTGCTAAAGATGACTTTTTTACCATATTCTATGTTAAGAAGTGCTCATGCAGCTCTCTTGAAAGACTTCAGGAACCCATGTGCAAGTTCAGCCTTGTGCCTTTAAGGATCTTGGTACAGCATGGGAGCTGTCAATCAGAGTTTCAAAGAAAAATTCTGACACGATAAAGCATATTTGTTGTCAAAACGTGACTAAAGTTTCCTTAAATATGCCCAAGTTGTCTGTAAAACTGTCAATCTGCCTAGTTCAAAGCTATTGTAAAAGTTGCACAGTGCTCAGGGAAGGAGATGGAGCTATAAAACCTCGATTTAGGTTGATTCTCAGCTGTGGTTGAGCTCTGGATGGTTTTAAGCTAGTTCAGGCCTGTCACTAGGTGCTACAGTAATTCTTCCAGGTTGAATGTAGATGTAGCTTGTATACAATGAATAAAGTAGTTTGCTTGTATGAGAGAGTTTGTTGAGGTTCTGAGTTACATTATACCTAGATTTTAAAAATTTAGGGATATACTGAATTCTGCATATTAGGGGTAAAATGGGTAGTATTTTTTTTTTTAATCCTTTTTTTGTCTTGCAATACTTAAGTTACTCCCAAATCCCAGAAGAATATAAGTATATGAAAAAAACCAGTAGAATCCTACTAAGTTAAGTTCATAAATTAAGTCAAACTACATCTTGAATTACAATGGAATAATAAGAACTTTGTGTGGGGGGAAAAAAAGTCCATTGGCAATTTGAAAATACCTTAAATCTTACCTCTTATGCACCTCCCAATTACAAATTGGTAGCAACTTTTTAACCAATTGGTATTGTATAAAACTCTTCAATTATTGTCTTTGCTTTGAATTGTCTTACGATAATGGAGTTGAGTGTAAATAAGTTTGGGTAAGTGTTCATGCTACAAGTTTGAATTTAAACCATGAGAATGTGGCTCCCTAAACTGTTTCATTTAAGTGGTAACCTTGTAGATTTATATATCATCCTAAATTTGTTAGGAAACTTAGTGTATGTATGCAATTTTTTTAAAAATTGCACTTTTTACTTCAACCTTGAATCTTTATTCTTAAGAATATCGATACATTGAGAGGCTGTGATGAAGACAATGAATGAAGCATTCATTCAGTTCAGTTGGGTCTGTGTACAGTTAACTGTCAGATCTTATTATTTAATTTCAGTGTTCTTTAGTATATTGCTGCCTTTTCCTCTGATCATTAAAGCTGATCACTTTACTTTTCCGTTTCACTTGCTGTAGTCAATGCAAACTGATCTGCCACTTTCATCACATACTGTGTAATGTGGGCAGGTTCTTACGTTGTGGGAAAAGGGACTTTGCCTACCTGAAGCTTACCTGGAGCTGTATTCCCTAGAGATTGGCTCTTGTACTCTGATGTAGTAGCAAAATTTAAAAAAAAATAGTTGGTGAGCTGCTTTCCTCAGAAAAAGGGAAAAAGCTGATACGTAATTTTTTCTTCAGAGAAATGAGGAATGTCATCTTCAAGGGTTATTTCTGTGGCTGTGCAGCATAGGCAATGCCTATATAACTAAGCCTAGCTAGCCTATGATGCTGATGCAAAACTCTGCAGAGATGAAAGCCACAGACAGTACCTGTTTTGACTTATCAGTATCAGCATTCCACCTTTACTTATTTTTAAATAAAATAGGTGACTAAAGCAGGTTAACTTTTGCACAGAATTGAGGATTAGAAAATACAGAAAGTGTTCTCTTTTTGGAAAGTACCAAGACTTCTATTTGCATTTTCCAGAAGACTAAAAGCAAATTCTCTACAGGTAAATGTGGAATGGAACAAACCTATGAGAAGTGGGATATGACACCACACTCTAGAAATACAATATGAATTAGCAAAAAATTTTTTAAAATTTTGCTGCCCATGATTATAGGAGCTTCTTTTAGTTAATCATTAGTGTAGAAAACTACAGCAAATTATTGGTTTTAATGGTTTGAAGTAGCTTGAAAGAGATTTATGGAGTATTGTATTCTTTGCTGCTCTTAAGCAAGTTATGTAGTGTTTGTTTTTGTGGATGTAAATCCATTTCTAAAGTTGTTTGATAGGTAGTCAATATTCAATTGCTCAATTTTTAAGTGAGGCTTAGATCTGCATGTGCACATAAAGCACTTCAGCTGTGAAGAGCACTATAGATTTGTTGTCCCTGACTCTTCAGATACCTTGATATTTTACCAGTTGCAAATACAAATTCTTTCCTGGGAAGGAAATGTATTACTTTGAGGCCATGCTTTTGTTGTAGGTGTGTTTGTCTTCTCAAGGCTCAACAAAACTGCCTCTTGAAGCTGTTTTTTGTATTTAGTCTCTGCTGTTTCTGGCTGTATGATGGTTGCCTGCTGTCTGCTCTGTGTGTTTCAAGTGTTGACTTTCTTCTGCTTCTAGGACCTGTCCAATTCACCTGACATTAAATAATGCAAATCCAGTTGTTCAGAGAATACAGTACTACTTTCCCTGCACAATAAAATTCAATAGATAATTTGAAAGACCAGGCAGCAGCCAGAATGTGATTCAGCCATGTTTGTTAGGCATTTTGAGTGATACTTCTGCAACTTTTTGTATGGAATTTGAACCTTTGGCAGTACATAATCTTGTTAAAAATGACCCACAAGGTATAAAAGGAACTTAGCAGTGGGACCTATGAGAGTGAAGGTAAATTATATCCTGGGCTGCTGTAGGGTGAGAGGTGTCAGCAGCATGAGGGAAATGATCCCTCCAGTCTACTCGACATTGGTGAGACCACACCTGGAATCAAGTTTTGGGCTCTCCAGTTCAAGAGAGACATGGACCTGTGGGATAAGAGTACTGTAAAGGACCACTGAGAGGAACTAGTGAGTCTAACATCAGAGGTGAAAAAAGGCTGTGGGAGCTAGGACTGTTCAGTCTAGAGAAGAAAAGATTTGGGAGTGGGGAGATCTCATCAATGTGTATAAATATCTGTCTGAACATTAGAAAGTATTTTGAGTGCAAAATCAGTGTAGACAACATGATGCATCTACACGAACAGTTACAGAAACTTAAGCAATGTCTTCAATTCTGAAATGTCACAATGCACTCAGGCCATTAAATTTTTAATCAGTTTGTTAAGGAGCTTTCTAACTACACATGTCTTTTTCAGATAACTAGAACATGTGGTGGGACATTAACTTTCAAATGTTTTATATGGTTCTAATTACTCATTTTGTTGCTATTACCTAAAGTTTTTTTCTAAAAGATTGTAAGGAAGCATTCTCTGCCAGTTTAAATAATACGGAGAAGGGTGATATTTTAAATGGTTCTTTAATCTTTTTAAGGATGAGCAAGTAATTGCCCTCAACAATGTAAGGGAGAATTAACTGAAATAGTTGCCATATTTCTCTGTAGGTTTGTAATGCTAAAGTATTGTTGGCTATGTACAAAGTTAGGACAGAACTGCAATTGCTTCATAAGTATGCTTTGTTTAATGAAAGGCATCAAGGAAGACACAAGTTGTTGTCCATGAATGATTAGGAGAATAGTCCTTAACCATTCATGATCAAACATGGTTCAATATTATTGTCTAGACATAACTGTAATAAGCTCTACTACATAAAATTTTAACCTTATTCCAGATGTGTTTATAATTCTCATTGTGGCTTTAATTTGACTACAGTTTTGGCTAAGATACTAGATAATTTTAGCATTATTACTTGCATCAATTCTTGACATAATACTTGCCACATGTTATGGGGGCCATTGTTAAGGTCTGTTAAAGCTTCCACCAAGAAAACACATCATGTAATTCATCTTGCTTTTAAACCAGTGATCATTTATGTTCATCTTGCTTTTAATACCGGTGATCATTTATGTTTAACACCACCTAAATGTTTTTCAGTTTGTGTAATACTGTTAGGAGTGCTTTCAAAAATAACAGAATTTTCACTTCACCTGATGTTGTGATTCCTTGACACGTATGATTGATATAATGATTACATCCTCATCTAAGGAGTTTTATAGAGGTATCATTATAGACTTAGACATTTAGCATGGCCATATTAAAGCATATGTGCATGCATTCAATAGAATCCTCTTCAGCTTCAATCTAGTGATAAACTTCTGCACTCCTAATTTAGATGACTGGAGTTAATGTAATTAAATGTATAAAGTGTAGCCAGTTCGTTGAATCTTTTTTTTTTGTCGTTGTTGTTTCAGGCCTCTCAAAAATAGTAGGGAGTGTAAAATTCCTGTCCATCATGATTAAGACCTTCAATTCAATGAGGAAACCGAAGAGTCCTTTTTACAACATATAACTATAGAAATTCTGATGCAAACTCCAAAATAGGTGAAAGGATTAATTTTTTTTTCATAGGTTAAACTCAGGTATATATGTTGTAATTTTTACAACCACTGAAAATGTTTAATTTATTAGAGAAATTTAAATGTAGTATGGGAAAAACAGGTAATTTGATTTAACACATTTGTTGATTTTATAGCTAGTCCTGCAACCCACAGCACGTCCTGTCAGTTACTCAATTTTTGTGGTAATTCTGGGTAGGTCTGTTGAGAATGTCTATTGTTCTTTTTGTCTTACGGGTTTTAGTTGGACATATAAAAGCATTACTTGCTTCTTTTATTAAAAATAATTAATTAATTCTGTTTTATATTGAGTTGTACCTTTTTCTCTGAACAATGTGATGTTGCAGATAAGCAGTTGAAAATTTTGAATGCTAACAAAAGGAATGCCAACCTTATTCAAAGTACACAAAATCATAACTAGAACATCTACTTGGTGGACTTTGCAGAGACTAAAGAAATACTAGAAATAGTCTTTTTTTTTGGAATGTTTTTCTGGTCCCAACATCTTTAAGGGTAAGTGAAATAGAAAAATTATCAAAGGTATAGAATAAAGCAGTGAGTTGTCTGGGAGAGGGTCTCTATGGCTTGGAAGATTTGAAGAGGAGAAGAGCAATTGATTACTGGATAAAGACATACCACATTGGCATGTTTTATGCCTCTTGTAATAGAAGCTCAAAAATATTAATGAAGTTTGAAAGGTGACAGATTTCAAATAGATAAAACAAGATCATTTTTGTGTGTACTTTAGCTTGTTGAGCTGAAAATCATCTTTATGAAAGAGTTGAAGTTTTTTTTTAAAGGAAAGAAACAAAACAACAAAAACCCATCAACTCCCACCCAGAAACATTGTTGTATTTTCTCCATAATTAAATACTCAATGAGTCTGGTCTAATATTAAGCAAAAAAAGGTCAAAGGTACCCATCCTGAAATTCCAAAAAAAACCCCCAACATTTCAGCACCAGTGACAGAACGATATTTCAGATGGGGATCTGCAGTATCTTGCTTTTGGACAGGCATGGTGTTGTGATGGTTCTGTGACTACAGCAACTCATCAGCTATTCAGTTAGTCACTTTTACATTGTGCATTGAGATTCTTAATTGAAAACATTTCTACAAACTAGAAGACATCTAAAATGTATGGAAAAATATATTTTAGCAAATATTTGTGTAATTTTATTTTCAGGGACTATTTAATTTTCCTGTCCTTTCTTTTTTATATAAAATAACTTGCATCGTTGTGCAAACTCTTGTTACTTCTAAAGCTTCTTGGTTGAGTTTAAGTGAGTTTAAACATAATGGTTCTATGAAATTGAGAGCTTTTTTTAATGTAAAGTTGTTCATTACAAAGCAGCTCAGACTATGAATTTGACAAGTTACTGAAAATATGATGGAGTATGTAGGGAGGTCTCAGCTTTTATTGTTTTAGGTTGCCAGCCTATACACATGTGGGGATTGTAAGCAATACTTTTATTACTTTGTGGGTTCAGTGTGTATGGTAACTTTTATTTGTTTGAATATTGAGGAACCGCTGAGTGTTTAGGCAGAAAATCCAAATCCCTTCCTCTTGATGAAAATAGTGGTAACTGATTTTTCCAGATTAAAACCCAGTGGTTTGTGAGTTATGTTTTTCATTTTAAGATGCATCCTGTATAAAGTATCTGACTAATTAAATTATGGATTTCATGCAGTGTTTGGTGTTATGTTGATTCTGAAAAGGACCAGGCAAGCTGACAACTTTTTTTTTGCCCGGATGATAGGGAAGAAAGAGTTACATTTGTTAGCATAGTATGTGACTGTATAGCTTGTCTGTGATCCTGTGAGGCTTTGCACTGCATTAAAGGGCCTCTTAAAACTTGCCTTCACCTATAACTCTTCTCCAATGCCAGTATTCCTGAATAGGTAACTTTAATCTTTCTCACTGTGGTGTAGTTTGTTTTCACCCTCACTCTCCTATCATTATGTCAGGGCTTAAACTTTCTTTTAAAAAGAGTAAAATCTTGATTTGTTCTGCAATCATGAGATTTAGGCTGAGTGATTGTCTTCATATGCTCATATACTTGAAGGCATTTTCTCTGCAGAGGTTAGCAATTACTGATTGACTTTCACCTGTTTTATTCTGCAAATGCATCCAGAATCTTGAACAGCTCACAGCTACATGGGGGCTACACTGTAAAATAAAATAATTTTTTAAATTCCAATTTCTGTTGTAGGTATGATCATTTTAGCTGGCAAAATTATAGACATTGTATGAATATTTGCTTTAGATCTGGTGTAGATTATTTAAAATCATTATCAGTTATGCAGTGATATCTTTATGGGTTAGATTGTAGGTAGTACCTTTTCTCATGATTGATTAAGCAAATATTGTACAAAACACAACATTATATAAGCAGCTATTCATGGGGGCTGTTCCTTCATGTCTTGTTGTAGTAAATGCAATCACAGAATAGTTTGGAATAGAGTTGGAAGGGGCTTTTCAAAGGTCATCGAGTCCGACCCACCTGCCATGGGCAGGGACATCATCCACTAAACCATGTTGCTCAAAGCCCCATCCAGCCTGGCCAGGACTTGCAGGGATGGCAATACTGGAGTAGAAAGTTGTAGTCAAGCTGGTCTTATATTGCTACACTTCAAAAAGGGCGATGGCAAGGTTTTTCTAAAGCTATGCTCCTGTATGACTAAGATACTTCGAAAAGTTATCCTATAAATATTGTGGAATGTAGGATGGGACTTTTCTTTTGATTCTTTTAATGCATAAAGCATCTGCTATGTGTGAGGGAAGAAGCGTGTAAGCATCCTGGGGTAATACTCTGCCTGTAGGATTAGATTTGTGAACCGCAGTCTTTGTATAAACAACACGCAGTTACTTTTATCATTTTAACATTGATGAAGACCAGTGATTTTTATTTACTTTACCACATCTGTGTTGCTTAACACTTAAAATGCAAAATTGAATTAATTTTCTATAATGTTTCATGATAGCAGTTAAGGATATTGTTTGCAGCAGTCAGCAACTATGTGGGAGACTTGAGAAAATACAACTTTGGCTTTTCCCTCTTGGCATTAAATTATTATAGCAAGGGAAAAAATTGTTCTTAATTTATTAATAAATAATGAGAAACTGCAGTATACACTTGGGAAATTCTTACCTTAAAAGTCTTTTGATGATAACAGCCTTTGACTGCATACTTCTGTTTATTTCCACTTCTGCTACTTCAGGCATTAAGCACTTGGGAGTTATGACTGGGCTTCTGTGAATATCCAACTATTTTTAAAAACTAAACCTGGTACAAAATTGTTTTGACCAAAACAATGTTTTAGAGAGATTGTCTTTTTTTTTTTTTTTCCTTTTTTTTTAATGTTTTGCATGTATATTTCTTCAACATAATGTGCCAGAGTTCACTTTTCAAGTGTGGATCTGTCTAAGCTGGATGCATCCTACTGGCTGTGTGCCTCCCATCATTTTTCAAATGTTCAGATATTTCGTTAGGACTGATGATATCCCCGTGTTGGTACCCTGAGGACATAGGGAATTGACTAGAGCAGCTAGGAAACTACCTCTGATCAGTCTTCATAAGAAAAACTGGGAGAAGACTATTTTTCCATATTTGAACACTGTTAGCAAGAAGTAACAAGTAGTTGTGTGTCAACAGTTCTGCACTGCACTGCCCTGGAATTACTTCTGAACTAGAGTACCACTCTTTGGCAAAGACTCTCTGCCTGCCTGTGAGTGACAGTTGTGTTGTTCTTAATTTGTTTGAGTGATTTTTGCCCGTAAACCCCCACTGGAGGATAACATACCTCTTGATGTTGAGTTGTTTCTATATTTTAATTACCACAGTAGGATGGGAGATGCTTTCTGAGAGGTAGGAAACTAAATTTGAAAGGGGCAATAGTTTGTATTGCTTGTTCCAGTTAAGATAATATGTGATGAAAGTCTCATTTGCTGGAGCCCACTCATCCTCAATGCAGGGCACATCAGCTGCTTTTGGGAGTTAGCTGCTAGCAGAAAATTGTCAGCAACAATTTGGAGCTAGATTAAAATGTTTGGGTTGGTTGAATACGATATTTTTAACTTCGCTGCCTCCGTTGCTGAGTTTGGGTGGAGATGTCAGGTTATCAGGAAAAAAAACTTTGCCTGTCTTTGCAATGTCAGGTTCTTGCTGCCCCGGAGCTGCTTTTACAGATACCCAAAGAAGAGAGCTACCTTAACAGAACCACAGTTGTTAAATAAGTGCTAAAGAGCTGATAGAATTAATTTTGGCCGGGGACATTAAGGGCAACAAAAGAAACTTCTATAGGAATGTCAGGAATAAAGGAAGACTAGAAAAATTGTGAGCCCTCTCCAGAAGAAATGGGAGACCTGTTTACCCAGAACGTGGAGGTATTCAATGTCTTTTTTTGCCTCAGTCTTGACCAGCAAGTATTCCAGCCAGACTGCCCAAGTCCCAAAAGGGAAAAGGCAGGGAATGGGAGAATAAAGAACTGCCTGCTCTAGAAGATCAGATCCAAGAACACCTAAGGAACCTGAAGGTGCACAAGGACTGGGTGAGAGACACCGCCACATATCTTGAGGAAAGTGGCACATGAAGTGGCTAAGCCACCATCCAGTACCTGAAGGTGGCCTACAAGAGAGCTGGGGAAGGGACTTTTTACAAGGGCATGTGATGATAGGATAAAGGGATTTGCTTTAAACTGAAAGATGCATAGTTGAAATAATTCTGCAATCCTTTGCATATCTGCAACAGAAGTGAGCCATATATGTTCTTTACATATGACCGATTCTTTAAGTAGGTAGAAGATTCTAGGTTGCCTATCAAAGCACAACACATTCTTTTGTAAGTTGGTAGTGGTTCTTGCAGTTGAAATAGTTTGGAATTTTTGATATTAGATCTACTGAGAAAAAAATCACCTGTTGAGCTCAAAGGGTAGAGTATTGCTTTGGCTTGGCAAAATATATAGGAATAGGTAGAACTCCTAAGTTTGCGATGACTGCTTGTTTTTTTAAAATATATATTAAAATGTTTTTTATTAAAGCAAGTTTTATTCCCATAACAGAAGATACAGGGCTTAAAAAAAAAAAATTAACACTTGTCTCCATGACCCTATCTATGAATTATCTTCACAGTTTTTCGGGAGTGACAGCTTACTTGTAATTGTTAATGAACAAAAACTTCCCTGCATTTCATGAGATGAATGAGATGCAAAGTGCGGGGCAGGGGGAATGTGGAAATACCAGATGTTTCTTCTGGTGCAACCTTTAGTTCTGTCCTATCGTGTACCTGTCTCAAGTGCTAATACTAAATATTTTCATGGTCCTTAAATTGTTTGGTTTGATTATTTTTTATTAAAACAGGCAACAACAGAGAGACCTTTTATACAGAAGCTATTTCGACCAATTGCTTCAGGAGGACAGTTACATACTTTGGGAGACCTGCTAAAAGATGTGTGTCCTAGTGCTATCACCCCTGAAGGTACTGCAGAAATAACTTTTTGTCCAATGAGATAATTTTTTTCTGATGACTTATTGGGTTTTTTTGTATAGTTTTTTTGGGTGTTTTTTTTGTGTTTGTTTTTGTTTTGTTTTTTTTTATATGGGTATTTTGGAGGGAGAATTAAATGTCAGTACCAGAGTTTCATATTTCATTCATTCCTGGCTCTTTACTATGCTCTGCATGGTTTCAAGAAGGTAAGATTGAGTCCTTAGTCACTCCTGAAAAATTAATCTCTAGAAATTTTATTCAAAAATTCCTTTACTCTTTTTCTGTTATGATGGTCATAGTAAAAATATTCACATTATTTTCTGCACTTAAGAAAAATTGTGAAAGTGTCAGCAGATTTTAAGTTACCTTTAATTGTGTATTCCAAAAACTTTTTATATGCAAAACTCCAAAACTGATAGAAATTGAAGATGTTTTCAGAGTGCTTTTTTCTGTTCTTGAAGTCTAACCTTTTAAAATGTACCGGTAAGAGATTTTTACAAGTATATCATAGTTTATGTATGATTATGAATTAGTATTGTGTGAGCAATCAATGTAGCATATTATTTCATACAATAGCATTTGTTGATCTGCACTTATTCAGGAAATAGGCTTTTTTGGATGTAATTTTCAAAGCTTACAAGTACTGGAACTGCGATACACATTTTAGGGGGGGATAAGTGTAACAGTTACGTACTCTGCAAATTAAAATCAAAATTATTTAATGCAAAAGGTTTTTAATTTGTTCTTGCTGTTGTCTTACCAATACCTGTAAATGAGGAACTTAAGAGAAATGTGTGATATTCTAGAGAAGATCTTGGCACAGAATTTACTGGTGTAGTATCAGCATCTTTTGACAGCTAAGTACTGAATTGGAAATCAATATAAAATTCTGCAATGTTTTATCATACACAGAAGTTGCTTGATTCAAAATTAAACAGTTGTCACAGATTTCTCCCAGTATCAGGATCTTATAAATTCACTGAAATATCAAAGTACTTCTTTAACCTTTGTTTAATACTTGTTAACACATGGGAACAATTTCACAAAATAACAGAAGGTAAGAAAAATATGGAATATTGCTAACCAGGTGCCCGTTTTTCATAAAGCTATTTTAAATTTTGGAGCATTATTTTAAATAATGCTTTCCACTAACTGTCCAAAAGATAAATGGAGATACTGATAGATACATGAATGTTAGCACCAGCGAGTTTAACCATCTTTAAGTACTTAACTGTCAGTATCAAACACACGCTACTGAAAAGGTACAGAGGGAATTTTAAAAAATCGGTGAGAAGGGTGGATGCATTTTAATTTGAAAGGCAGTGAAGCACAAATGAAATGAAAGAAACTCATAAGCATTTATGTACAAGTTATTACAGGATTTAAGGGATGACAATTTTTATGTAGATTTGTCAAAGATGGTGAATGTGCTAGTTAACTGCCCTTATTGAAAGTGTGAATGTAATACAGTTCTATCTGAATACCAGTGATGATGCTTCCCATCAGTAGGCCTTCTTTTCAGATGTTGACAAAAGCACCAACCTTGGACAGCAGAACAGAATATGCTGTGCTAATTGCTTGCTTCATTTTTGTTAAAAGCTAAAAAAAACCTACATTTATTCAACCTGGACAAAAAAAAAAGCTGGAAGAAGACAAACTCAGGTACTGTTCTTACACATACGAGGAGGGACGTGAAATTCGCTGGGTTTTGGAGTGTTGGAATATGCTTGTCTGTTCCTTTATACATCTGCTTAATTTTGCCCCAATTTTTACTGAGCAACTTGCAAACTTAAGAGTTTAATAGATCTGGTCCCTCACATGGGTGTGAGCTATCCAGAACTCGGCACATTTTCACCTGTAACACAGCTTTGTATTTTCACTTGTTCCTCTTGTGTTGTGAGTGTTCTCCCCGTCTGGTATGCTGGAAAGCTAGGGAAGCTGTCTGAGCTAAATGCAGAAAACAGTGTGGGCTTCTGAAGAGATGTGGGGGTAGACATACACAGAGCCAGTGGAGGGGGTGAGAGTCTGACTGAGCAGGTAATTTGGAAGAAAATGACAGATCTGGGAATCATTAAATGTGATTGGGAGAGTGACAATAAACAATGTGGCGGAATGAAAGAGATTGGGGCAAAAGCCAAAACCTGACGTAATAAGTGCGAACACCTGGACAGAGTAAGTGGGGTAGGAGATGATAAAAGGGTGAAGGAGAAAAAGAAGTGTATTGCTTGTGGAGCATGCGCAGAGCTTGTGCAAGGCATCTGTGAAAGAATGGTGAGTAGATATCCTGCTGGCCAAGTGATTCAAAGAAGGGATTTGGAGAAGCAAATTGAATCAGAAGTTGAAAAGAAGGGTAGTTTGTGCTGGCAGAATGACAAGCTGCAGGTGAAGAAGTGGTCAGGTGGAGCTGGGGATTGTCAGATAAAGGACTGAGGAAAGCCTGTTCAGGGTTTGCTGTACTGCAGACAGGAATACAAACCAGAAATTTAGGCATGGCAACATGGAAAGAAAAAAAGGAAGAAGCAGAATTAGAACAAAATGGAGGGATGATCAAGAAAGATTCAGGCATAAAAGAAACTGACCTGAAAAGATGGATGCCCATGACAGCAGTGATTCTTACTGCTAAGGATCATGGACAGGGGAGGACAGTGCTGGTTTAGGCTTGACTGCTAGAGGTCATCATACTCTGTTCACTGATTATTCAATTTAGCCAGTAAGTGAATTTGATTATTCTCCTGCTTGACTAAATCCACTCATTCATTATTCAAATGTAACGTGCACTATATTAAGTGTTCATGCTCTCATACAGCTTTGAACTATTAAAACTATTAAAAAACCAACTAACTCACCAGATTGTTTCTCTTGCTTGACTAAATCCACTCATTCATTATTCAAATGTAATGTGCACTATATTAAGTGTTCATGCTCTCATACAGCTTTGAACTATTAAAAAACCAACTAATTCACCAGACTGTTTAGTGCCACTTTTGAGTTTTGCCTGTAGAAGTGTTAGCAGCCATAATGAGGAAAAGAGTCACCTTTTTCCATCAAGTAGACTAAACTCCTGACACTGCAGAACCACAGCATATCTGTGCTATTGAAGTCTCCATGAAACTCATTCAGTAAAACAGTTTTCTCTGATGCTGGATCACTGAGAATTTAACAAATTTCCTGTATCAACAGATGTTCCATCAGTTCAAAATACAGAGGAGATATGGGTATAGGAGAGTTTAATTTGCAAGCATGTTTTGGAAACCTGGGATACTACATGTAAAGGTTTTACTTCTAAAGCAGTTGTCTCCATTTGAAGTTGAATACTTGAAGTTTAGAAGGTGTCAGAGCTGTAGACTGGTTGTACAATCATAATTTCCTTACATACTTACCATTCAGCTTATAATCACTCTCTGCCTCTCATCTCTCTTTGTCTTCTGTGAGACTATTCTCTTTCTGCCCAGGCTGGGCGTGTTTTAGTGTCAGGTGTGTGTAGTGAAAAATCAGTCCTGATTCTTGAAAGAATAAATCAAGAATGAATGTGCTTCAAGAAGTATTATAATTTAGACAGCTGAATACAGCCTTTAGGAACAGAATTTAATTTTTTTTTTCCCTGGAGAATTCATTCATATGTGGTTGCAGGCAAGCTGAGTGTTACAAATCCACCCATTTTATAGAAAGGAGCATCAGAAAAATCCAGCGATCAGCGTGAGTGTTCTGCTAACCAGTTTGCTTGCTTGTACTTGAAATCAGTGAGAACTCTGAGCCTTTGAGTGTACTTTCTGAAGTAAAGTTTAGGCCTCTCATAACTATTCTTTTGTCCCACCCTCCAAAAAATTAATATTTCTGGCTATAATATCACTTTGACTTCAATTTGTGATCTCTAAAATGATGATAATTCAGGAAACTCTTGTTAAAATGGTTTCTAAAGGAAAAATAGATTGTAGTCAGACACTAAAAATTGTCCTTTTTGGACCTTACTTAGTGTCTTCTAATATTTTTCTTGTAAACTTTTATGTTTTGTCTTAATCTACACTTTATTCTGGTGGAGGCATTAAAATAATATAACAAAACAGAATACATTATCAAAGGTTTATTAGAAAATAATTAAAAACTTTTTCATGTCTGGATTTTCAGACTATTCAGTTATCGAAGTTTAGATTTACTTGATTTTTCTGAACAAAGGAGATAAAAGTAGTATCTCATCAAAAGTATGCTTAAAGGTATACTAGATACTGGTAAAGCAGGTTTTTAAAATTCTTTTTACTCTTCTTTTCAAAGCCTATTAGATAATTTTCCAAGCTGTATTTAACCTCCCTCTTTAGTGAATTGATTTGCTGGTGACATTAACTGCATCTTTTCTTCAGTGCAACACAATCAATATGAGTTTTTTCTTTCATTTTTTCTCCATCTGTTGACTTTTTTTTCCCCCTTTTCCTCTATGGTTTTCTCTTTTCCACTGACTTTTCATTCAACTGGAAGCTTCACGGTAATTGTGGTGTGGTTGCTTGTCTGTGGTGACATCCGTAACTGAGCTTTGTGCCGTGGGAACACAGAGAATATATGGTTTTCAGACTCAGCATTTGTAGCCGTATATTGAGCTGTTCCTGCTGCCAGATTCTTAGGGACCACCACAAGAAGAGGGAGGGAAGGGTTTCAAGAACCACCCACAGTGTCTATATGCCTTTGCTTTAGGAAGCATGGATATAATTAAGTCTTCCTTTTAGCTGTGCTGAGAAAAATGTTTCAATGAAAAAATATATTTGTATATATATATGTGGATTGAATATATGCATTGATTAACAGCTGTTGAAAACACGGTGTAAAGAGCACCGTCAAAAGAACAGGTTGAATAATGACATTAAAAGGTTGATAGTGAAAATGGTCTTTGTAAAATGCTGTGTCAATATTATTTTGGACTTTTATAGACTGTGGGTAACTGTTTAGAATACTGTATTTTATTTAAATTAGCTTATGAAACTATTTATTCAAGGCTTTTGTTGTTCATTGAAGTACTGTAAAAAATGAAAAATTTGAACTGTTATTATCCCAACCCATACTTTTCTGTCTCTCCTCAAACTTGTCCTTTATTCAATTATATATATATACATAATCATATTGTTTTAAAATATATATATTTATGTCTGTAATTTTTTTTTTCTGCTTAATGAGTTCTGTACAGTGCTCTCACCTTTCTGGATTGCTAAATAGTTTCATCTGCTTAAGCTGTTAATCAGAGAAAAACTGGTTGACAAAAGACTTTGTTATGGGTGTTGTTATACCAAAAGCAAAGAGTGGCTTCTGTTTAGAGTCCATCCTCTAACTCTTCAGATTGCAAAGTGTTGGCTTTATCTTCTCTTGTCCTCAATCACTGCAGTGGAGTTGGAGCATTGTGCACAGTAGTTGGGAACCCATTTGTCAAAATATGTATCAAGCATTTCAAACATTAGTAGTAATGGTCAGAAAGTGTAAAGAAAAGCAATGGAATTAGAACAAGCACTAAGAAGCCAGTGTAGTTCTTAAAACTATTGGCAATTACATTAATTATCTTGACTGTAAAGGATACCCTGTTTTTCTAAAGCATCAATGAGAATGCCTGTCTTTGTTAGCAGCAAACACAGAATCATAGAATGATTTGGGTTGGAAGGGGTCTTAAAGCTCATCTAGTTCCAGCCCCACTGCCATGTGCAGGGGCACCTTCCACTATCCCAGGTTGCTCAGGGCCCCATCCAGCCTGGCTTTGAACACTTCCAGGGATGGGGCATCCACAGCTTCTCTGCACGTCCTGTGCCACTGTCTCTCCACCGGCTGAGTGAGGAATTTATTCCTAATATCTAATTTAAACCTACCCTCTTCCAGTTTAAAGCCATTTCCCTTTTTCCTATCACTTTCATGCCTTGTAGAAGATCCCTCTCCAGCACTCTTGTAGGCCTCCTTTAGGTACTGGAAACTTTTAAGGATTCTAAGAATAAGGAAATGTTCAGAGAACCTTCAAGGAAGATGCACTTATTTTCACTTTGTATTACTCCTCCTGCAGTACTGTGCAGCACTTTCTTCCAGAAGGGAAAATTAGAATTGATCTAATATAACCCTCTCTAATTTTGTGTCTGAGTAAGTATTTAGACAGTAAGTGTGTTAAATCATCTGTTTTCTCATCAGCTGAATATTTTCTCTTTTTACATGGTCCTTATTTAGCTGCTTCATAGGCAGTGGTTGTGGTGATGTGGCAACAGAAACAGTAAGACCAGGTTACCATCTTCCATTGAACATTGATACATTTCATTTGTTTCAGTTATTTTCTTTGTTCTGGTCTTCCTGTGTTGGCATAAAGTTTGAGAAGCAATGAAGTCCTTCTTGTCATGTTTAATAAATATTAAAACCAGTATTTTCAAACTAATCCAATAATCACTTCTTCTGTATTGTAGTCTGCTGTAGTCTTTCTTTAAGGCATGTTATATTTTTGTGTTTAGTTACTGAACTGTATTTTATCAGTTACACAGCTGTTCATAAATTAAAGTCACCTCAGTCTGAAATTTTACTATGGATAAACCTATATTGTGTATTAGTATATTTTTATTTACTGTATTTCCATGATTATTGTTTAATTCAGTTTGTCTAAAGGCTGCAGACCTTAGCTGATTTCCTAACAGGAACAGATATAGTTCTCTGGGGTAGTCAACAGTCACTTCTGCTCTTGTTAGTTTTTCCTTTTTGCTTTCTATCTTTTTGTCCTGTGGTGTTCTATTATCTAGACTTCAGTTTTCTAGAGGTTACCAGCAAATTTCTGTATCACTGGATACAAAAATCTAAAATATTTTGACACCTAGGGACTGTGCTTCTCTATCAGCAGTCTTCCATTTCCCAGTTTCTCTTGCTTTTCATTTGTCCTCCAAGATGACCAGTGTCCTCATTAGTTACTCAGGGAAGTCAGCATGAAGTCGCCCTTGTCATTCACCGTTTTACACTCTTGAAGTTTTACATATATCCTTTCCAGCCAACAGTCCAAAATCCTTCAGCTTTGCTTCTCATAGACTGTGCATCGTGTAGTTTTGAATCTAAGCTCATGACAGGTGGCTTTTTTATTTTAATATGAAACACCCATTCATGAGTGTTTAGAATCAGGGTTAGGATCAGATTATTCTGATTATTCATGCTGCAGCCTGTAAACTCGTTGTCTGATCTTTTTTCCTATGCTTGTGGATGCCACTTGCACAGAGAAAAGTTGGTTCTTTAACTGGACAATTCTTGTGTGGTGAAGTGCAATTGTCTGCAGTAGTTCCAGTTCCAGAAAATTAGGCAGTCATTTAAATAACTTCAGAGTTATTGGTATTGGTGGGAAGATTTAGTGGACTATGCAGGAACAGGCTGAGATAAAGCTTGGTATTGCTTGTGGTCTCTTATACTGTGTGGTTGAAGTTTCTATGCAGGTAAGGGAGAGCGGATGTTAAGACCATGTTGTTGCCTGCAACTATAGCATAAGGAAACATACCTGATATAATAGAACATGTTACTTACGAGTATTCTTCCTCAAACTGATGAATAACAAAATTATCCATCCCTGAAAGAGATAGTGCCATGGTTACTCTCCCCTGCTGTCTAAAATTCTTAGTTTTACTCAGATTAGGCGGATTAGGCCACCTGCTTACAACAACATTGTTGTTTATGACAGATAATAAAATTAAGTGTTATCTGTCTGTTGCTTCAAGGAAGCCATGCTGTGTTTCCCCATGATTTTCTGTATCTGGTGATAGCATTCCTGTTGCTAATTAAAGGGCCTTTTTTTCCAGAAGTAATATCAGTTCTGAATATCAGCATTTATCAAATTGAAAAAAAAAAGTGAATAACTCACAACTATTGAAAAAAAATATTTTGGTTAGTGCACATTTATGAAGTTCCTGTAAATGAACATCTTAATACTGTAAACAGTTTGTTCAGAAATGGTGACTCATCTTATTAGGAGAAAGGGAGGAACACAGTATAATCTTACATAACTACAAAGCAGCAACTGCAAGGGGAAACAGTGTTGAGTTCAATAGAATGCTTTGAAGAGGCAAAGGGTTAAAATGATAGAAAACAGAGTTCTGGGGAGGGAAAGACTTTTCCTCTTCCCCACCAGAAATTTAAGACATTGGGCATAATGCAAAGATAAAAACTGTGTAATGCAAAAGAAAGCAGTTTTCTTGCACTGCTATCATGTCTAAACAATTCTGGATACAATTTTAATTTGCTAGTGTTGTTGAAGTCTTCATAAAACTTGTTTTGATTTTTGTCTCATGCTTTCTTGAAGGCTCAAATGGTAAACATTTGGACATAATGACGCAAACAGTAGGCTATCAATCATTCCCAGTTTTCACAGCATTGTTGTTCATTCAGAAAAGCTGCGTGAACTGACCTCTTTCTAAAGCAGTGTCATTAGTTCTTTCAGAAATAAAACAAGGATCAAAAAGACTTTCAGGATTTTTCTCTTAAGACTTGCTGTACTGAATGATTTTGTAAAATTAGGCATCAACTGTTTTCAATTAACTCTCAGCTTTTTTTAATGTATAATGTATGAGAGACTACATATTAATTGTTTTTGTTCTCCCTCAGTTTTTTAAGCATTGACTTCCAGTAAATTAGTTAAACAGAAAATTGAATTTAGATTAGATTTGCCATGTGGACTCCTAATTTTGATACAAATGAGAAATTGTGCAATAGAAGGAGGTAAATTTATGCAGTGTGAATGTCTTTGGATAGACATGAAATATGACTGGGCTTGCTCTGCCTGAGGTCAGAATTAACTTGACATGGGGTTTACTGTGGGAATTGGAGCAGCACAGCACTATCCCATTCCTTGCTGCTTCTCTGGTGAGCAAACTGAGGAAGTCTTTGCTCCCCATGTCTAACTAGTAAGTCTGATTGCTTGTGCTCTCTGCAGACTGGTCTGCTTTTCAGTGTTGTGGAGGTACAGTGTTGAAATACTTTCCCAGGTCACCTAAATTTAAAAATATAATAAGCCCTGGGCAGTTTTAGACACTTTATTAGCCACACTTTCATCCCACGTGTCTGTGAGAGTATTGTGAAGAGTTAGAGGTCTTGTAGAGTGGGGGTGTACTAAAAGATGGTTAAAAGCTTGCTAATGATACAAATTCTAGACCACTGTCTCCTCTGCTGTGGGAGTCATCTTGCAGGCCACAACTGACCTTCAGACCACTGCTTAAGCTGTTCCGCCCTCCTTGCGTCCTTGACTTAGTGGTGCTTTCCGTGTTGGAGGAGGTCATCCTGTACTTCTCCTTTCTGGTGTGAGTCATTATTTGTGCCTGTTATCTTTTCCTAACTCGACCATCTGCTTGGATTATCCTTCTGCGTCTGACTTTCAACTTACTGCCAACTTCTTGATTTTTGCTTTTTTTTATACCCACAAACACCTACCTGCCCCAGTTGCCTTTTTTTAAGTTGAAGTGGAAACGTTTTTTTTCTGTGTTCAAATTGCATACCTTTTGATTTAGTAGTCCTTTTTGATCAAAAGGGGTTGAAGTCCAGAGGTTGGCTTGAGATTGTAGAATAGTCATGACTATAAAATGAATTAATACAGATTTAATTTGTCATTACCACATGGAAAGGTGCAGATAATCTGAGAAAAAATATGGCAGCTGTGCTTCTTGTTAGCCATCTTCATTTCTAAACAAACTCTTTATGTGATCAGAGAGGGCTTCTGTTGTGTGCAGAATGTTCTGGCTCACTTGCTCCTAAAAGGAAACGTAGTGGGTGTGTGGGGCTAGTTGTGATCTTTCTGCGTACAGTTTCTTGGGAAACACTGAACATAGCTTGGTTTTAAGGGTTTCTCTAACTCTACCTCAATTGACTACAAGGATTATCCATCTGGTAGCTTATGTGTGGTTTCCTCCTTTCCTGTTGGCAAATGGTATGAAATTTACTAAGTCCAAATGCCAAGATTCTGCACTTAGGACAGAGTAGCGCGGAGCACAGATGTAAACTGGAAGAGGAGTAGCTGGAGAGCAGACCTGCAGAAAAGGGTCTGGGGATGCTGGCCAGTGGCAGACTCAGTATGAGGCTGTGGTGTATCCTTGCAGCCAAGAGAGCAAACCACATCCTGGGGTGCATCAAGCACAGCACAGTCAGTAAGAAGAGGTGATTATCCCACTGTATTCAGCATTGGTGCAGCCTCACCTGGAGTGCTGTGTGCAGTTCTGGGTCCCACAATGTAAGGGTGTTAAGGTACTCAAGTGCCTCCATAGGGGAGCAACAAAACTGGTGGGGGGGCTGGAAGGCATGTCCTGTGAGGAGCAGCTTCCTGAGGAAGTGGAGAGGGAGGCACTAAGTTCTTCCCCGAGTGTCTGATGATAAGACATGCAGCTCAAAGCTGCACTGGGGAGGTTTAGACTGGACCTTGTGAAGCATTTCTTTACCATGAGTGTGGTCAAATGCCAGAACAGTTTTCTAGAGAGGTGGGCAATGCTCCAAGCCTGTCAGTGTTTGAGGCATTTGCACAATGCCCTTAATGACATACTCTAATTTTTGGCCAGCCCTAGATTTCTCAGACAGTTGGATGAGATGATCATTGTAGGTCCCTTCCAACTGCCCCAGTCTATTCTAGTCTACTCTTTCCTGTTGTATCCAGCAACTTTGCTAACATCACAAGAGCAATGTGCTGTTTCTTTGTGACTTAGAAGTGGTTTAAGGGCATGCACAGGCATGCACATACAAAATGGTAGACTGTAGGAAGAGGTACAGCAAATAGGGAAATAATCCTGTTTCTCGGACAAGCCTTTGGAAATTTATTCATCTTCAGCTGAATTTGTTCTGCCGGCCACCCAATAAGTTTTATTAGTATCAGACTCCAGACTATTCTCTTTAAATTAGTCAAAAGGCCAATGACTTTATTCAGACACAACAAGAAGTTTTTTAAGTCTATCATTAACAGTAGTATTATGAAATGGAGAAAGTAAAATCCTCCACAGAGCAAAAGAACTTCTTCAAAATTTAGCTTATTCTGTTTAAAAATCACAAGCCAGCATTTCTAAAATGCTCTTCAGAACAGAGCTGAGGTTTTTCATCCTAGAATAATAGTCTGCTCTTCCCAGGAACATCAGTGTCCTACCACCAATTTCCTGACTGAGTGCTGCTTAGATTTGGAAATCTAGGCAGTTAAGAAAACATTGTGGAAAATTACTGACAGAAAATCTGCCTGATTTCTAGTCATCTGCTATGTATATGAGTTTTAGGAGAACTGTTGGGATCAAAGTGTCTTGACAGTGTGTTTGGTTGTGTTGAATTTTCAGTTTTAAAATGAGTATCTTTTGTGTTTTAGGAGGAGACCACAGGTTCCTTATGCACTGTATACACATTGCAGTGTGTTCCCACAGAATTTATCACTTAGATAAAAGATGAGTGAAGAGAGACACAAAAGAAGGAGAAATTAAGAGGCACAGAAGGGTGATGTGGCTTGTACCTGGTCACACTGAGGTCAGTAGCAGAGTTAAGAATTGGATTTTTTTTTTTGAGTTGTGATCTAAATTAGTCTGTCTTACTCCAGAGGCCACAGAGGTCACTCAGTATGAGTAAAGAAACCCAAACCAAACCTTCCTTTTTGTTTCTCATATATCCTTGCTTGCAAAAAAAGCATGTCAGCAATAGCTGAAGTACACAGATTTATGGGATATTTCTTATGGTTAGTTTCACAGAAAATGTGACAATGCCTTTAGTACTGTAATTAGTGCAAGAGTAACTGGAGATCTGGGTCTATCAAAACTTCCAGGAGACAGTAATAAACCTCTGTGAAGATCCACAATGTGAAGTTCTCAACCAGGACGCTGCAGCCTGCAAACAGATTTAAATGATGTGATCTCAGGGTTTTTATTTATACTAGTAAACAGAAGTGGGCTAGAACATGTGTTGTTTGTGCTGTAAGACTATTGGCAGTTCTTTGGCATAATTTTGGTCAAGATACATTAATATTCTACCAGAAAATTTGGGCAGGGTTCATGGATTAACAGTCTAGGGTCTATTCTCAATAGGCAGTAGAAAGGGGCAAATAATTTAGCTGAATTGTTCCCTGGCATTTGCCCTTAAGTTCAAAGAGTAGGTTCTGGCCCATTTTTAAAACTATATCTATACCTTTAAATTAGATATATGTACTGTGTCTTTGGGGATTGATTGAGTAAGATCATTCCCGTCTTCCTTGCATCTCTCTTTTAGTCTGGTTCTATTTTGCCTTGATGCATATAAGTATAACTTGATTTTTCCAGGAGATAAACTTCTTATAGGGCTGGAAAAAAAATAGAACCTGCAAAACTAAAGGACCTACAAAAATAATCAGGAGGAAAACAGCAGCTTTACTAGTAATGTAAAGGAGAATAATCCACTATGTGTCCTACTCTCTTTAAGGATTCAGCAGCACTTGCTAACACTAGTTGTCCCCTGCTTGAATACCCCATTTTAATCAGAAATTTTAATAACTTAACAATCAGTGGATTAACAGTGGATAACTTTATATTTTACTTTGCACCTGTAAGCACTTGGAGAATATCTGTTAAAAATAGAGGTGAAACTTTTCCTTATGCTGAAGCTAAAATCTTATGCAGTGGTTTGGCTTGTGTACAGGAGGTGCTACAGTAAGTGAAGATTTGAATGCACTTGTACTCCTTGTCCTTTTTCCAGATGGTATCATCACATTTACAATGGCAAAATGGAGCAGGTGTCTACACTGTGCCAGACTTCACTAGTGTCTTTGTGCAAGCTGTTGCCAGCCATTTAAGCCAAGAAGCCAGCTTGGCTTAAATATATGAACCAGATACACAAATAGATGCCCTCCTGACACTTGTGATGTTGGGCATCAATATCCTCAGATGGAGAGGTGGCTGTAAAGCCAGTTCTCTTTAGTGCTGCGAGCTAATGCAGCCAAATTTGTGGTAATTAATTTCAGGCCTGTGTATATTTGTCTACACAGCTAATGATTCCTAGTAATCTTGCTAACTAATTAATGATAATAACATAGCAAATTTTGTTTGTAAATGCTGTATGTTTGTGTTGTAAGCTTTATGGATCTATTTTTCTACTATAAAGAGGAAAAATATTTTCTGAACTCTAAATTAAAAATATTTAGGTTATGAGTCAAACTCTCATTAAAAATAAAGATTATATTATAGTCTATCAGCTTTGCAGCTAACTGTCTTAATATTTTGGAATGGAAAAGCTAAAAAGAAATTTTGATGAAAACTTTCTTCCAATTTTAACTCTGACCAGGTAGCTGTTTTGAGAAGAGGGTGTTATTTTTTTAGTGTTCAGTGTATAGTCCTGCAGGTAATCCATTACTCCTTTCACCACTCATTCCTGAATTTTTCAGTGCTAGAATCTTTAATTTTACTGTGATAGAGATCTCTAAATACTTTAGTCTACTAGCTGTTCAAAAGAACTTACAGTACATGTACCAAAAAGAAGGTATTTCATGTGTGCTAATTCTACAATGTGCTCATTACAGAATTTATTTTTCGCTGAGTAAGGGCCGGAAGACACTAATGTAAGTATTTTAGCAAGGGTTTGTATTTCTCTGATAAACAGCACTCCCCTTCTGTTTGTGATCACAGGATGAAAGCTCTCTAAGCTTGTATATGTACATTTTTACTGCTACATCATGTAGTTTGCTCTTAAGATTGAGATCTCATTCCCCAGGAAGCATTTCTGTCTAAGATTAATTGCCCTTTTAAAATCAGTGTTTGATGTATTCCTTTGGCTATATCCTGACTCGCTTTAACCCTCTTTGACCTGACCCCACTGACTATTACCGCCATGGCTGGAGCAGAAATCCTTCAGCCTGATGTATGCAGTACAGACTTGAGCCTGTGGTTTTTCACATCAATGGATTCAATTAGCTGACTTTTTACTGATCAGCTTAGCAGAGGTTGAAGAATTTGTCAGGTGTGGAACAAAACTGTCCATACTTTGAATATAATTGAATAGCTCATCTCAATTTTCACATGTAGTTTGCTTGTGAAATTGTTTATTTTGTTAAATATCATAATAATATTCTTGGAAGTAGCGTTTTTAAAAAGGAAAAACCCGTTTATTTTTCTCTAGTTAAATAGGGGAAGGCACAAAACATGAAATAACAGCCATTAAGCCTTGAATCTGTATGTGTCGCTTATCACTCTTCAGCCAAATGGTTTTAAACAGTAATTATGTCCCAATATCCACTTTTGAATTTGATGTATTAAACTGGGCAAATAAACTAGCAATTAGCATTATGGCTTGAAAACAAATTAATGTGCTGGTCTCTTCTGTATTGAGAGTGATTTTTCAGAAACAGTAATCCTTCTGTGCTTTGGTAGGAATAGGTCATCATTTGATTAGCTGAAAAGTTCTTCATAAAAGATGGACGGCCATTAGGATCACAGAATATTTGCAGGCATGATGTGAATTATAGTAACTTGAAAATGAAGTAAACTTGAGGTTGAAAGTTCAAGAATGCCATTAAAAACCTTTAAAAGTGCATGAATGTGCATATGCTTAGGGGATATATAATATGATTGCATAGAGAATTTGTTATTTAATTGTTTGGCATAATAGTATTTTGAAACAATGACATTATAAACGTTCTCACAAACTGTTAGTAACAAGGTCTTTTACAGGAAATTGATTTGCTTTAGACCAAACTTTGTAGAGATAAATCTTTATCAAATGTGACATTTGGTGTTGTGGTTTTTTTTCCAAGAATCACATTGATCATGTTTCGCTCCCTAACTGTATAGAGAGAGAGTCCTAATTTCTGAAGGTCAGTTTTACACTGTTTGGAGGGAAGGGCAGCCTCAAATCTAATTAAGGGCATAGTGCATAAAAGGGTTAACTTTTGGTAAGTCAAGATGCCTGCTGTTCAAAAAACCTACACAACTCTTAAAAGTGATTTAGCTCTCCTTCAACAATGAAAAACATATCATGGACAAGTTGGCCTCAATTTGTCACGCATTCAAGTGTTTATCTTTTAATGCACACCCTGCCTGTTCCTCATGTATCTAAATGTGATGTGTGCTTGCTTGTTACATGGAAAAGCAGCACGATTTACACTGAACTTTCTCACTTCGTTCACATGTGAATGGCCAAATTTAATACATTGAAGAAAATGGGTTTGTAAGCCTCAGCTGCTAACCCCAGCCTTTTATAAACTACCACAGGTTTATTGCTAGTTCAAAGATGAGGCTAAGACACTGATGCTAAAGAAGAAGTGTTATAAGAATATTCCCTGGGAGTTCAGTCTTACCTTTTTTTTATTCTGCCTGAAGCTAGATGTTTGATGGGAAGCATCTTTGGCCTTGTAAGGTCTTCTATAAGATGTCAGATTTTTAAGAAAAGTATTTTAGTGTTCTGTCATAAATTAGTTTGGGACTTATTCCAAGAACCCCATTAAAAAAACTTCTATGAAATATACAAGAATAAAATAATTTAAAAGCAACAACAGCAAAGTTTAGTTAAGTAAAGCTTAACCTATTTCCGCCCTCTATCTGCTTTTCCATTGAGTTGCATGAAGTCTTTTACAAAAGGAAAAGTTTCCTTGTCTTGCATGGTGTTACTGTCAGTGTTAACTGTTTTGGGAAATTGTTAAAAATAGTCTGCTCAGGCTTAGTCTGCTTATAGATGTTTCAGGCCTAATTCACTTCCTCTAAAAATTTTTTGAGTGCACTAGAAAAAAGGTTTTCTAGTTCATTTACATGCTTTCTGGCTCATATGAGGTTAGAAGTGTAAGCCAAGTTCTCATATGATGCTCTAAAGCATCATAAACTTTTACTTGTGGTGATTACTTTAATCTGATTTTTTTTTTTGCTATGTTTCAAAAATGTGGCTATCTAACTTGATGATAGACTTGAGGTAAAAGATGACAGGAAAAAACAAGAGAGAAAAATTGCACAGAAAAGAAAATTATGAATGGGGTGATGCCAAGTATTTGATTTCATCTCAGTATTTAGTGATATTTAATGTATGGTGGTAATATTGCATATAATAATATTGCACTTCTGTTTGGGGGATAGAGAAGGCTGGATGGTGCCTGGGATAATCCAAGTAATGTAATCATATAAGAACTGTGACAAAGAAAGTTTTATCCTCTCCGTTAAGTCACAGATCTCTAAATTCAAGTTGAGATGTTTATACCACGAGAAGATCATGAAGATACCAGCCAACTGGCCTGTGTCAAAACCATGTAAAGAAGTAGAGCATTTAATTTAAATTTAAAGCTAAATTAGTGGATATGGATTTAATATCAGTCCATATTTATATCTTGCCTGGAGCTGGGCTTTTGTAGTCAGATACTCTGCAAGAATAGAGTTCACTGAAGTTGATACAGGTCTAGTTCTATGATAGCATTTTAGACAAGGAGTTCTTATGAGGGGCTCTAGTAGGATGACATGAAGGCACTCTAAGGATTAAATTGAGAAAATATGAGCGACAAAACACTTCAGGATCAAGAGACTGATGTTTCTAACCTTTTATTTTGGAGAAGAATTTAAAGAATTGACTTAGTTAGAAAAGATATGTTGAACACTCCTGTTATCTGCAGGTTGTTCAGTAAAGTATTAAAAATTAATATTAATTTTAAAAGATATTTTAAAACAAAATAGAAAGTTGTAGCTTTTATTTACCATACCCCAAACTGGAAACAGACACTTAGGAAAACAATGACCTTCAGTTTGAGCAATTGAACTCATGTTACTACTAAATGGCGAAAATGAGTGATATTGTCTAGTTGCAGATAGGTAAATAAATGTATATCATGGTTTATTTTATATTCATGTCGGGCAGTTTGAGTCTATTCAGGAACTGTCATTCTTATTCTCCAAACCACATCTTGTGTTTGGAACAATTCTTATTTCAGACACAGAATCATTTTCAGAAAGAAATTTGTACTGAATAATGCACTGACCTTGTATTTCTGTGGGTGAGTTCTTCACCTGAAGTCAGCTTCAGTGGCTTTCCCCAGTGCTGGTGAGATATGTAGGCAGGAAGGAAAAGTCAGTCCTGTGCTTTCATGTCACATATCAGCATCTAAAATTTTTGAGGTCAGAGGAACCTTTTGTTGTGGCTAGGCTATTGTAGAGTTGGCTTTGCAGAACTCTTCGTGTGTTCTTGCTCTTGGTCAGAGGATACTGAACAGCATAGCTGCTGATGTGATCCAGTGTATCATCTGTTTGTCTCCTGAAACTGATCATCATTCCAAATTTTGGGAGAGGAAGAGAATAAGGATTTTGGTAATTTGTGTGGTTGAAGTGAGGTTAAAAGCATGTTAAGATTGCTATGGAAAATGACTCACTTGAAGCAATAGAACCTACTGCTGTGGCAAGCAGGGTTATTTTTGCACAAGATGGAATTCACAGGATAGTAAGGACAGCCTGGGATATGCTGGTTGAAATAGGCTAGTGTGAAGCTTCTGAAAGCTCATAAGATTTTATTCCTAGTTTAAAAATTCTAAATGCTAACTAAAAAAGAGCCCTGCTCAATTGAACACATAGTAAGCTTAGACCTTGAAGTTATAGTTTAAGTATGAAATACTTGGTTTTAGTAAAGAGAACATGTTTGCTGTCTGAAGTACTTATGCTGGGTTCATTTGGAGAGCAGAATATCATTTGGCCATGAGATTGCACCAAAATCAACTTTTTATGCACTTCCCATGAAATTACTTAGGTATTAAGCTCTTGTTAGTACTCAGCTGATTAAGTACAATTTTTTTTCAGTGTAAAAATTTATTTTTCTATTTGATCCCTTTATATTGAGGTTGTCATTACTGTGGAATCAGAACACCTCACCGTATTTCTGTACCTTGGTCACTATTACACATACACATGCCAGAAAGTGATTGCAGATGTTCCAGTTAGATTGGAGTTAATGAATGGAAAAGATGGAAAAGCCTGTAATAGTATGTGTTAGTTTCTAATACTTTTTTTAAAGGTACTGGAGAAAAGTAAAGCATGAATATTTAATTTATACATGGGTTTAATTTATTCTGTAGCTATGGTTGCTCACTGAGCAAATAAATATTTTTGCCATGAATTAAAAAATATATGGTATCTGCTTATAGTAAGTACTACAGAAGTGATATGAAAATGTTCATAAATGCTCCTTAGCCTAATTTTTTGTTGCATTTTATGAACACATGTTTTTTTTGTAGCACACACAATGAAAATAATTGTGAAGCTTGTTTTGTTGTAAATGGTATCCTGTCTTCATCAATTTTAATATTAGACATTGGAACTGTTTGGACAGGTTACTGATAAATGAGGTAGATGCTCTTTTTCAAGTTTCAGGGCTAACAAATTAAACCATTGCCAACTTTATTGAGGTCTGAGGGTTTTTAGAGATGCAACTTATGTAAAAGTGCAAAAAGTGAAGTACATTCATCAAATATTTGTCTCTTTTATGCAACCAGTGCTGAAGTCACTGGTGGAGAATTTATGTAGACTGTGAGGCTTGTCGGGGGCTGTCTTGTTTCTGTATGTCCTAGAATTTCCAACCTGAGGTGCCTAGAGAGGGGAAGAATAACTTCAGCCACTGGCCAGTGCTTTCCTACCACATGTAGTTACAAATTAGAACAGTCTTTTAATTTGCTTACTAATACAGAATAATCTTTTGTAAATAAGTGCATAGTTGCATGTGTGATCCTTGGTGCTAGACCAGAGGCCTAGCTTCCAAGAAGGAAATTTTCACTTTCACTGGAGATTTAGCCTTGCCCAGCTTTGGCTTCAGGCTTTCAAAACTGGGTCAGCAATATCTTTCAGTAACAAACTTAGTGGTTGCACACTACATTACTCACACAGAGCACATTACTGAAAGCTATGTTTCTGTAAGTAATTTCCTAAGAGATCCTACAGAGGTAGATAAAATCTTTCCAGTGAAGGTGTTGGTGTGTCTCTTCAGATTCAGAGATGTCTGAGGCACCAGGTGCTGAGCACACACTGTTCTCCTGCCAGATAATCTGAGGAGCTGAAGAAAGGGGGAGGAAAGCAGCCACACCATAGTCACAAAAAGAAAATTCTGCTCCTTATAATGCTGTCCCAAGATGAGTTTTCCTACAATATGGCATAGCCTATTGTCAGGAATACCTTTAGTATCATGTCTCCAGAGCATATGATATATTCTGAAGGTAAGTAACCAAATGTCTATGGCCCACTGCACAGCTGGAAAAGCTGGCATCCAGTTATGTTACTATTAAAATGCTGCTACTGCATGAAACTTGATTGTTTTTACTCCTTATACATTTTTGTGTCCTTGTCTATAGTCCTGTGGCCTTGTAGCATAGAAGAAATGCTTTGTTTGCCCCTAATTTGAAGTACTGGGTTCTATTTGCTTTTTTAGGGTTATAAAGCAAATTTTATAAGTGGTGCTGCCCCTGACTACAGGCAGATTCTAGGACTTGCTATGCAGAGAACTTGCATGCTGAGGATTCTAATTGAGTACTCCAGGGGCACTTTTGCTAAAGCCTGAATATCTTGTATTGTCTATGGGTTAAGGGATTTAAGCCTGCTAAATTGCTCTTACAGGTGATTGCTTGAGGCCACAAATCAGAAGGGAGGTATTTCATCCACTAAAGAATTTTAAGTGGTACATAACAGATGTAGTCTGGCTAGAGGAGCTGTCTCGTGTAGGTGAAAGAGAGTATGTCTTTGCAGCACTGGTTACTTATCTGGGTAAAAACTGGCTGAAGCAAGTACCTGTGACAGAGGCAGTGCGTTCTCACTATTCTGCTCTCAGGCACTTGAATCTGTCTCAAAACGAAACCAATCTTTTATGTCATCTTCAGTTCTTTCAAATAATAACGTAAGTCAGTAGAAAAATTTATTTAGATGAATCAGTGCTCATGTGCAGCAATCTGAATTGGTGCTGAATAAGCTAATTTTCCTATTACTGAGTGGAGTAGTTTACAAGCAACAGCGTATGTAGCTGAAGGAAAGAGAAAAACGTTCTGTGTGATACCATGACGTGGCACATCTTCCCACCTTCTCTGAAGGCTACAGATTTTCTTGTTTGTTCTTCCACTGTGTCTCGCTGATTCCTGGATATTGAGAGGTTTTAAAGGAAGCTGGGGATTAGCAACAGTGAATACTGTAGTTATGGCATTCTCCTTAAAGAAGAGAGAGTGGGCTCAAGCTGCCTCAGGTTGAGGAGGGCTTTGAGTCACTCTCAAGGACTCACTTGAGATGCAACAGGCCACTCTCTCTTGCTTCCTTCAAGCAGATGCCTATCTGCAAAAGAGAGTCCTTTGCCAATATTCTCTTGTAGTGGTTTCCTCATCAGGAGCATGGAGCCACGTTATAGGTGACAGAAGAGCAGATCTCTTCTTAAGCCCTTACTTCAGAGGTTCTTGTTTCTCTCCATTTTCTGTACAGAGCTGGAAACCCCTTCTGAGTTTACATTATGTGATTAATTAGCACAGGTCTGGTCAAGGCTTAAAGTGTTGCAGCCTTGAGTTAGGATCTAATTTAAATGAGGTGAATGTCTCAAAAAGTCTTAGTACGAAACACGTAAGCATCGTTATTTACCTTCTGGAGATGGAATATTGTTCAGTTTTACCAAAAAGCATTACCATCTGTGCTTAGAGCTTGC
This sequence comes from Vidua macroura, assembly GCF_024509145.1. Lineage (NCBI taxonomy): Eukaryota > Metazoa > Chordata > Aves > Passeriformes > Viduidae > Vidua > Vidua macroura. Next base: position 71,356,162 of record NC_071573.1, read on the forward strand.
CTCTAGTAATTTGAGGGGGGTACAGTACCTTCTCTATTGATACAGCTCCACAAGGAAAGCAGTAAAAAAAAATTTAATTGTGGGATGACCTCTCTTATAGATTACTTAATTGGTTTTCGGGGTTTTTCTTTTTTGTTTGTTTGTTTGTTTGTTTTTTTGGTGTTTTTTTGGGGGGTGGTTTTTTTTTTTTTTTGGTTTTTTTTTTGTAAATACCAAAACAGTGTTACTTGAGCATCACTTCAGTAATATAGAAGCACTCGGATTTTAAGTAGCACTATAAAAACTTATAAAACGGAGATTGCTATGTTTTTATTTTTGTTGTATTTCCACTTCATCTTTGCAGCAAAGCAAAAAAAAAAAAAAATCTTAGGTCATGTAATAAGTAACATACAACTCAGTTCTGACAGGATTTTAAGAGGACAAAAAAAGTTGATGAAGTTACTGGAAAATCTGAAATAGTGTTTTTGAGGAAATCCTGTTTATTTTTTCACTACATTACTGAACATTGTAGAAATGGTATTGACAGTAATGATATCATCAGGTCTGGACCCTTGCACTGCAGATTAACAGAGCTATTTACCCTAATTTTCACAGGCATTATCCAATGATATAGAGTGGCATTACTTTGTAATTAGGTAGTTTAAATTTTATACCACTTATTTAAATACATGTTGTGTTTAGGAATGTGTACACTTTGTAGCTGCATTTTGTCAGTTTAGAAAAGCTTCTTGTGATCATAGAATGTGGGATGGGGAAGAAGAGGACAGCAGTTGGTGTGTCAAGATGCATCTAAAATCATGGAAAGAAAATATTTTGTAAATCTAGTAATCTATTGTATCTCTAAAACAGGTGGATGAAGTTTTCATGATAGCTAACAAACAATTCAGGACTCAGATCACAGTGGAAATGGATAATAATTAGCTGTTGATAAAATAAGAATATTTTTCAGTAATAGTGTGTTTGCTGTTGGCAACTTTTTACTACAAAAAGTAGACAAGAGTCTATATGAGAGAGACTGATTTATAATCGGATGTGTGATAGAAAACATGAAAGTTGAGGAAAGTTTGGGTAAATGTGCCTTAAGTGAGAGTTTGTGGCTCCTAGTAACAAAAGGAGAGAAAAATGTTGAAGTAAAAACAATGGATTTTGTGAAAGAAGGCTGCAGTAAATACAGAATTGGGAGATAAGATCTCTTCAGTCAAGCCTCAAGGGGAAAAGGAATTAAGGAGAAGTGACGCTTTGTCAGAGATAATACTAAAGCACAAACAATGCTAATGCAGAGATTTAGATTTTAATTAAACTGGTAAATTCTTCATTGACCTCTGAGGCTTTCTCAGTTTGCCAAGGAACAGAATAAAAGACTTGTATGAGAAAGGGACAAAGCTGGGTAAGGAACAAGGAAGGAGACATCAAGATTACCTGCACTTCATTTTTAAGCAAGAGTAGGCACATGCACACACATACAGTTGCACAGTAATGGAAGAGCCAAAGAAAATGTTCATCACTTATAAGCCTTTCTTCTAATGGCAAGAAAATTATACTGGGGTTCTAAAGCTTTTAATCTTATTTTTTGCAAGTTTGGGCTAAAAAAGTAAGATGCATTCTGTCATCTGGTTTTATGTAAATTAGTTGTTTCTGAAAATTAAATAATACTATGAAACGTTAAGAAAAAGTCACTAACTCACACCAATTTAAGGAATGGCATAGGTAGGTTTTCCTTTTAAAGTGTTAAATTTGGAGGTTACTTAAAAATATTTAGATGTTCCCTACCTTCTAAGAAGAAAGAAAACTGATGTTGTAAATGAATGAATGCACTGGGTTTCTGAGATCTTTTCTTTGGGAGTTAATTCTTTTGACACTCTGACTGGTAGCGTTTCAGCCCAATAAATACCTGTTTTGGCTAGAAATACCAGAAGCTGGTTTTTAAATGATGTGCTTTGTTCTTCAGACTTGTCTGCAATAAAACCAGAAACCAGTAAGTGTTTATGCTTAATTTAGTGTGATAATGTGTGTATTATGCCATTTAGAGAATCAAGACTTTGAACAGAATATACCATATGTAGGTAACAAGTAACAAAATTATAATGCTTTATTTCAAGCAAACATAACTGTCTGCTCTTGCAGGAAGAATTATTACTGGCATAAAGTCAACTACATGTTTAGGATTATTTTTTTACCAGCTGTGTGGGCATAGGTAGCTGGTTATACTACAAACTTCTTCAGGCAGCTGTCAAATCATTTTGACTACCAAATAAATGTGATATCATCTGTGTTATAAAATAGCAATTACACTACAACTGGGGCTGCTGAATGCAAGAACCAGTAATGGTACCTACACTTCTAGATTCTGCCTCTTCCATGCAGCTCTTGGTGAGGATGGTGGTTTGTTCTGTAATAAAAACACTGGAGGGGGACATAAAATGCCAATTAGTGAATGCAGTAATACTTTTGAGTACTGAATGGGGATTTCACTGTGGTAGGTCCGTGTGAGAATGCCATAGTATAGAATAAAATGAGTGAAAGGTCACTGCCTACTTTTCCCCCCCCCCAGCCATTATTTGAAGCATATTTCATATGCTTTTCTCATCCCTTGTCTCTGAAAAAAAATTCATTTTTTGTTGTTTTAGTTCATGTCATGACTGTTATGTCAGTTGCTTTAGCTGGTTCCCATCATGTGAATCAAAGGATCAAAGTACTTGCATCCTCCGGGACAAGTATAAATAAAAAGAATTGAAATATTCTTAGAAAATACTCTTGTTATACTGGGAATAATTTGCTAACTTTGCTTTTCCAAGAGATAAACTAAGTGAGAAAAAGCCAGTGCCAACTCTGCCTTCGGAGTAACTCTGAAATATTGCTAGTAATTTATTTAATTATTCTTAGCAAAACCAACTTAATTCAGGAGTAATACACGTATTTTATTACACATAGTCCAGCTCTTTCAGGAGATCACAGTATTAAGAATACAACTTACCAGTATGTTTTAGGAAGCTCAACATTTTAAGCATGATCTGTGTAAAATTCATATGCCTTACAGCTGGGTGAGATGGATGTGCCTTAACTGGGTTGACAACAAGCTGGGATCACTGTAGGGTTAAAAAAAACCTCTCTTGCAGCTAGTAAAGAAAAGTGGTACTTTCATTAAGTTTTACTTAATTCCAGTTTTGTCTTGGAATTAATTTTAACTTGAAGGTTCTGTTTTAGATTATACAAATCTCAGCTTTCTCCACACTGATATTGCCTACTTTTCATTCTGTTAAATGTTCAACTCTGTAACACCAATTATATCTACTGTAAATTAAGTATGAGTAAATGTTTAATCTTCCTGTGAACTTTGAATGGTATACTAGTGGTTTCTCTTTTTCTTTGAATTAGATGGAGAGCAGAAGACTCAAGTGATGATTCATGGAATTGAGCCAATGCTGGAAACACCCATTCAGTGGCTAAGTGAACATATGAGCTATCCAGATAATTTTCTCCACATTAGTATCATTCCCCGACCTACTGATTGAAACTCAGCTATGTTGATATGAGGATCATTCTCTGGAAGCTGGAATTCTAAGGGCATGTCAACTTCTTGCTTCTGTCAGTCTTGACAGAGACAGCCTGACCAGAAAAAAAGAAACCAACAAAAAGCCGAAACAAAACAAGAAGTCCTCACTGCTGTAAGCCAAACAGGAAGAGAGATCCTATCATCAGATAAGGGCAATTGGGCTGATCTTATTTTGCATCACTGCTGCGTTTGTTCACCGCTGTAATTAAATCAGTTGCGATATGAAAGAATTTACAGGACTTCTGCAAGTCTGCTGTTTTCTTGTAAAATATAATGAAGCTGAAACTGTCAGCCGAAGAGCAAATGGAAATATGCCACTTGATTGTATTTCTGATTAACAAATAAACAGGGCTGTTTCCTAAAGAGGTAGTGTTTCAGCTTTGAGGGTGGAAACATTGGTTTTAATTTTCTAGAAAGTTAGACTCTGAGAGATTTGGTTACCAATAGCTTTTTGTAAAAGATCAAATTACTGTAAATCCATCTTTCCTTAATGAGAAGTTCATGTTTACAGTATATGTATTGGTATGCAAATGATCTTTTAACTTTGATAACAAGCAGTGAGAGATTTTAAAGTAAGCCCGTGAGCATGTTTTGTCAGTTAAAAACATGCACAACTTAATAATTACAAATACTCTTGATTTGTATGCTGTCACTGAATACTCCAGTGTGTTTATTATTCAAACCAGTTTTCATAGACTAGCAACGATGTAGGATAATTTGTCTCAGGATTCGTCATGGCATTTCTTTGTGCTCATCTAGTTTTTTTTTCTTTAACAATATATTTTCTTAATTTACTTTAAGAAGTTTGTTTTTTTTAAAAAAAAAAAGCTACACGGTGTTGTGAACAGGATTGTATCCTGCTGTTTATTCCCATAGACTAGGAAACAGTTAAATCATAGAATGATGAACAGATTGCTTTTTAATGATTTCGAATTTTGGAAAGCTGAGGCTTTTCCAAGCTAATACTTTCTTACATCTGTGGTCCCTGTGCAATCAGTTCACAATTTGGAATCTTCTAATCTCATTGCACAGATTCTTTCTTAGTGTAGCAGATGTATTTTTAGATTATTGGATCATTTTGGTTTCTAAATGTTTGTTACTATTGCAGATGCTACTCAAACTCTACCAATTTTTTTTTGTGTTACACTAAATTCATCAAACTCTGTGCTCTATTGCTTTGTCTGCAGTTTGTGGCTGTTTGTGGCACAAAACTATGTTTATAGTAGACATATTATCCAATCTGTCAAATATTATCCAATATAAAGAAAGCATGATATTTTTCTTTCAAAAATAGTGGCTGTCGAAGCTCCTACTCACAGACTTGGCTTGTAAATGTCCCAGTAATTCCCAGTGCTGTTCCCATTCGTTCCCATGCTCCCTTCATGGCAGGATACTTACCTGTATCTGAAAAAAAGAAAATGAGAATCAGCCAAATGAACAAAAACCTCTTTCTGAATCTAGAGGGGAAGGATCTCCATGGGTGAGGATAGGGTTGAGGCTAAGAAGAACCCTGAGGGCAGAAAAAATCTGTAGACAGATTAGATACTGTTTTAAATGTTAATGAGGAAATAGCATTAAGGAAATGGAAGGGTAAAGGTACTAATGAAACAAACCTATGCTGTATTCTGCAGGACATGAAAAATTTTTAAAACAAAACAAACCATGCTGGTCTGTGTTTATGCAGAATTGAAATATAATATTCTTATGGTGGGATGATTTGGTTAAGTTATTCTAATTTCCAGTTCTGTTTGGAATTTTGTTATAGTGTTGGATTGGCATTTATAAACTTCCTTAGGCACATATATCTAAATATTTTGGAGATTTTCAAAGTCCTGCCAATGGATAAAGCAAATATTTTGTAGAGTCTTCGTATTAAAAAAAAAATCTTTTGTAGGGATAATTTTTCCATTAATCAGGATAAGAGGCAATACATTTCAAAAACTGTAGAAGATTGTGTTTCCTTCGTTTTAAGGTAATCTGGAGTGAGTCACTGGCTATTTTAATATATTCTACACCAGCAATTTAAGTATACAGCTCTTCTTATGGCCCATATTTGCCAGTAAATCTGACTTTAAGGCCTAGCATGGAACAAAGAAATAGCTTGGCTTTAAAACGTACTCTTTCCTCTTACTTTAACTATTTAAACTTTATTAAAAAATAAAACAAAGCTTGAGTCTGTCTTTATTTCCAGCTAAATAAGGATCTTTGTCATGGAATGATGAGTATTTACTTAATAAGTAGGAACTTCTTAGAAGAGGTTCTTAGAATATCATCACATATAGATTGGGTTCTGAATTAAAGCAGGTAGGTATCTATTCTGTGTTAAAATATCTGGTAGGTATCTATTCTGTGTTAAAGTATCTGGTTTTGAGATAGGCATGGTGACATTTTGAAATGTCACACTAAACCTGAGTAATATCTCTTGAGAGAGAGGTAAAAAGATATTCAGAACTAGATTTCAGATTTCTGTACTTTCACATGACACTATCAAATTAGCTTGTGGAAGATGATTTTAAAATGGGAGAGATGTTTTCTCTCCTTCCCTTGCCTTTCATATCTCTACAATTCAAGTAAATAAGTTATTTTAACTGTGAAATGAAACACCAGTTTCTCTGAACAGTAGATTGAAGAACAGAAAGGAATATAAACCAGCTATGCAAACAGCTATATGAAGAGTTTGGTGTATGTCAGGCTTTTATATGTATAAAATAACTAGCATTATATGGAGTTTAAAGGTGTGGTTTTAGTAGCATTTATATGTATAAAAAACATAATAGGGTAGAAAGAGAGGCAGTCAAACACCATGTTAGGGTTGGAGGATCTTGACTGCAATTGAAACTGTCAAAATGTGTCCGATTTTTAAATAGCACTTTCCACTGACGATGTTCAAAGCCTTAATCCTTGCATCATTTCACTAATCTAGGTCAATAATAGAATGAATTTGTTGTGGAAACAAATCTGTGATCTAGCTACTAATACTCATTATACCCTGAGCTCTCACCATAACTGAGTGTAACATGTTGGAAAGGGTAAAGCCAATTTGCAATGTAGTTTGCTTGCATCTGTTGGAATTTGAAGGATCGCTTGCTAGACTTTTGTCAAGTGTGTTTTACAAGTTCACAAGCACTTCTTAGAAACCTCTAGAAGTTTGGTTCTTTTTCAAATAAAATCAGGCTGTAGTGGAGGAAGAAACAATCAATAGCACTGTTCACTAAACCTGTCCCTTCAGTAGCTGCCTTACAGTGAAAGACACGTGGAGAGAGTGCACGAGTGAGAGCTGGTGATGCCTTATTTTGTACAGATATGTTATAATTTCTCCTTATGTATATTGTTACTTAGTGTCCCAGCTGACATAACAAGCCAGACAACTTGTTATTCTTTCAGCTAGACAGAGGCACTCAAGTATTTTTATTACTACAGAATTAAAGCTCAGAATGGAAACTATCTGGCTGAAACTTGCACCTTACATGCTTTTCTGACTATAATTAACATAATCTGCACTTCAGAGGTTTGATTTCCATCAGTCATGTGTGCACACACCCTCACTGGATGTTTTCTGCAGTTCAAAAGTAGCAAAATAGGCTGCTTTTCCTTCTTTTTAAAGTTTATCTGAGTCTGTACAGGGCAAACAGGAGGAGGGGATCAGGCCATGGAGGTGAGCCTAAAGCCCTGAAATCGTGGCATGACACAGGAAGTCCTATGATTTCTTTACCATTTCCATAGTGACCATTTTATCATATGAATCCTGGCCCTTGCAGATTCTTGAATTTGCAGCTTCTCTTTCTCTAGCTGATGCTTGAGCTCAGCTGAGTAGTGATGAGGCTGTGCCTGCCCCTGGCTCCACAGCTCCTGTCTCTCTCCCTTGCAGGATTACCGTCGGTGCCTTGTGTGTGTGACTAAAATGCCCATCTCTGGGGCTCTCCCTGACACTTCTCACACAGCTCCTCCTTCACCATCAGAGTATGAGTTCATTTCTGCTGGCTTTTACCACAAACTGGGTGGCCCTGGAGGAAAGCAGTGAGAGAAGGGTGCAGAGGAGGAGAGAGGGAAACAAGAGGAATTAAAAAACAGTGAAGGTGGGGCTTGAGAGAAAATACTTTGTGGGGACTGAAATGACAGAGCCAGATTCTTGATCTCAGCCAGGTTTCTCATTCACTCGTCACCTTGCAGCTCCCACCACGTGCTTTCCTTTCCATTCTTTCCATGAATACAGTGCAGTGGCTTGCACCTGCGGGGAAGGTGTCTGGCACCCCTGGTGTTGCCTGGAGTGAGCAGTCATTGAGTGTGTATTTAACTTTGATGGTTTAGCACGTTGCTGAAGGAGGCCTTTATTTACAGGAATCATTTCAGAGCTTCCTCCTCTGCAGCAGATCCTGGGCCTGGGCTTCTTTCATGTGAGGAGTCAGAATGGGGAGGTCCTGCTGCAGAAAACATCCTGCACAGGCACTACAGGTCACTGTTCAGTACACTGTATGTTGGAAAACTGAGTCATGGATGGATGGATGGATGAATGAGTCACTAGAGGACATTTCTTTAATGAAAATTACTGTTTTGTGTCTCTGAAGTTTTATGCTGTTTTGAATGTTTCATAAAGAACAGCAGAACACATTTTCAGTGTGGGTAATAAATACCAAACCCAGTTTTGGTCACAAGCATTTTCTGTTTCATTTTCCAGTCAGAATAAAATTCCATTATATGAGTTTTAGTTGTAGAACAAGATGTCAGTATTTGTAATGAGTCTATATAGGCAGTAGAAAGAGGATGTGTCCATTGTAATCATCAGCATTTCTGCACTGCACATCTCAACACCCTTTAATACGAAGATACATGAGGATTTTTGTTGAGGCATGGTTTTGCTGAGCCACCCAGACAGTTTCTCTGCCAGTTTGGGAGGTCTGCTCCCCTATGGAAACTCTCCAGTTTTGGTTTATTGTATATAAATTTATACTTGATGGCTGTTGAGAAAATGACTGGAAGAACAGCCATAATGGCAATGGAAAAAAAAAAAAACAACCAAAAAAAAAAACCCAGAAAAAAAAACAAAGCTTAATTTATTGCTCAAGTGGAATGTCTTTCAGTAAGAAATCATGATGTTAGTTCATTTTCAGTGAAATTAGTGATGTCCTACTTCTGGATGTGTATTCAGTTATTTCAGTGGTAAGAAGGAGCAATCCTAATGGGTCAGCTTACAATTGGCCTGAAATATATATAGTGTATTTTTAATTAATATGCCAATAACAGGAATTACTTGTATTTTATTCTTTCTCTTACTGAAACTTGAATGCATTCAAGGGTTCTGCTGCACTTGGCTTCTTCAGGGAAGTGCAGCAGGAATTGTGTCCCTTTTGGCCTCCATAGATCACACTGGGATCAGTGTCTTTTGGAGGTACAGGGAAAACAAACAGTTCTCTGCAGCTACCTACTTATACTCTTCCCTCCCTCCTTCCCCAAACTAGATGCCACAATTTTCCATTTTGCAACCCTTTTTTTTTTGTTGTTATTTTTTGTTGTTGTTGCATGCATTGGACAACAAACCAGGTGAACTATAGCTACTGAGCATAATGATAATGATCTTCAGCTGTCATTTTGGGGGTCTCTGAAGTTTAGGTCTTTCAAGTTTCTAAGCCACACCTCTAAGAGACTTGTTCTGGGGTAGCCACATAAGGTTCCAACAAGATAATACAAGGTGTAAATTACATTTTCTTTAAAAATCTGCACTCATGAGGAAGTATCCCCAGCCTTCATTCAGGCTGGTTTTGCTGTTCTGGATACTTCCAGAAAGCAAACCTCACTGTGGTGGTGTGGAGGGAATGGACGCGCACAACTCCCTTGCCCGCGCCCAGCTCAGCCCTTGCTTGTGTCACTGCAGGCAATTAACAGTGCTCAAAACCACAGCGGCTCCTCTTCCAAAATGCCATTTGATGGTATCGGGACACTTGAGCATTCAGGGGAAAAAAAACTGCTTATATATTAAAGGGAGTTTATTCTTCAGCATTAGAAAATGTAAGTAATAAAAGTCATTGAGTGTGTAGCACCATCAAGAAGATCTTTGCTGCAAGTTATGATCTGGATGGGATAAAAATGCTTCTTCAGTATAACATATGCTTGAAATGAACTGTAATATATTTATGTGTTCTGCTTTGATCCTAATGTGTTGTGGGGTGCTATGCTGGAATGAATGTGGATACCATCAATAAAGGAGAAGATCCTTAACACCTTAATGTGTGGGCATGTGCCGCAGTTGCCACATCATAAACAAGGGCGTAAGCTTTGCAGAGCTGCCCCAAGATAGGGAACTTCTTACCTCCTCTTGTCCCAGGGTAAACAGGTCGCTACTGTCTCTGAGAGCAGTGGAGTGCTTTCTCTGGCACTGGCCAGGGAGGGATGAATAATTGCTGTGGATTTCTCAGATGTGCTGTAGGCACAAGTGTGCATCTTGACCCGATAGGAATGAAACTTAGTGCTCATCTTTACCTGCAGGATTTATGTTCAGTGATTTTGTTATTTATGTCAAAGAGGGCTTCAGGGATTTGAAGTAACCTTAGGCATGAAATAATTTTGTTGACTAGCCTTGGTGCTAGTTATTTGAAGCAAATCAGACACTAACCGTTTTATGACATTTCACTATGGAATGAGATAAGATTAAGTGTAAATGGTGTGGCTGGAAACTTTTTGAGAAATATTTAGGTTTATTTTGCAGTGTCACATAGGATCACAGGAAAAAGAGAATACACCTGCCTTTGCTGTCTCTGCTGAGGGTTTTGGTGGGTGTCACTGTTTGCCTGTAGTGGTGAAGTATCCCTCTGCTATTCAGATCATGTAGTGAGGGTGTTGTTCTGGTGGAAAAATCTTGCCCAAGATAAGGGCTGAACTAAACCTGAGTCTGGTTCTTCTGAATTCTGACAATAATAATTTCATTCAGCAAAAACCATGTTGTTGCTGCTCAGCAAGTCTGTAGGTTTTTTTCTGGATTTATTGCCTTGCAGAGATAAAGCCTGCTGTTTGTTCTGAAAAACTCCTACCTTAAAAACTGAAGAACACCTTAATTTTTTTCAAACTAGAGGGAGAAGCTAGAGCTAGGAGGAGCTAGCAGCAACCTCCCGTGATATACCAGAAAGAGAGAAAACTTAAATTCTGTACTTTTCATTACTTCGTAAGCTTCTTGATGCAGCATAAGTGAAAGGTTTCTCAGTAAGTTGTCTGGGTTTCATGTAGGGAAGAGAACTGGGGGTCTCACTCCTGCTTATGTTGATGTCAGTCTCTGCTGTGAATCTGCTGTCCTTCCTCTCCATGGATGTGGAAATTCAGCTTCCAGGAGAACTGCCATTTCAGTTTTACCAGGGGGATTGATTGGTAGAAGCTTGGGAATAAAAGACAATGTCTAAAGGGTTACTTATGGCAGAGGATCCTTCTCAGAGCTGTGTTTAATCCTGCTGTGGATCAGGTGCTGGTCAGAGCTGGGGTTGTGTTGAGCCATCTGCTGATGGTGTGGAACAAGTCTGTCAGTAATACCTGTGTGATGGCTTGGGCCTCAGGAGGGACCGATGCTATCATGCTTTGCAGTGCAAACTTTCAAGAGTGTGTGATCCTGAATTTGCAAGATAGCAGGGTTTGGTAAATGATGCACAGCCTGTATGGTTTTGTTACAGAACAATTCTTTCACGGCATGGTACACCATTAACATGAGGAGCATTGTTTTGTTTATCTCAGCTGATGTTCCTCTGAAACTGCTTGGTGGGTAATTTTAATGGATGCATGTCATGGTTTAGGAATGGTATTCCACAATCTAGTGTTCCCACTGAAACCATTCCAAACCATGCTCTGCTTGCTCACTTCCCCTGCCCCCTGATGGTGGGGAGAATGGGAGGCACAAAAGGTAAAGATCGTGGATTGAGGTGAGAACAGTTCACTGGAAACAGCAGTGAGATGAGAAAATGAACAGTAAGAGCAGCAATATTAATGGCAGAGGGTACAAGAAAGAGGCAAATGATTCACACACAGAGATCCCCTGACAACAGCCAGCTGCTCCCTCCACCACACTACGCTGATCCAGAGGTGAGGGGGTACAGAATAACCTCCAGGTCCTGCCATCCCCCATCCTGGGCAAAAATTAACCCTGTCCTGGCCAGAACCAGGCCGATGTGGAATGGAAGTCACTGCACTGGCAGGTACAATACCTGCTCACCGTATTTGCTTACAAATGCCCCAGGCAATAACGTGTGACACCTTCCTGCAAATGAGGCAAATCCCGCTTGGCGCTCAAGCCGCTGAGGAAGAAAACTTTTATATTGTAACATTAAAGGCAGACATTTTGTTTTAATCACTTGCCAAAACAGCTGAAAACAATTATTAATTAATAGGAAACATTAACTTTTAACTTTGCAAGCTCTCCAAAGAAGTGTCTGTGACAACTTGCATCTGGATTTATGGATAATTTGGATACAGTGAAAATGGGCATCGTACTGCAAAGGTCGACTGCTTTAAAATCATTTTAAGTGTACACATAGTGCTTTTAAAATTAATATGTTTATAAACCTAAATTGGTTCAGTTGGATGTCTTTTGTTCTCTTTGTGGCTTCATTTGAAGCAACAACAAAAAGCTGTGCTTGTTTGTGTGTTTAACCAAAATGTTAAATGCAATTAATCCACCAAAAGCATACAGATATTTTTTGAATAATAGAGGCACCCCTTTCACAGTGTCTTAGGTATTTAGCACTATGGTTTGGCAAGTAGAAAGCAACTTCTCCACATCTCATAAATAAAATTTTAAAAATCTTTTGCTTGGCTTGTTTAATTTGAACCAACACAGTGCAGCACCCTTAGTTTTTCTTGTCTGCTTTGATAAGGCTGAGGTTAGTATGTATGGTTGGCAGGAGGTAGCATTCCTAGTATTTTAGATTCTGGATCCTACTTTCTCCTCTGGAAAATACTGTGTCTGACAAATATAGCTCCCAGGAAATAAGAAAGCGGGGGGGATGAATATTGCAGTCTGAGACAGAGGTCCTGTTCAATCTGACTGGGGTGTGACTGTTTGGGGATTCATCATGCAGATCTATTGCTTTTGCCTCTTTTGTCAACAAAAAATTCCTTGGACTGGCAGAAACGCAATATCCAAAATATTTCAGCAAAATCAGACCACAAGAGTGAGTTTGTTATCTTAACTGAGGATCTTTAGACATCCCAATTATTTTAATAATGAGAGAGTGGCTCCTTAGCCTGTTTGCTTCTAGCCAGTCCACTTCCCAGTTATTGAGCAATTCATGGGGGATCATAGGATGGCTTTAGGAACTGTAGATTCTTCATCAATTAAAATATCATTTCTAGCAAATGTGAGAACTTTGCTTTTTGAATTTGCTCCTAAGACTCTTCTCTTTAAAAAGGTGTGCTTTCATCCTTTATTTAAAATTCTGTCAGTCCTGCTAAACCAGCAACTCGCTCTTTGCCAGGTAACTCAATCTGAGGTCATCTGTGCATGGGACTGAGTCTTAATGCCAAGGGTTGTCTGGTCTCAGCCATGTATAATGATGGGAATCATCTTAGTTATCCTTGTTTTGATCAAGGCACAACACACGTGGCCACTCACCAACCTGTGGAAGGCAGATGAGCCTCTGTAGTCCTATATTTATGGTTAAGAAGAAAATTGTTACGCAGTTCAAAGGTTAAGTTGTGCCTTCGGATAATAATGCTTTGCTTTTCCTGGAATGTTTTGCACAAGTCTCATAAAGAAATAGAACTTGTCCTCATTTTATCAAATAGTTCAGACTTTAATGGCTACTGAAATGATGTCTACAGCTCATTTCCCTTTTCCTTCTCCTCCTCATCCAGCACAGTGCTCTTGTTAGAAAGGAGGGGTTGCAATGGTGCAGACATATGGATGCAGCAGCTTGAGTCAGAGGTATAGGAATGAAAGGCAGTGCTGCTGCATCCACAGAGTGACATCTCTGCTCTGGTTGATAGTGGTCAATAATCTCAAAAATAGTGATAGTGTAAATACCTGAGGATTTTATGGGCTGCTCTGCTTCAATTTATGTTTGTACCTGCTGAAATCTTGCACAGGTACCCTGAAATTACTTTTTATTACAAACAGTTGGCTGTTTGCTCAAAGAACTTCATAATCTCAAAGCACTTATCTTTCTTAAAATAGATAATTGGGTCATTAGCAGCTTTTTCTCAAAAGAAGGGGGAAATTGACTAGTCTAATACTTCTCAAAGGAAAAAAAAGTGATTTCTGCAGTGGGTTGGGTATTTTCTATACTTCTGTTCTCTCCCAGCTGTTGCTTGACACACTGCTCTCTCTGGAGACTTGCACTGAACATTCACCCTATCAAGCACAGGCTAACAGTGAACTGCACTTGTGGCATCTCCACAGCATCGTGACCAATCACAAATGAAAGCAGTAGGTAGCTTCTGGTTACTCACTGGTGTATTAGATTTCTGGTAGCAGTACCATTTTCAGGTTTGTAGGTTGTGTGTGGCAGATGGAAATAATTGCTTTCAGTGTGCTCTGGGGTATTGCTAACTGAGCAAGAAAGACAGCGTGGCTTCCTTCTCCCACCACCCAGGGTTTAGGATATGCCTAGTTGGAGTGCTATAAAGATCTGGATTGATTCCTGAGTTTCATTTTGGTGGTTTTCATTATTTCCACGGAAGCAGTTGAGGGATAAATGTAAATTCCAAGCGTCCGCTTCCAGGGAAGGTATGAATCTGATCTGTGATGGCTCTTATTGAGAATTCATTTAGAGCAGTCTTGCTTTTAATGCTTGATTTTTGCATGGGCTGTGGTGATTCAGGATTTGTTGAGACCTGTGAGGTTCCTTTATGCCAGTATTGGTTTGTGCCTTTTAAGCAACATCCTTTCCAAAGCCCTCAGTGCTGAATCTCAGGTACAACTCCTGTGCAGCAGAAACTTCCCCCAGCTCTCGAGTTCCTAAACACAGTCTGGGACTGCAGCATCCTCCGATGCTTCTGCATGTAAGATGTTGTTTAGATTTGGTCTGTTCCTCTCCAGCTCTTTGGATCTGCCAGTTCTGTGACAATAATGGGATGTTAAAATTCTAAAATTAAAAAATAAAACGTGATTTGATATGTTCAGAGGACAACTGCTGATCCAGTATACCTCTCTGTGCTGTCCTGGTTTTGACTGCTGTTTCCTGTTACTGTGGTAGAATGAAATTTGTGTTATCCTCAGTGTTATCCTATGCTTACAGGACGTGGGAACCAGCAGGTTTCCATGCATAGAAATCCAGCATTAAACAAGTGATGTGGTAATCTTTTGCAGTTGTCCAGAAGGTAAAATGCATTGTGCTGCCACAGAGCAGTCCTCAGAGTGCCCTTTATATAGACAAGCTGTTTCTTTTTGCTTGGCCATCTTGCTTAAGATACAAAAATACCCCCCAAGTCTCTTTCATGGCTTTCATCTGTATCTGTGGAGCATTTTGCAAATGAAAGCTGGGAGGTTTGCCATCCTTGTAAACAATATTGCAAACCCCAATTCCAAAACAGGGGAATGCCTCTCTGTCCACACAGATGAAATTCAACAGATGCTGAATTTTGCAGGTTTTTGATGTCTCACAGCATAAAAGCTGTAGTATGAACATTGAGGAAAAGCCTTTTTCCCACCAAAACTCTCAAGCAATCTTAAAAGTGTGCAAAGCTGCTTCCTCTGTCCTGAAGAGAACACCAGAGAGAGGCAGGGACATGCAGAAATGAATGAGAAGGTTTGATCTAACTGGTCTATTTTCTCACATAAGACTAGCAGAATGCTATTTGTTGCAGTCAGTTGTTGAAGTAACAATATTTGTTCTATTTTTAAAACATAGAAATGTTGATTTAATGAAAATCAACAGAAAAGAGTGCAGGAAGCTACTGATGTGAAAAATTTTCCCATCATGCCAAGTCAACATTTTTTATCAAGTTTTTTTCTTTAAGGTGTCACTTTGCAAGCTTGCATGCTGATGGTAATGTTTTGCTGCTACAACAGGAGGAAATGAGACTGATGAAAATTTTCTGTGTGAAAACCTGTAGAAGTTGACTTCAAAGAGAGAGATGTCCATGAAACATGAATGCAGCAGAGATGTTCCACAGGGATCTTTCACTTACCAGGAATATGAACTGTTGTGAGCTTCTCCCTTCTCAGATTTGCATGGATGGAGATGCATTGACTCAGAAGGATTTTGATAAGCAGATATTAGCTTCAGTCTGAGCTGAGTAAAGAGGGAAAAAAAGGTAGGTCATATTCAAAACAGTGGACACTCACCAGCTTAATTATACACTACGAATGGTGCTACACTTCAGTCAGTGAAGATGGAAAATTAAATTGTATTATTGTATTGTATTGGTACCCATGAATCTGTAGTCTTCAAGCCTATGCCAGCTGCTTCTGAAATCACAACAGAGGATGCTGCAAGCTGCATGGCCATGTCTTTTCCTGAAATCATGTGGTTTAGCCTACAAGTAAACTTAATTGGCACAAATGAAAAGGTTTGGATTTGATCAATGAGTTGGTATATGGTTTGTCAGCTTCTGTTGCTGTTCTGTCTTGTCTGTTGAGAAATGCTAAAAACTTTGGGCAAGCTGAATTAGTGAAAGTAATGCAACAGCTTTGATAATGTGACTTTCATGATGGCTAAAGGATAGCTCAATACCAATTATACATGATAAGTAATAAGAGTAAGCTAAAATTATAGCCTGACAGTGCTTAGGAGGGGACTTGGAGGATGTGTGTAATACATTTGCTTCCTTTCAAAACTTGTTGGACTAGCAGCCTGACTACAGGAAAATCACTGTAATTTAGCTTTTGCTGGCAGTATCAGCAGTGGAATCTAGGGCATAAATACATTTCTTTATGTATATCTTAGCCCAGATCTAACATGGGAGCAAGTGAATATGTTGTTGCTCCTTTTTTTAAAACAGGAACAGGGACAGGTTGAGCTGCAAAATAGACATGCACTTAAAGACATTACCTTTATTTCATCCCAAACGTCTTATTGAAGGGAGATATGAGCTCAGATTTTACCCAGTCCAAAACAGAGACCCTTGGCCAGACAGCAGAGCTGCTCTCATGCAGCCACAAAAGAGGCAGATGACGAAACTCATAGTTCAGGTCTTCAGCCTTGGCACAGGAAGGCAGCTCCCATTGCACCCAGCCCCCGTCTGGGATGAAAGCAGCGATCACAGCAAACCTGAACTGTCCACATGCCTCACATGTGACGGAAACATTTGTATTTCCTTCAGCCTGGTCCCTGGGAAGCATCTGACACACCTCATGAGCTTTGATTTGTGTGTCTGGGGCACAGTTTGTTTCTTATGGTAGTCAGACACTACAGACAGGAAGAACTGTGGGCCTTGGTTTAAATTTTGGAAGAGTAGGGTAGCCAAGCTTTATACTTGCATTGGATACATTCAGTTACAGCTCCTGTGAGCTAAGAAAGCACTTGTGGTGACATGTTTTGCCAAATGAATTAGCAGAAGCAGACTCAGCCAGCCCCGAGTATGGCCCTGGCCACTTTGGTGGCCCTTTTTGCCACACTTGTAAGAAACCCGGGAAGTGCTGCAATCTAGAGAGATTTGAGATTTGAACTTTTGAGCTTGTGCCAGCGTGCACCTGTTAACAGGGCTTTGCTGAGGTCTCTGACCTCCAAACAGAGATAAGCTGCTCTTGTGGGTTAGGAGATTTGAAGCTGCCGGGCTGAAATCCAGCACGTTCCAACCTGAGCTCTTTACCTTTTCCTTGGTTAAGAGGTGCTTGAACTATTTGGCAGGGAGCCAATGAGGTCTGCTGGGTCTGCCGTGGGGCAAGGAGTTACGTTAAAAGCCCCAGTTTCCAATTAATCCAGCCCTTTGTAACTCTAAGTAGCTTGGCCAAAGTCACGTCGGTGCAGGGTCACCCTTGTCTTCTGAGCATGAGATGGGGCAGATGAGGCCTCTGGTTCTGCTGACCACTGAACTTCAGTGCAGATCATTGACATTTTGACCTTATCAGGAGAAATGTTCTGGAAATTATGCGTGTGATTGTATCTTGAGGGGCAGAAGGCAGAGCAGAGCTAACTGACTGATGTTTCTCTCTTGGGCTGGAGTTCAGCATTGCCCCATAATCTCTGCTGAGGCTGTTTTTGAATAAAATATAATTCTGCATGGGGCTGTTCTTGGTGTGGCTTCTGTGTTCTGAATTCTGAGGCAGAATTCATAACCAAAATTAGCCTCATTTTTTTCTTCTTTCTGCACTGCTGATGGTAGGTACAGGATTTGGGGAAATTGCTTTGCTGCACCAGTGTGGAAGTGTTACTATAGCTGTGACCAAGGTTGCAGGAGATGGTCCTTGCTGCCTGATGTGCCCTGGCTTTACTAACCTGCGTGATTATTTTTGATATGCTTTTGGTTCATGGCAAGTATCTCTCAGAGGTAATCTGTACTCTCCTGCACTGAAGTACGTCATGTGTAAAAAAGTGATGATGTGGTAGGTCTGTGACAGAGGTTTTTGGTGTAGCAGGGCCATGGTGCATACCCTTTTCAGTAACTGGGATGGGTTTGCTAGGAAAAGGCGTGATTGACATGTTACTTCTGTGGTCAACTGATGAAAGCTGTGAGGAGCAGCACAGCACTGGCAGTGCCAGCTCCTCTGCTGCTGATTTTGACTGAAATGGTGATTATCTGCAATAAATGGTGAAGCAGTGCAAAGCCTAGATATGTCTGCCCATTGCTTTAACAATTCACCCTCACAGGGGCTTTCAGATCCCTCAAACTTTACTTGCTCAAAGAAAATTCATTTAAAAAAACAGGCTCATAACAGGAAGTTTATTCTTTTCATTAATACAGTCTCTCTAAATACAGTGTGTTTGTTAATATGGTATAAATTGAGCTGAGATAAAAGATCTAAGAAACAGAACTCCTGCCTGAGTCCTGTGTGGTGTATATTTAATGAATTTTCACTTAATTATCTGTTAATATGTATTAATAAAATAAACATGGCAATTGAACAGTACAGTACTAAAATACTGTTCTGAAAGAAAACCACATTGAGTAAACTAAAACAACTGCATTTCTTACTAATCTACACAATGCATTTAATTTAAAAGGAGAATTTATAGTATTTGAAATATCCTACCACATACTGAAACTTTTAGTGTAAACTGCCACTTTCTGACTATCACATATTGAAATACTTGTGGTGCATAGTGAAATTTATGTTACATTGTGTAAAATATATAGTGAAACCGAACTGATGTATAATGAGACACATATGTGCCTGCAATGACTTATCAGTTCCATTATTTTCTAACTAACATTATTTTCATGATCAAGTTTTTCTGGGTCAGAGGAAGAAAATGGTGAAGACTGGGACTGATACTACAATGGAGAGTGTAGACCCAAGCTTGTACAAAAACCTAATCAAGCTGAGTTATTCTTTGTCCTTTCCTCAGATAAATTCTAAATGTAAAGTCTGCTAATGGTTACAACGTGTCTCTCTTTCTCTGCCAAAGCTTCATTACGAACATCAACATCACCCCAGCAAGGGAAATACCACCAGCCACAAGCAGAGGGGCTGGGTGCAGAATTCTCAGCAGCTTTTACCAGAATGGGGCTGCTGCACAAGAGACCCTGGTGAGGTATGTGGGGCCTTGCAGGACCACCCTAGCACAGGTTGGGTCATTCAGACCCAGTCAGGTTTTGTGGGAGGGGGTAAGAAGATATCCCAGACCTGATCTCCTTCATCCACCAGTGCTCTAAACCTCCTGTGAAGGCTCAGGGTGGATGGGCAGCATTGCTGTGACCTGCAAAACATCTCTCCATGCTGCTTAGATTTGTTTTTTCTTTCTTAAGTTAGGTCCGGACGACACAGCCAAGCATCCCTGCCGGGCGGGGCAGGCAGGCAGGCAGGCTGGCCGCTGGGTGTGCCCTGCTGCCGGCAGAGGAGGGCTGTGGCAGCCGGTCCAGCAGCTGCTGGCCTCTTGCTGACCTGGGGTGCTCCTCTGCAGCGCTGCTGTTTGCAATCCGCAGTTGCTCTCCAGCTTCAGCAGTGGCTTGGGCTGAGGATGGCGGCTGCTGGGCTGGCTGGCTGGCTTGGGAGGTGCTTTTGTCCTGGTTGACTGCGATCTTTGCAGGTCCCAGCCAGTGCAAGGCGGCAAGATCTCCCCAGTTCTGCTCACTCTTGCCCAGAACTTGCCGCTTGGACCACAAACAGACTGCTGTTTCTGAGAACTTGCAAAAAAAAAAAAAAAAAAAAACCTGAAGTCCTAATGCTGCTCAACCAAAAGAGTAGGAAATAAACCACAGGTCTCACACCTCCTTGACTGTCCTATTCCAAGCTCCATCAGAGAGTTTGCTTTTATGGGTTATCTTTTACCTGGTTCTGCAACTGTGCCAGGATGACCAAAGCATTTAACACCCAGAAAGGGATAACAGCCATAAAGTTCCCTCTTTCTGATCTGCCTCTGTAACACTCAAGTCAAGGTTGTTTATCCCATTCTTGCATTGGCCTTTTGCTAAACCAAAACAAGCTGGGCCATACTGAAAGACCTTCCTACTTCATGGCTGTTGTGCAATCGAGGCTCATCAAGGATGGTTAAAGGCACAAGACAAAACACACCCTGCATTTGAGGGTAAGGTGTATTAACCTTTCCACTTGGAATGCCTAATTGCTCAAATATTGCCAACATTGTTCAAACTGCCAGATATGTTAGGGAACAGGCAAAACTGGAGGGACAACTCTATATGAGGGGTATGACAAATTTATTGGGTAAATTGTATGGGAGTGCTTAACCCTTCTCTCTGTTCTGTTTTTTGTAAGGACAGTTGCCAAGTAGAGTTGGTCATGACTAATTCATGTGAGGAAACAGCACAGAGAAGTTAAACAGCAACAACCAGTTTAATTTCACTTGTTACCAATAAGGCCTAACTTAAGTTTCAAAAGGAGATGAAAGGTAAATTTGCCATTTGCTCTCTATGTTTTAAAAGCTGCTTGAGAGCTTGAAGAGTGACATGCTCTGTATTACTAATGCTACCTCTGTCCTTAGAGCAGAGGGAGGAGACAAACACAATTTAATTTCTGTGTATACTAGGACTCTATTCTCCAGAGCATAGATTTTGTGTTTTGTTCTACCCCATTCCTAGCTTTTAAAAGTCATTCTAGAGGTACATTAGTTATCCCTGAAGCAGGGCAGAGCACACATATGCGTCCATGCCAAAACTGACCAAGATGATACAGGGACATTTTCATGAGGGAGAAGAAGGAAACATATCTTAAGTATCTGAGCATCAGCTCTAGCAAACAATGCATCAGGTATGAATATTTCACAGGCAGTACAACCAACCAGCAGCTACCTCTCTTTTGGTTTATCTTCTTATCTCCCCTGAATCACAGGGTACAACAATGGTGACAGTGAGTGGATAAGGTACTATGTATTTAGACAACATTGTAGAAGATGAATTGTCAACAGGGAGACAGAAACCTTTCATAATGCTTGGAGGAAAATTCATAGGATAATCCCAGGATAATAGATTTTTAATCCTTGGTTTTTTCCTTGTATGATACAAGCTAATGAGTGCCACCCACTCCTTTGAACCTTTCTGTAACTTCCTTGAGAAGTTCCATTTCCTTCCTTCCATTTCCTTTTGAAAGATGTTCAGTCCAAACTGAACAATTTGGACTGAATCTCTTCAATTCCTTCATCCCTGTGGGTAGATTGTTACTTTGCTAAAACAGAATAGAGCAAAACAAGAGTCTTTTCAAAGGTAGTATATGGAATTGTTATCCCTTTGAGCTAACTATGGGAAGGCAAGCACATGGCTGGTCTTTGGTAAAATCATGTTGAAACACAATTCTCTTCATTTAAAGTGCTTCTGAAGAAGCCAGTCTTGATTTAAATGTCCATTACATGGGTTTTGGTTGATGACTATCCAAAATGAGGCTTCAAATGGGCAGATCTGCCCTCTGCTGAGCCGGGTGAATCTCTGTGAAGAGGCTGAAGGCAAATGGCTCTTGCATACATATTAGCAGCTTAGCAATTTTCTCAGCACCCACAAAAAAGCTGGGGGTGATCACTTGCCAGTAAAAGGGACATTTTGCTAGCATGGACCCAGTTATTTTCTTCCCTGGCTGCCTGTATCCAGTCATGGAGATGTCAGTGCCCTGACAAGAGCACCAGCTCCATATCAATGGATTTTCAGCTGCAGGGAAAAGTATTATCAAGGGAAGATGTGTCGAAACAAGGGAAACCCTAAAAAAAGAGTTATTTGGTAATATCAACCCAGCAAAATACTGAAGGGGAGCTTTGGCAGGGTGGCAACAGGCTTCCAAAGAGCCAGAAAGCATTGTGGATGTTAGAGTTTGTCAAGCCATTGAAATTTCATGCCTCAGAGTAATGTCGGAGATGAGAAACTCTGGACCTTTCAATGTGGGAGAGCTGAATCTATCAAAATAGTTTCACTTTGCATCTGCAGACTGTGAAAAGATGTTCTTCCTTTTTTTTTTTTCTTTTTCTCTCTCTTAGTATTTTATCTCACCCTTGCCCTTAGTTGTGTGGGTCCCCTCACTTATTAGGCACCACGTTTTCCAAAGAAAGGTAGTGTTTCAATGCTTCACTTCACAAGAAATTCTCCTTCTGGGAATACTGAAGAAGCTGTTGGCCACTAACTTGCAGCACTGGCATGGATCCAGGAGCCCCAGGGATGCTCACCTAGAAGGCAAGAGGACAGGGATGGGCACAGGGAAGGGGAGAATGAGAAAGGTAACAGAGATGGAGAGGAAGAGTGGAAGGTTCACCACGCTCTTGTGCCAGTCTGCATCATGGGTGACACACTTCTCCTGGCAGCAGTGCCATGGCTTAGCAGAGCTGGTGGATTGATACATTAAAAGTGCCAATCCTGCTGTGTTGTGCAGCCATACCATGGGATAGTCACAGAGTGGACAAATCTTACCAGTGCATCTGCTTTCCAAAGCCTCAGAGTTTGCCCAGGCAGCTGGTGAGAACAGCACTGAGGCAGCAATCTCAGGCAATCAGCGGATGAGAAAAACTGGCATTAAGGTTCAATCGGTCCTTCATGGACATGCGTAATGATGTGGCTTTTACAAGATGTGTGTTACCTTTGCCCTTGGTCTTTGGAATTGGGAACCAAACAAAGCTTAATGTGTAAACCCCACACCTTGGAGGTGGTCCTTGAAAGAGGAGGGATAGATGGAGGGGCTGTCATGGTCAGAGACTGGAGTGCTGCCTAGGGGGAATGTTTTCCACTGACTGTTACCCAAGGAGTTGTGCATTGCATGAGGCAAGTCACTCAACCTGAATTTTCACAGGTCATGTACTATAGTTATCCCTGGCTTGGTTTGCAGGCGTTCAGGATTTCCAGTTGACCCCTGAGGTTAAGATAAGCTGAAGTCAAATAACGTGTAGGATAAACTGCCCTGAAATTCTGGGCACCCAAAGAGAGTTTTTTACTTTAAACTCCTGTATTTTATTTCTTTTTCAGTCCTGCCTAGGGATACCACCTCCCTCTCCCATATGGATGCTGACTGACATGGGTGAAGCCTTCAGCCATCTTTCCAATGGGTCCACTGAAAGCACTCTGGAGCAAATGGCCCCAGCTGGAGAGTGGGGCAGGAGCACAAAGGCCAGAGCTATGTAGCCAGAAAGGAAGATGGGGGGAGAGGGATGGCATCCCTTCCCTGTCCTATGCAGGATGAGCATTTCCTGCCTTATGCACTGAGCAAGGTACAGGTCCTGTGGGAAAACCAGTGTGTGATCCTGCTAGCAAAGGCTGCTCCTGAAGCTATGTGTGGACAAGCTTAATTAATTCTGTTTCTTCAGAACTCTTTTTGGTGCTTGACATTTGAACCTTGCTTGCAGTGCGGTAATGCAGGGAGAGAGGCGAGTGTGTGTGAGTGAGTGAAAGTGGTGTCAGCATTTTGATTAGAACAAGGTTTCCATTTGATGCAGACACATGTCCAACCTGGTACCTGTTTGTTTCCAAGCAATGCAAAGGCCCACTCAGTTCAGCACACTTCTGGGGGCCCAGGTTTTAATAGCATGTAATATTAATTTCTGGCAACAGATGAGAGTTAATACATAATGTTTAAATCTGGGATGAGTTGTTGACCACCTGTGGTCTCTGTGCAGAGATACCAAATGCTTTTCTTTGGATAATGTCAGTTCTAGCCTGCAAAGCACATGTGGGTCAGAGGCAGGACTGAAGACCAGCAAAAATAACCCATTTAATCTTATGGAGCCCTGTGTCTCCTGCAGAGCATTCGGTACAGTTGTCCTCTAATGATTTAAGAAATTCAGAAAGTTCTGGGTGAGGTGGCTCTTTTTTCAGTGCAGCATTTCAGTCAGTGCTGGTGGGAGGTTTCTGCCCTTCTGTCTGCACCAAAGAGGTAAATTAGGTAAGCAGAGGCATGAATTATTTGCATGAAGCTGAGGTGGCGAATGTGTTATCTCAACAGCAGAAAAGGAAATGGTTCTCTATAGATTATTAATTACTGAAAAAGCAAAGGCATGTCTTTTGTTGCCACCACACCACTGGTCTGACTGTTGAGTAGATATGGATCAATATATCCCCTTCTTCCTCAACCCCCTTGCTTTTCACATTTTCACTTAGGCTGAGGTGAAGAGGTTTCACTTTAATTTATGTCATTCTTGTATTGCCAAATGGCATGCCAGCGCAACCGATCCGGGTGTGATCTGACTCTCTGTTGTGTGCTCTCACATGCAATCCCCTCGTGGGAAAAT
The DNA here is from genome assembly GCF_024509145.1 of Vidua macroura. Classification (NCBI taxonomy): domain Eukaryota; kingdom Metazoa; phylum Chordata; class Aves; order Passeriformes; family Viduidae; genus Vidua; species Vidua macroura. Next base: position 71,380,438 of record NC_071573.1, read on the forward strand.
GCTGAGAGAAAATGGAAATTTAAGCTGTGCACCTAGCCACTGTGGTTTTTTGGGTTTTTAATAGTGCTTTGTTTGTAAGGTCCTTCGGGCAGAGAGAGTTTGTGTTGAGTTCAGGGTAGTCATAGCCCATAAGTGAGGACTTCTAAATATTATGATATTGCAGATAGTACTGTAAGTAACTTGTTCTCTCTATGAACAACAAACTACTTGCAGTTACAGATCAGAGGATCTCAAAACAAGGTACAAATATTAGTCCTACACCACAGCCTGCACAAGTCTTGTACCTATTCTACAAATGAGTTGGGTGCTCTATGGGAAGGTCAACTGACTTGTTCCAGACCTCACTACTAGTTAGTGGAGGTACCAAAACCAAACCAAAACCAAACCAGAACACAGCCATCTTATCTCCAGGGTCCTTGTTTTTATTCTTTAGATCTAGCCTTGAAGTACTGAAATTTTTAGATTAAAAATAAAAAGTTTGTCTTTAAACCTCCATTGTTAGGTAAGCTTGATCTTGGATATATTCCCCTGCGTAGATACTCATCAGTGTCTTAGTGTTTAGATTGATCTAAATAATTACACTGAAAATTAATTTTTAAAAAATGTAGTAAGAATGGCATCAACTGGTATTCCCACACTTAAACACCCTGAATCTGGGGTAAATGAGACCTCTAACTAAACTCTGTGTCTGGGTCCATCTCTTGATATATTTTTGAAGTCAGACTCACATGAGGTGAGGCATTTCCTTGTGGCTAATGGATGCAGAGGGAGATAATGGGCAAGAGACCAGTGGCAAAGAACTGAGATTTAGCTTGTTCAAGTCTAACAAGGCACTTAGAATGTTTTGCAGGGGTGTGTGCTGCTTCAGGAAATGCGTTTAATGGTCAGGGAGGGCCCTTGTTTTCCAGCCTTCTCATTTTGGATGAGTAGCTAAGATTTTGAAGGAAACTGGAGAGCACTCTGCCTCCACTAAAGTTTGTCCCCTCCACTCCTCAGCTGGCCTCTCTGTTGGGTGCTCCCTAGCAAGATAAGGAGAATCCTGCCCTACACAGCAGAAGGGCCTGGGCCATGTTGCCTGTGCTCAGCAGCTCTTGAACCACTCACACCTGCAGCCACTGTTCCACCTCATCTCCTGAGCTGCTTTTTGAGGTCAAGCGAGACCAACGACAGTGCAGCAAAAAACACAGTCATTCTTAAATATTGTATCTGGAGGGGATTACAAACTCAAGCAGATGCGAGGGAGGAAGGAAATCTACATATAACTGCTATGTAGGTCATAACTTCATCTTAGAAATACTCAGATGTTTTATGAACAAGTCTCCCAGTGATTTGTGGCATGTGGCTCCCAAGGAGGGCAATAAGAACTGGGGTATCCCCCGGGATATGCTGAATTCCTGAATGGCTCCTCTCAGTCACAGCCCACGTAGGGACAGAGGGACAGCCAGTATGGACATTGGTGTGTAGTCTAAAAGCTGGGTGTTTATAGCAAACACATGTAAAGATAGCAATGCTCATTTGGAAATCAACTGCGCAGCTGGGTTACTGTTGAGACCACAAGCCTTTGGAGCAAAACTAGAGCTGGTTCCCAAGGGCCATGGATGTACCTGCCCTGCCCTTCCCTTGCTGCCATCTCTAATCATGGGCACAATTTTGGTCAGGGGCTTGTGGCCAGTCTTGCTCAGGGCCAGCCCAGGGAAGAATGGGGATGGGCAAGCACCTCCTGCAGCTGCCCAGTTTGTAGCTGCCAGGCTGGGCCCCCAGTACTGGGACATCAATGCAAGGGAACAGGGCTGAAGCAGGATTTTAGGCCAAAGGGGATGTAGGAAAAGAGCCCCAGCCCTGAGATCCTGGCTCTGCTAGCTGGGGTCCTGTCTAGGGCCTCTCAGGGTAGCACAGAGCTTGCGGCTCTCAAGGTAGCTTATTTCCCCACTGATTGGGTTGTGAGGGTTTTGGCAGATTGGGATGCTCTGCTGAGAAAAAGCCCTCTGGTTGTCACCTCTCTCGTTTCTCTGTGCTTGAAGTGTATTTTTTCAATTTGCAATGTCAGGGGGCTGGGTGCACTGTGAAGCAATTTGGATTCTGCATTGATAAGGCAAGTGCAAACTGTCCCCGCAGCTCTCGAGAGCAGAATCAAACTGAAACTTACCACTCAGAGTAGAAAGCACATAACACCCACAGCTACAGACAAGCACAAATTGCTGTAATATAGGTTAGAAAAGAAGCCCTGTTCTGCACCCTCTGGTCTCATTAAAAACATGCACACAACACCAAATCTTCACTGAATGACTACAAGCACCAGCACATGTTCCCTCCTAAACACCCAAGTTACTTGTAACGGCTTATTAAAAAGGCAAATTTTCACTTTTCATATATTCTTGCTCCCCTTAGCACCTGGTTGCAGTTTCTACAACATTTTTAACTTCTGTTTTTTTCATGACTGGTTGCGAGTAAAGTGAGACCTCTCTGGGACACCACCCAGCCTGGTTAACTGGGTCCCCACCTAGGGACATGGCTCCAGCATGGCCGGAGGAAACCAAACTTCCCCCCCTTAGTAAAGCATTTCTGCAAGGGGCTTCGAGGCCGACAAGAAGAGCAGATCTGGTCTGTAAAGCTGTACAGAACCTGTCCCGTAAAAACAAAAGATCATCAGAATACACAAGGTAGACTAAGAAGGTAAAGGTGGGGAAAAGAATGTTTCCTGGGGTTCACAGAGGGACAGTTCTCACGCAGAAAATTTTACCATAGGAAAGTTGTTGGGAGACTGGGAACTATAATAGCCAAGAAATCACATTCAAAATGCTGCCTGCCATACTCTTCTTCCTGCCCAAAAGCTGACCACTGCTTTTAAGTTAAGATTTAGTGTGTAAGACTTAACTGGTAAAGGCAGGAGCATTGGGTCTCCCTAACCCCAAGACTGGAAACAGCTGTCCTCAGCACAAGTGAACTAGGAAAGAGGCTTTTAGCCTCTGATTTTGCTGTGTGTGGTTTCAATGTTGCAGGAATTGTTTCTCTTCCCAGTGCAGCGTGGCCACTTTGGGGCAGGAATGCTGTAAGGAATCTCACTCGGTCCTTGGATAAGGAAATGATCAAGGACTTGCTTATTCACAATTAATGGAGAAAAAGAGCTGAGAGCCATTATTAATCATTGCACAATAAGGAAGTCATACTGGTTTTGCTCCCTTCAATACGGCTATTTGGTCACACCTACCTAAGTGGTTTGGCATCCCAACCATCTCTCTGCATGCAGCTGAGGAGGAGGAGGAGGAGGAGGAGGAGGAGGAGGAGGAGAAGGAAGGAAGGGCCTGGCTTCAGCACTACCAAGGTGCCTGGCTGACAGCTCACAGGGAAGAGAGAGCTCTGAGTGTCCATCTCCCTTTCCTGAAGGGCCAGGCATCTCTTTTTAGAGATCTCTGCCCAGAGCACACACCAGTGCTGCCTGTCCCCATGCTTTGGGCACAGGTTTCTGCCTCAAGCCCCGGTTTCAAAAAGGAGCAGAAATGAATGCATGCCCTGTGCCAGAGTTCCCCCCTGCCAGCTGCAGGGGTCCCTGCCAGGGAGAGTCAGTTCTTGGGGGTGTGTGCCACCCACCCAGTCACTGCAGATCCTTGCCCCACTACTGGGCTTCTGCTCCCTTGTTTACCTATCGTGGCAGCCAGTCTGTGTAACCCCCAGCTCCAGAAAGTAGTTTGTGGCTAGATGTGGTGGCTGGCAGGTGCCTCTGAAGTGCCAGGAGACAGATGCTCAGGCTCCAGGCTTTGGCTGGCACAGGGAGCTGTATTGCCTTAGAAAAGGGTGCTGAGGTGATGTCTCAGGGGCCTTTCCTAGGTGAGCTTGTGCAGGCTGAAGTTTGTAGAGCTGAACAGCCTGAGCCAGCAGAGCCTGTGCTGCCTGGAGGCGGAAAGCATCATCCCAGGAAAACCTGGGCTGGGTTTTCCTGTGTAGAGCACCACTGAAGGTGCTAACCTGCAAGCTCTCATGGTGGAACTAAGGATACTTTGGCTTTGAAGCAGAAGGCAATGTCTGCTTGTACACACCCCCAAGCAGACACCTGACCCCTCTGTCATGGGATGAGAATACAACTTGGCATCAGAAGTCAGCACTCGGGCAGCAGGGTCTTGGTGAGGCTTAGTGGCCCCTCTCCTGTTTGGCTGCCACAGTGAATTGCTGGGAAATGTTCCCCAATCTCTTAAAATGAGTGAAAGAGTCATGAGTGATAGAGAATGAGTGATAGAGTCATGCAGCATGACTCTATCATTGATGGCAGCTGGTACAAAGGTGGCCTCGACTGGTGTGCAGATGTGCTCTTTGCCAGCTCTTCCATGTGCTTCTCAGGAGAATGGGAAGGGCAGCAGACATGCTGTTTTCAGGACAGGTCTGTTTCAGCATCTCATGAAAAATTTAACACTTGTGATTTTGGGAAGTGCCACATCTTTGACAAAAGCTCTTGTTTTCCTGCTGCTCAGGTGAGATTGTGCTGAAATTACCAAAACGTCAACCTGTGTTCCCCACATCCCAGGCCAGACAGCTGCTTTTTCCCTGCCAGCCTACCCCAACCTTGCGCAGAGGAGGGAAACCTCCCTCTCAATGCCAGGGCGGCTGCTTTGATGCTGTCAGTGAGTTTTTCTTCAGCCACCGTGACAGCCTGTGTTTTGCAGATACCTGCCCCATGATGGGCACATTCCTCAGCCGCACCGCATCCACTCAGCTCCGGCTCATGCAGTAATTAGACAAGTGTTTCCTGGCTGCCTTTAATTACAGCCGCAACTATTTCCCTCACTCTAATGTAACACCTCTGAATGACAGCAAAGGTTTTGGGCTGCATCCCACACAGTCCCAGCACGTGTTGAGACGCGGCCGTGCACTGGCAGACACTGATTTGGACCCAAAGGGCTCATACCCCCTCAGTGAGTCACATTTTTCATTTTCGACCTCAAGGCCATAATTGCCCACACTGGGAATTAGCGGTGTCTCCCCAGTACCCAGCCGAGAAGCACTGGGCTTTATAAACCAGCCAGAAGGGCAGCATCTTCCCTAAATCTGTGCTTGAGTCTATCTCAGCTGTAATTCACCCTGTCCTGTGGCAAAGCAGCTCAGCTGGCAAGGCCACATTGCCCAACACATTTGGCCCCTCAACATTTTCATGCTGACGGCAGCAAGATGGGCATGGGGCGTGCCCGCCCACAGGCAGCCGGCAGCTCTGTGCCGGGCACTCGGCCTCGCGGGGCTGTGTTTTGTGGCAGCTCCCAAACTGATGAGCTTTCCTGCTCCAGCCCCTTGCTAACGCTGTTATGGTTATCTGACCTGGTGGTGGTGGTGTTGCTGTGGCTGAATCCTGCTGTATTGCTGCTCGGAGCCCCCAAGCCGTGAGCGGCTCCCAACCGGCTTGGGGGCTGCCAGAACCCAAGGCAGCAGCTGCCGCGCTCGGCCTCGCGAGGCTGAGATCTATAACGTGCATTGTCTTTTTATGTAATGTGTTTTATTAAACATCTTCTAAAGCTTACAAGTGTCCCCAGGACATAACTCTCCAGCACAACGTAACGCTTTGCCAAGTAATGAAGTATGATTTATGGCGGTAATGGTTATCCTATGTTTTTTTTTAAAATTATTACAGCAATAGCTCTGTCGAATATAGGAATATAACATGCTGCATTTGGCACGTTTATGACAACAGTGCTCTGGTTTTCTTAACTCCACAGTTCAGTGTTGGCAGTATTTCAAATTCTTGAGACAGATGTTTAAATGAATTTTTTTAAGAGGACAGTGAAATACTTTTAAAACATCATACGGCACTGAGTGTCTCAATATGTGCAGGAACGTTATTTCTTTAACATTCAGGTAGGGCAGGGCAGCACATGGCCTCTCTGGTTTAGATCTCACGGTAAATGATGGAAGTAGCAAATGTTGAATTAGCTTTCTGGGGCATCCTGGCCTGCTGTTGCTCTTGGGCTGAGGTGGGGAGGGAGGGATGGACACTTGACCTTCCCCTGGATTTAGTGCAGTGTTCACATCTCCTTTGTGAGCACTTACAACAGATCCACGTTTGTTTTGAATGCAGTTCCCACCATGCTGAGACAGGACTAAGTGGTCTCACACTGGCATTTTGAGTGTGTCATTGTGGTCCCAGTGGTTAGGGTTTCAGGCCAGAAATGACAATCATTTGGAAAAATGTAAATGAGAACCCTGGTCATGTATTTCTGAGGCAGATAGCATTCAAGTATTTCCATTGAAACACTGAAAATTCTTGGGGTTTTTTTTTTCTAAAAATAGGTATTGGCTTAAACTGAGGAAACCTCTGTACAAAATGAAGCCAGGGTATTCAGCTCTGGCATTGCTGTTTGCACCTTTCAATGAGACAAAATCAGAACCCACAAAGGCAGGAGTCAGCACTGCTGAAGACACCATCACCCTCAGTGTACCAGCGTTGGGGCCACAACCAGGCTGTGCATCCAGCTGGTGCAGAGAGATTGAAGACAAGGGAAGCATCAGTAAAGCAATGAACACTTATATTTAATTTACATTTGACAATTTGCACATAAATAATGATGTAAACCAATACGTAAACATATAATAGTTTGTTGTTCTAGCAAAGTAAAAAGCCTGTTAACTTTGGTCAGAGTCTTTCTTAAGAGAGACAAAAAAACCCCCAAAAACACTGTTGATTGTTGCTACATTCACATGTAAAACGTCTAAGGGGAGGGGGAAACAGTAAAGAGAAGTAACAATTCTTAAAGCTGATGCATATAAATTCTTGTAAATTTTGTATCAAATACAAGAAAGCACTACAGGCAATAATAGGAAAAGTGTGTGTCCAGTGACAGAGTAGTGATACTTTGGTTTATCCTACAATTAAGTACTATATTTATGAACTATTGCTACATTTAAAAGATGTCAGCCTCACAATTTGCAGGAGTGGAAATGTAATGAACTGGAGTCCTTCAAAAACTGTGTTTAGAGACTTGTATTTCAGGATTGTCTGTTTTTTTTAACAGAAGGCATTAAATTGAAGTTTGCTGTAAAGAAGACCACCGAATCCTGAATTCTTGAGGTGGACTTCTAAATTTTTTTTTAAAGAACATAACCAGACAAAAAGGGACACAGGAAGGTGAGGTGTGTAATAATGCTACTTATGTTTGTGTGAGTTGATTGTGCAACTCCTTAGTGGCAGGGCACAATGAGACAAGGACCTTGTCCCACCAGACTTCCATCCTACCCTTACTGTGATTTGTGACCACATCACGCACTGGTCATATTTGGCTTCTTTTCAAGTTCTTTCAGTTATATTTTCTGGTTGTCTGTTGACTGACCACCAGCCTCCTTCCTCCCCCGTGCAAACTGCCAGGAGAGCACAGGACTGAAGGAGCCCTGGCCTGCAAACAGGATCATTCCCACCAAATCCACACGTGGATGCAGGAACATGTCATTCATGTGTTTGCAAGTTCCAGCTTCGCCTTCAGCTGCGCATGTGTATTTGCAAGTGATAAATGCCTTGGTACAACCTTCTGGTTTTGAGGTCACTGGTTATTTGCAAAACTGGGATAACATTTGATTTTCACACTTAGATGAAAAATAAGTTTTATTACATGGTTTGGCTCACAACTTAAGTGGTATAAATATATATACATATACATATATCGTATAGTGGTATAAATATATCTATAAATATACATGTATTCTTTGCTACACCTCAAACATCACCATATCATCTTTGGGCTTAGCAAAACAAAAAGATAAAAGGATGTGCATTCTATCTTTCCCTGTGCACATTTTGGTTTCTTCTCTAAAGTAGCAAAGCATTTAGGTAAAACAGCATTGTCTGCACCACTGGACACAAGCACTGAGGTAATTGTTGTTCAACAACTTTGCAATGCCCTTTTCTTCTTTAATTAAATTAACCACAAAATGTACAAACACAAATACTGAGAAAAATCTGAGTCGTACAGGAAGGAAGAAAAAAAATTTATGTGCCAGGAAAGGACTTTGTTCCCCACTTCTACCCAGGCAAAGTGGGAGAGAAAAATACAAGTAAAACTGAACCCCTTCTTACTCAGGGAATCTGACCATCTTTTTTTTTTTTTTTTTTTTTTTTTTAATTATCCCTGGAAGGCTCTGGCCAAAAAAAAAACCCAAAATAAAACAAAAATCCCAAGAAAGAAATCTGCCCTAACCCCCCTTTTAGGCAGAATAATATTTGTGTCTTTGCTTTTAAACTGCTTTTGGAAACAAAAAAATGTAAGTGAGATTTTATTTTGGAAAAGCCACTTTAAGTTCATGTGTTCCTTTGGTCTTAAAGTTACATGACAATGTGTGGGGCTGGAGCTGTGTTCTAAAAACCTGTGGTTTTGTCCATGGCAGGTCAGTGTTTGCTGTGCCGCATCTGTTCCAGGGAGAGCTGCAGGTAGAAGAATCTTTCTCCTCCCCTCAGAGAGGCAGGAGAAAAAGTTTCTTCCCTGCTTGCTGCTACTCTGGGTTGTTGGTTTGCTATTTTTTTCTCCTTTTCAGTTCCCAGTGGGGTGATTTGCTCATGAAAGTACACAGCATTTTTTTTCAAACCAACAGCATCTAGGATTCTGTATGTCACATGTCCAACTTTGGCAATATGAAAAACCACATTTGTTTAAAAGACATCGGTACATAAAACATATTTACTGAAACCCTAATCTTAGGTTCTTAAAACAGATGTGCAGAAAAAAAATATCTACAAAGAATGGCCATAAAACAAAAAAAAAAAAACATTTAAAGTAAAAATTACAATGAATTTTTCCAGTCATTGTAAACATTTTCCTAATTATTGCTTTTAGAATGATTAATTGCATAATAAATTATGAAGTACTATCATTGAAAAAATAATTATGAATAGATGATTGTCTCTTAGTAACTGGCGAGGCAATGCAGAGTCCTTTGCCCCTTTTTATGCCCTGAGAAAACAGTAACTTTGGAGTTCCTTTCAGCTGGAGAGCGTAGGGAAACTACTGTAAGCCAAGACTGCTTTGCAGCATTGAAACTATGTACAAGCAACTGCTACAGGCACCCTGACTTGCCAAGTCATAAATAAAAAAAATCACTTTGCCAAAAAGTCTTAAGGGTCCATTGGTTCAATTGTTTCTTGCTTGACCTTTACAGGTAACAGAGGTAGTGGGTGACCATGAGGCAACTTCATAACTGACATATCTGATGACTCGTAAAGGTTGCATCCTGAGGAGATAAGCCCATTTCCCAGGTTCCTCTGTAGAGAGACTTTAAGGTTAGCTCCTTCCATTTCCCTCCTGAGCATGGTCAGTATATCCTTCTCCACGATCGATGTTAAGTCGATATTGTCCTCCACTTCTTCCAGCTTGTCAGCATTGTCACTGATGTCAAACTTCTCAATCTCCTCATTGATTCGGTTCAGGTCCTCCATGGAGAGGCCAGAGGCCGGGGCGACGGGGCAGTTGCCCTTCAGGTGGACCTGGAGGCTGCAGAGGTGAATGTAGCTCTTGTGGCAGTGGATGCATTTATGGGGGCGTTCCCGGGTGTGGAGACGCTTGTGCAGCTTCAGGTGCACAAACTGGGTGAATTTGGCTGGGCAGAGCTTGCACTGGTAAGGCTTCTCTCCAGAGTGGAGCCGCAGGTGGGTTTTGAGATTGCTGGTGCTGCTGAACCGCTTGTGACAAACCTAGTGTGGGGGGTGGCAGAGAAACAGCAAATGAGTGGGAGGCGATTTTATAGTTCAAATCACAGACACCTAGGAGGAGACGGCAGGATGAAGCAGCAGCTTTCTATATCTTCACACTTTCTCACAAAGGGAAAAAAATCCCCACCTTTTTTATTTAAATATTGCTGAATGTCATTTTGAATGTGGCTGATGGCAAAACTGTATCAGGCAGGTGTTGCTCTAGCAGGCTGCAGGCAATCGTGCTGTGTCACAGACGCTGCTGCACCAGGGCTGGGCCCGGCTGTGGTGCAGATTCTGGCTCTCTGAGCAGCCAAAAATTTGTCCCTCAGCCCTCCCTGCACACTGTAGGGGGTGTGCAAAACCCCCTCCGAAGGAATCACCTCTCTCTCTGTGTTACATACCTGACACTCGTGGGGTTTTTCTCCCGTGTGTACCAGATAGTGCTTCTGGAGGTGAGCCAGCTGCGTGAAGCCCTTATTGCAAGTCTGGCATTTAAATGGTCTCTCTCCACTGTGTACTCGGAGGTGCACCTAGGGAGAGACAAAGCAATTAACAATTTGCAGTTTCCACTACTACAACAAAAGTGCTTTCAGATGTTTCCTAAAGTCAGCGGAAGAGTCCCATTGCCAAAGTACAATGTTATCTAGTTAATTAGGTGGCGTCAGTATTAAAGCACACAACCACGCTTTCTTGCAGGGGGATGCTGTATTAAGCCCAGACGCGTAAACAGCCTAACAAGCAAGGGAGACCTGACCCTGCTTTTCCTCGAAAACCTACAGGGAGAAATCCGAGCCTTCAAAGAAGGCTCTCCTGTCTTATTCTCCGCTGCCTACCTTCAGATTGGAGAGCTGGCCAAAGGTCTTGGAGCAAACATTGCATTCGTACTTGATCTTCCCATTCTGCTTTTTCAGTGGGTATGGGAGGGTTTTGTAACCAGTCACATTCCTCTTACTTTTAATGAGATTCATGGCTTCTTCACCGCCGGTGGCAGCCAACACCACTGAGGTAGGTTTAGGTTGCATTATGTGTTCCGAACTGGCTGCTGTACCAGCGGTGGGGGACCCACTGGTAGGGCTGCATGGCTTGTCCTTCATGCTGGCAGCAGCGCCTGTGACAGAGAAGGCACTGTTGGGTGCTGGTATGAGGAAGTCTCTCGGATGATCAGGCTGCAGCAATCGACGGCCTCCTTCACTGGGCAATGAGCTGGGGAGCGTGGTGGGGTTGAGCATGTGGTGGGAAAGGCTACCTCCGCTGAGCAGGTTGCCATAAAGAGGGTACATCCTTGGGAAGAGATTGAAATTGTTGATGCCATTGATATTGTTCAAAGCGCTCAGGTTATTACAGCTCATATTGAATGGAGGTAACAGGAATTTGGGGTAATGGGGGTTATAGGACGGTAGAAAGGCAGGTGAGAGGTGGCCAGGGGGTGCATATCCAGGATAAGACCCCAATCCTTCTGAGCCATATGATCCGTTCAAGTAAGAGTATGGCTCTCTGTGCTCTTGGGAAGTAGGTGCCAGAGGTGAAACTGTGACCCCCGGACTACTGTGAGGGCTTGAACTTTTTAAACTTTGGTCTGGGCTGCTCCTCCCGGAAGGACTTGGCGTAGTAGATGCCTGGATGGGCGAGTGAGTAATGTAGCTGGGTCTGTCCATGCCATATGCTAAAGAAGCTTTCAGATAGTCTTCTGGAATGTGAGGTCGGATCGGGTAGACAACTCGAGGGAAGAAACACCTCTCCGGGCTATAGTTCTTACGTAAATCGTCCAAGTCTTTTTCTGGAGTAACTGGTGAAATGTTGGTCTGAAAGAAGTCTTTTCCTTTAGGAGGATTGGATTCCATTTTCAGGATTTCTTTCACACTGTGCTCCTTCTTTGGGACGCTTTTCTGATAAAGCTCATCTTTATCAGCGCTGTGCTGCTTTGGATTAATGTGGGTTTGTGCTGAAATACAAAAACAAGATAATGATTATTTAGATATGTCACTGGTGTTATCTCTTTTCAAAACAGAATCTAACCCCTACAAGTTTAGTGGGAAGGAAGGGCTACTCTCAGAGACGAGCAATCATTCAACTTGCCACAAAACTAATGGCTGTGTGAAGAAATGCCTGCTGGTATTAAGTGTTAATAAAGAGCATTGTTAATTTAAGGGATACTGACCAGTACATAAGATCTGGATGATGATGCATTTGCAGAGTGCCAGCCTCCACTCCGGAAACTGATTTCACCTTCCTTCCCCCTTAAATTTGCCTAGCTTTGCTGCTGAATGTCTCTTTAAGCAGTATTTCTAATAAATGTGGTAATGAGCATTTGTTCACAAAACAGGTTTAACTGAAGGACTTTGCAGAACACAAGCTCCCAGAAATGTTCCTCAGTAAAATAACAAGGCATGACAAATCGGGTTTTGCCAAACCGCAGCAGTCACTTCACCAGCCAGTTCAATTACTTACAGTACCAAAAAAACCATGGCTGGCTAGGATGAAAGCCTTCTTCAAAGAGAAGGTATTCTCCATCAGTAAACAGATCATTACTCATTAAATATACTGCTTAGGAACATCTACAACAAAGCAGACTATTTACTGCAGATTTCTGTGGCATTCAGTCTATGCAAAACTCCTCTGCTTACAGCTGTATTTTATAAAAAAAATGCTGAAGCAAAGCAAAAGAAAGCAAGACTGGTTGGCTCCAGCTTAAGTTGAAATGTGCTTTAAAAAAAAGGGAAAAGAAATATGTATTTAGAAGGAAATAGAAACTAGCATACATTCATTTCAGTTCAGCACATACTCTATCTGTATTCAAAGACCTTGCTGTCTGGACATTATACAATCTTAACAGCACACTGAAAGATGACTTCAGTAGAAAAACAAATCTGCCTTTATCTTTGTTACATAATCTTGATTACTTGTAAGATATTTTATTAAAGGGGGGAAAACTACAAGAAGGTTTCATAATCATAGTTAGTGCAAGGCTTTCCATCAGGAGGTAGAAGCCAACACCAGTAGGTATGTGACTCAACAACACTGCAGTCCTTTAGCCACGTTTCTGCTTCCATGACTGACTGTTCTTACTTCACTATCTGAGGTGAGAAACGGTTATTTCTGATTTTTGGAGGATCATCTGAACCAAGTGAGGAACGTGACAACAGGCAATGACCACGCCACTTTCAACACAGATTCTTTGCTTCACTATTCACTACCCTGATGGAATCTATCATTTGGCAACATTACCCTATAAGGCAAAGAAACAGCCATTTATTAAACATATCCAAGAAAACAGCTGCTTGCAAAGCATGCTCCTACTTACAGCAACCCACTTTACAGTAGCATTCTTTTTGAAATGGCATTAGACTAGAAACAAGAAAATTTAGTTTGAGATTTTTGAGTAGTTTGTATATTTTCAAGCTCCAGTGAAATGCAATTGAACACAGTTAAGTTCAATTAAAATATTTATGATAAAACTTAAATGTGTTGTACAGCAAGCATATGCATACATAAGGTCACAGCTTTCCAGTTACTTCTCTTGGTGTCCAAAATTTAATGCAGAGCTGTATCAAAAATAAAGTAATAACATGTTGTGTTTTCTGGCTTTAAAAAACATTCACTTTCTTTGGTAATTTTGTCTGTACTTGTGGACTGGTAACTGATTTCCTAAATGTCAGCCAGATTTTTGGGCATAGCATAGAGGTCCTACTACGTTCAAAAAACTCTGTAATGGCACTGTGAATAATATTATCTGTATGTTCTTATCAGCTGCCTTTCACCACAGCAGTGTCTCAGAGCAAACATTCTTGGTGACACTATCAGCATCAGGAAGTATCAAGACCAGCAGTATTGAAAACTGGACATGGGGGTGGGAGGCAGGACTTGTGAAGCCTTGCAGCAGGAAAAATAAATAAATACCACGTTATCAGGCCCGTATCAGTTTCTCAGTGGGGTCTGTCAAGCAGGAAGTTCAAATTGACACTTTTCTCTTTTAAAGAAAAAAACCCAGGGGGAGGGGAAGAGGAAGGAGAAATACTGGTGGTGCTGGAAAAGTGATAGAGAAACTGGGGCCTCTTCAGCTGGAGAAAGAGCTCCCACTGTCACAAGGTTAAATGTGAGGATGGGGATGTACGTGCCTTATGTGCAGGAGCAAGCCCAGGAGTGACAGAAAGGAAGCTCATGCAGAGATCGTAACTTTCTTTGTGCAACAATCCATGCTCACTCTTGACTGACTAAAGAAAATTGCTCTTTTCTTCCCTTCTGAATTTTCCCGGTAAAGCTGTCCCTCTTACTAATTTCCATGTTTAGGCAGAAGTTGTGATATTTAAAGATAATTTTCCAAGTCTAACTGTGACAGGTCTCGTTAGTTTGCAAGCTATCTTTGGTCCATAAATCCCCTCCTGGCTTTTTCCCTTATTACTTGAGCACAAAGGACACTTGGGAACACCAGAGAGATCAAAACATAAACAAGTGTGTCAGCACTGTGTAAAATAAGAGAAGGTAATGTCCATGAGTTTTATACTGAAGGTGAATTTAAACCAGGGCTGAAATTGATTGAGAGGTTTACAACCTTTCTTGTTGCTCTTAAAGGAGCCATACTTCAAAGTTAAAGAGATATATTTCTTTAAAATGGATTTTTTTTTTGAACTTGTGATCTTAGATTTAAGGCTTTTCCAATCAGAATGTCTCCTATTCACTCCTGAAATGCATTTCTCCCCTCAACCCCCATATATACACACATACATACATATATATACAGTAAATAGAGGCACATACTCTTCCAAGATCTGTCTAGTTTCTGTGGTCAGAGGGACACACAGAAAAGAGAATCATGACAAAACAAGAATGGTGCAGCTGCATTTTTAAGTTACTGATCTGAGGGGGGGGGGGGAGTAGAAAGGAAAAAAACCCCAAACGTGCCTATTGAGGAGCCTGATCCACTTCTGAGGTCAACAGATTATTTGCTCAGATCTGAGATTAGTGAGTGCATGCAAGAGGAAAAGGGACAAAACTTCTGTTACTTTTAAGTATTAATAAAACTTGGGTGAAGGAGCTGCCTGAAGTCACTCCAGTGTGGGTGTTCCAGCTACAGACTACTGCAGAGCTATAGACTTTGCTCTCGGTTCTTGTGCTCTGAGCTGTAGCCTGAGAAACATTTCATAAAAACAATGATCTGTTCTTTTCTAAAAACTTGAAAAACGGTTGTAGGCAGACAGTAATTGCAATAGTAATTTCAGGAGTGAGATGGTACTGAACACTTCGAGTGGTAGAGCTTAATTATGCCGATTCACATTTTCGATCTAAATTAAGCACCTCTTTTCCTAGTAGAAAGAGAACCTCGAAGTTGCGAAGCGGGCAAAACAAAGACTGTTTCCACTCAAAATGAGAACAGAGACCAACATTTACAAGTACAAAATTTGATCATCTGTTTTCTAAATGTGTCTGTGGCAGTGTGACATGCCTTTGAAAACTTTTTGCTCAGAGAAGGGCTTTCTGGGAGCCTTCAAATAATTCTCAATATTAAGACAACTTCAGCCCCCAAATTTTGATTTTGTGAAGACAACTTCTCATATCATTTAAAAATCATTTTTCCTGAGCCCTTTTGAACATTCCAGGAGGCATTTTTTTAAGCAAGTGCAGATGTTTCCTCTCAACCCAAACAGAAAAGCTTCAAAACCAGAAAGTGAAACTGCCCATAAACAAAAGGGAAAGCGAGTGACAGGGCTGAGCTAACGGCCAGCATGTCAGGGCCAGCAGGAAGAAGAGACGAATAAATTGTATTTAAGAAAAAAGCATGAAAAAGTTAATCTTCATAGAACCGGAAACATTTTAAATAATGTCTCACTAAACCTGTTAATGAAACAAAAAGATTGCCACATATTTTGCAAATATGCAAATTATCTTCCCCCAGCTTGAACTTTTTTCTGAAGCTTGACCAAAAGATGTCACCTGCCTGTACTTGACTGAGGAGACAAACATGACATGAGCAGCAGGAAGTTGCATCATATGATTGCAATATATGAACAAATTATTATCAAATAGTCATGTCCTGAGTCAATGCAATTGTTTGGATTTTGTTGGGTTTTTGTTGTTTGGTTTTGGTTTTTGTTTTTTTTTTTTTTAACTGTTACCCTCTCCACCCCTCCATCCTAAAATAATCCTCCCATGTTGAGGTAAGAATGAAATTCTAAACCGTTTGGAACTGCCAAAGCAAATTTCCTCAGTGTTTGCTAAATAAAATATCACAGACAAAAAGACAATCTGAAGGAGCAGTTGAATGAGGTTAAGCACATTTAATTAATTACTGAAAATTTATTTTTAGCAGAATACAGAAATCTTGTGCCACCATACTTAAAACTATTTACTGGATAACGGCACCATCTGAAGGTGACATCTCAAATCTTGACAGAAAACATCAGAGGCCTCAAAACAGGCAGGAAGGGAATGACACTTGAGTTTCCAGCACTGGGATAATGTGGAGTCTTGCCTCTACCACTATTGTGCAACTCCTTGCAGGCACTTCAACATCCATTTGAAGTTACGTAGCTCCACTCGGAGCTAATCATGGCCATGAAGGTAGGTGTGTGCTCCAGCGTCTGAAGGACTGGGTCAAAGGCCCCAATTCAGGAAAACACAGAGGACAGGGTTAAACCCACAACTAAGTACATCCCTAATTGCTGTCTTGCATCTGGATGCTTTCCTTCTGCGGCACAAATGAGCTAATGCTGGGGAAGTTACCTTTAATTTGAAAGTTTGCTGTTACAGAGGCAAGTAGATGTTACATGTGGGTGTGTAAATACATTTATGCTCTAAAGTGGTAGTTCTCTCATTTTTGAGGCCACTAATTACAGGAAATAAAGCCAGAGAAATTCCCTGATACATTTTTCCCCAGAGGCCCATCCTGCTCTGGTGCCTAAAGAGGAACTAAGGTGCTGAACTCTAAGGCTGTGATCCCCAAACCCTTGAGGCACTTAAAGCAGCTGCCTATATTTTAAGTTGGCAAGACTGGAAGGTCTCTGTAGGTGTGTGTCCCAGGTGGCCTCTCCTGTGCTGGGCAGCCAGCCAAGGTACGACTCTTCCAAAGCCTCCCACGGGCACCAGTGTGCACTGCACACCCAAGACACAGCGAAGAGAGTGATCTGGGTGCAACACACCATGGCCACTGGCTGCCCCCCACCCACACCAGCATGTATCCCATGGGAGGAGGCCCTGACTTCAACTTGCCTCTTGGGACCTGGACCCCAGCTTTCCCTCCCTCCTCCTCAGCGGGTGCCAAACTCAGCAGGCACAGGCTGTGAGAGCTGGTGATGCACCCCTGCTCTTCTGAGGGAAGCCATACCACTTTAAACACCAAATTATTAGCAATCCATTTGGCTGGAGAGGACTTTCCTGACTTCCTAACAGGTTGTGGGGGGAGGAGGGGGTCCCCTCTAGCAAGGCTGTGTTCAGATGTCTTGCTGGGCCAAAGCCCCACATCTCTAGCAGGTACAGGGTGCCAGTGAACTGGGGATAAACTCCTGCACTTTACTCATGGATGAATGCTGTGCCAGGGTACCTTGACCAGCCTTTGTGACAGAGAGAGGCTGGAGAGGCAGTATGATGCTCTCTAATTCTAGATTTAACTAGTGACCGGGGAGAAAGAGCAGAAGAAAGCTAAACAGTGCTGGCATTCACAGTAAACTCATCTGGTTCCAGTACTAATGCTGGAAAAACCACCCCTGCTTACACCATTGCTACAGGGAATTTGGCAAATAAGGATCTTTGGGAGAGTTTTGGATTTTTCTTCCACACTTTTCAAAAAGCTAACTTCAGAAAACCTCAATCTTTATGGTACCTGTAAGGTTTTGGCCCATCTGCAGGCTTTAGGCCTGAATGTGCTGCTCACAAGAATGAGGGGAAAAGAAAAAAAAAAAAAGTGAAAAGTATTTCTCATTTTCTGAACTGCTATTTTCTTTAGGTGGAAGGAGCCAACATAAAATTTCTAAATGGTTTAAATGCAATTATCTTAAAGAAAAGAACGTCTATTTCAAACTCATCATCTGGAAATACTGCAAATATTAAGGCTGAACTACAAAATTGTGGCTCAGGTTCCCATTTCATTAAATCCTTATACTGAGCCTACTACTTTTACTAAAATCAGTTATTCTGCCATGTCCAGACACCCCTAGTTTTGACCTGATTAAGAGTAACTGGACAGAGTAAGAAACACTTTACAAATACATTAATTGCTACTTCTGCAAGGAAGCCTACAATGCCAGCAGATGCAGGAAACCCATCCTGCGTTTGTGTATCCTCCTAGCTAGTGACCAAATGTGCCTGACTAGATTTTAGCAAACTCCTCATCCACCAGAGCTCTGCATGCTCATCTCACCTCCAGGTCCCACTGAAAAGCCAACAGTTCATTACATCAGGAAATAAAATTGCACAGACAGCGGTGAAATTACATATATGCAAAGATGACAGAATCAGTGACATAGTTTTTGAATAGAAAATATAGCTGCATAAGACATTCCCTCCCTCTCTTCCCTCTGTCAATAGGAGACAACGAATTTTCTTCTATTAGTTTGTAGGGAAAGACAAGAAGCTACTGAAAGGATGACACCAACAGAGTATAGATGTACTTTTGATTAATCTGAATGTGTGATCTAAGTTTTATAATATGGGATTCTAATGATTCCCGAAGTAAAACTGATATTTTATGAACCATCCCTTGTTGCCACATAACTGTAAATAGTTATTTTTATTAAAAAAAAAAACAAAAAAACAAACAAACGAAAAAAGACACCAAAACAAAACAAAACAAAAAAAAACCAAAACACCTGCTTGCAGTTTTTCCTTCAAGTTTCAATGTAGTCACTGGCAGAAGGACAAAAGAATACTCTGCTCTATCTTAGAGTAGCAGCAGGGGAAGTAGCCTAAGAGTCCACTGAGAAGTCAGCAAGAGTCTTTTCTTCTCTAGAAGGGGCTCTGGGTAAGGCATCAGGCAGTGATTAAACGAGAAGCAAAGCACCAAGGCTGGAAATAATCAGAAACCACAGAGGAACACAAACTCCTGGAAACACCTCTTCCCTCTGCTACCAGTGCTATTATTTTTGAACAGAAAATGAAAGCTGCAATAAAAGTCAAGAAATGGGGACAAAGTACACTAAGCTTAAAACACAAGTAACCAGAATAAGAAGAGCACAGGAGGTTTGCTCCCATAAGATAAGTAAGGGTAGATGCAAGGCTCAAAGTGCATTATGCAGTAAACATGTATTTTGTCAGACACCTAGACAGAGTCATGGCATGTTGCCACTTCCTGGTACAGTGAGGGCAGCCCTTTGGGAGCATGAGTGGACAGCTTTTAGTATATGCTACCAAAGCAGACTTTTGCTCAACACACTGTGAGATCTGAAATTGCAAAGTCTGAGAGTGAACCAAGACAGAGGTCAGGTTGTCTGTCCAGAATTTCACCAGGTAAGACTCAGATTCAGATTTTATAATCCCTTTCCATTTGAACAGGCACAGGGAACTCAATCTCTTGTGTTGGGTTTTTTAATTCCCCTTTTCCACTCCAAGCTACCCCCTGTGACACAACAGATGATGCAGCTGTGTAATTATACAACTCATTATTAGATCGTATAGGCAGAAGAGACATTACTAGCATTCCTTGTTTATACTGTAATCCACTTACTGAGGTTCATCATTGTCAGCTCTCTGGAGGGGGGATAGTGCAGCCTCTCTGCAAAGTCTCGGCAATACCACACAAGCAGCTCTTGGTTGGCAGGGATGGGCTTGATGGTATAGAAGTAGATGTTCATTCCATTCTGACAAGCAGCCAAGTTCTGCTCCTGAACAGAGTAGCCAGGGTTTACATAACGCATCCAGTTGCTCTTGTCCTCGTTAAATCCATCAATGAAGTGGTGAAGTTCACCACTTGAATAGATCTGGAAGAGAGAGGAGGTGCTTATGAATATATATACATATATATAGGCACAATATGCAACATTTACGCACAGAGTCCAGAGGGGAAAAGTGATAAGCTCCCTTTCTTCTTTTTTTTTTTTTTTTTTAAGATGAGCATATATTACTGAAGTAAGAGTCCAAGCTGTGTTCCTGCCTTTCCAACAATGACAGCCTCTGAGTTAAGAAGGTATTTAAAGGCAAGTCCACAGTCACCTTTTCCATTTAATCTTAGCCTGTGTCCCTGCTAGCTTTGGAAAACAAGACCCAAAATCTGAAATGCAGAGTACTCTCTCTGTGTGAACCGTCTACCTTAGAGTCCTTTTCCTGGTGCTCTGATCAACAAGTGGGTGATGCTGATGACTGCAGGTCTGAGTGCATGCTTGCATTAATGCTTTGAGTCACCTGTGTAAAAGACTGACTGGCTGTGCTATGTCAGAGTTCTTCTCGCCTCTTTCTATGGCCTCTGTACTTGCAGTTTCCTACCACCTCCACCCAAAGGTTTAAACTATGCAAACATTCTCCACCCCCCAAAGTCCTAAAGCAACACTTGCTCATAGTTGAACTGTAACCCTTTTGTAGGAAGGCTGGGCGAGGCAAAGATGAAATTCACCTGCCATAACTGAAAGAAGACCTGGTGAGGGGTTAGCCCATGAGATGTCACTTTTCCTACTAAAGGACATGTTCTGACTTGTCCACAGAGGGGCAAGAAAACATGAATCTGAAAACTGCTTAGCGGTTTTGGGGGAAAGAAGTTCCCATCACTGACAGAAGCTAGTTTCTTGAAACTGTAAGAATAAGAGAATTATTAAAAAAAACAACAAAAAAAACCCAAACAAACAAAAAAAAACAACAAAAAAAAAACAAAAACAAAAAACAAAACAAAACAAAAAAAAACAAAAACAAAAACAAAAAACTCAAGAGAAATCCAGGAAACACGCTTGTAAAAACACCCTGCTAACTCTGAAGGGCAACTAGCTCCATGCTGGATGAAATGGGGTTCCTGGTTTTCGGGAAACAGATGACCAGGCAAAAGCCAGATCTTGAAGTGGGAGCAGCTTGCACCAGTAACGCACCTCGCTGAGCAGGAAATGCCTTTCCAAAGGGGAGACAGCTTATCTCGGGGAGAAAACACTCCACAGGGTGTTGCTGCCCGTGTGCTCTCAGCACTGCCTCCCGCACCTCCCTGGCCGGGCAGCGCCCTCCGGCCGGCCGGGACTCTCCTGTGCTCCCCGAAGCCCGGCGGGCAGAGAGGGGAGGCGGCCTGGCCCTTTAACGCGGGCCGTAAACACCAGAATCACTTTCTTTAAGAGTAACTTCCTGTAAACTGAGAAGGGGGAAATACATGTGGCCTCATCAAAGCAGCTTGCGAGAGATTTTGCGGTGTGTTTGTTATGAGAAAATGGAAGAGAGCCGGGCGAGTTGTGTTGCATCAAGAGGAGCCATCGGGTTTCTCTGCTCACCCCGGCTCGCAAACTTCCAGGAACGCGGGGCTCTGGCGCTTGACGCCTGCCACCACTTCCCAAACCAGCCTTCCACCGCTCCCACGTCAGGCCACAGCTCCGACTCCCCGGCAGAGGCAGCCCCCAGCTCCCACCTATTCTGGGGAAGGCGCGCCCAGATGTGCTGAGTCACGGCGCGGTTCCCAGAAATGACGCGGGCCCCGCGGCCCCGCTCCCCTGGCGCGGGCAGCGTCCCCGGGCGCCCAGCAGATGTTCCCGCTCCTGCCAGCGAGCCCAGGATGCATTTAATAACATGTGGGAAGTTATCTCCCACAATTTCCTTTGCAAGCCTATGTCAGACCCCTAGGAAGGAATTAATTTTCAGTGCAGCAGTCTGTCTTGAACAAATCAAGAGATTCTAACAGGGAATTTAATGATGGCTCCTAGGATATTATTTCTGAGGATCCCTCCGCATTAAGGCTTAAAATCACATCATAAGAATTATGTCATCTTTCTCACTGCAGTGAAGTCCCGTAAGATGCTTATCAGCCCCTCTTCCCTGTGTCAGCCTCCGGGTCTCTTTCTAGACTGGACACAAGCTCCCAAAAAGTTCAGCAAAAAGATACATTTTGTGGCCTTATTAATGTGAAAACAGTTGCCTGCTCTGTAAAAACACTCATGCAAATAACTGCCTGTGCAATGC
This sequence comes from Vidua macroura, assembly GCF_024509145.1. Classification (NCBI taxonomy): domain Eukaryota; kingdom Metazoa; phylum Chordata; class Aves; order Passeriformes; family Viduidae; genus Vidua; species Vidua macroura. The sequence continues at coordinate 71,402,156 of NC_071573.1, forward strand.
TGTATTACATTGTACAAAGATGATCTGAGAAAACCAAAATGATTCAATTATGTAGGAAGAAAGGGTGTGGGGAATGCTGGTGCATGCCCTGGGTTTCACCTGGATATGAGGTTGGGATATTACTAAGGCAGGCAGGCATCTGAGTGCAGAGGCTTGGACACAGTCCCAAATCCACGGATTTAGACACAACCTACATGGCTAGAAGGCAGCAAAACAAATCAATGGAATGAGATGGGGCTGAAGGAATGTTCTCTAACAATTAATAATGTGTCTGTAAGGAAAATGAGGATTATGTCCACTGATAAACTGGAAGCAAATTCCACAGCACAGACTGCCCACGCCAAAACATTGGCTACTGCTTTCTTCCAGCTTATACTGTGGAGTGCAAATTAGGCACCACCTCTGGTGTTTGTCTCTTTTCCCTTTGCTAAAATCCATGAGCTGCTCTTTTAACAATTCTGAGGAGAAAAAATTATGAATTGAATGATACATGCTGAAGACTACCACCACTGTGTTATAGCAGCTCTATACAAGAAGCAGGAAAAATGTCAGAAAATGTATCATAATTCTAGAGTGAAAGTTTATGCAGTACTTTAACAGCTTCTTCATGGTGGGAAAAATCAAGGACATGATACTTGCATAAATCAGAATGACTTTCCGTTGTGAAGAAATGCAAAATAACCTGTCCTTACAGCAAGCAGCAGAACTATTTCTTTACAGAATCAGCACCAATACATTTTGGAAGAACAAGCCAGGAAGTGCTGTGCATCTCCACCCACACTGTCCCTACATCCAAGACAGCCAGGCTTTTACTCGGCTTAATTCACCCACTGGCCCTGTTTGTGTCTGGCCACATACAGAGGCTGTCCCCTGCATCACACAGCAGGAAGTGACCCAGCTTCTCAGCCATACTCATTTAGTGATCTGCTCACTGCAACAACGTGGTGCTGTTTTTTCCTACTTACCCGCCAAAAGTATTTTCTGTTTGCATTCTTGGGAACAGTATCACTGGTATAGATCTCTCCTACCAGGGGTCCAAAGCGTGTTCCTTTTGGGATGTACTCTTTGCTTATCACTCCAGTGACCTACAAGAAGAGCAGCACAGGATCAGTCCATTGCCAGTAGAAAAATGAGAAGTCTCCCTCTTCTCCCTGTCCCCCAAACATAACAAAGTAAAGCAAACAGTGTGAGAAATTTTTTGTGACAGGTCAGCAAAACAGAAATGAATAAATGAACAATTGTGTTGGTTACTATACGAACAGTTTTGTTAGGTACTAGCAATTTACTGAGACATGTGGAAGCTAATGATGAATACCACCTTAAAAATGTGCTTTTTGGAAATACATTTAAAAGAAGAAACAGTAAGCAAAATGTACACAGACTGTCAAGTATCTTCAGAAGTTATTTTTCCTATCAAACGCAACTCCTAAAAGTCTAGCTCCAGCAAACAAAAATATGCAATATCTATCAATCACTTTACTGCTACAGAGCTTGCTTTTCTAATAAGTTAGGAACTGGAATGACTGCTCTTCCAGATCAAAATGAAACCACCCTCCACCCCCCTCCATTCTTTGGTCTATACCCGCCCTGATAGCTGAAAGGAGAACACCAAAAAGGACAACCTTCAGTTCTCTTACCAGCATACAGTGGCATATAAAACAGAATATGAAATGGCTCTAGGACATATACTCACAGGTCACTTTCTTGTACAAAAAGGAATCATCAGTTCCAGTAACATATATTAAGTGGGTTTGGTCAAAAAAGGTGTAAGGATTTTGAAGAAAATGCTCCACTATGCTAAGTCTAAGAAATGTACTCTGGTTGTTCAGCTTCCTTCTTGACAGTAATTATACCAAAAAAAGTCACTGACCACAAATCAGGAAGCAATTCATCATTATTCAGAAGAACGTGCCTTGGAGTAACCCTTTGCAAAACACTGCTGAGTTATTGGTTTTGTCTCTCTGTTTCTCACCAATCTTCTTAAATTTAATGTATCTAAACAATGTTAGAAAACCAACAGTTTTGTAAACCAAAAACCCCAAGCCTTTGCAAGAGTGATCTTGCTGCTCAGATACTAGAAAAAAAAAAGAAGGTAAAAAGCCCATTAATTTGGTATTTAAACCAAATATATTATAAACTCTTATAGCAAAATGTATTAAACATCTTGCCACACACCTTGCCACTTGTCTTTTTGCTTGCCAGGATTTCAGAACAAGACAGGAACACCAGAAGTAGCTGAGGAAGACTGAGAACTGGGATTACTGCTGTCTGTACCCCACAAGGAATCAATGTCCTTACCAAAGCAGATTAGCACTTGCCAGACCCTACAGAAAACTCACTTCAGAGGGCTCTTCTATCTCTTTTAACAGTCCTTCTCAGCAAAAGGTGGTAGAAACTCTGGACTGTATGTAGACAGTGCTTCACAAATTAGCTAAGCCTTCTGATTTTCTCATGCTACGTTTTCTTATATTGTGTGATCCTTAATGTATAAGTGAGAGGCAGACAGAAATCCTTGCCTGTGTACTGGTCAAGATTAAAAATCCCAGTAAAAAATGAACACCTAGCATAATTTCCTGTTAAATGTCAAAACAAAGGGGCCAAATAACAGCCATGGATTCAAGGAATCACCTGGAAACAGATTGCTGGGTGTACGTGGTGGCTGTTTGTACTCGTTTGCATTTTAACATGTGTTTTCAGCACACTACAAAGAAAAAAAAAATTAAAACATCAACAGCAGAGGTAGTTAAATGCTCCATTGATCTGCGCAGCTGGACTGAAGAGAGAGAAGAGGGACTTCCAGAAATTTTCTTACACCTACCATATGCTGAAGCATGCTCAGTAGCTCAGTTTTATTTTTGTCTTGCTTGTACATGTCTCATAGAGAGCTGAAAAAGGCAGATGTTCTTCTCATTTTCCCTATATATCTTAATTTACATCCATTTGCCCTCTCAAGAAAAGTTCACAACTAAGCTACAAGTGCACCCTACCAGTTTTACTGCATGATGGCTTGAGATTTTTCATGGTTTTAAAAATATCTTGGCCTTAATTAAAACAACTTTAATGAAATTCTCAGAATCTCTAGAAATCACTCCTTGAACTAGTCAACTTGAAACACTCTCTGACACAGCAGATACTTTTTGATATCCACCTTATAGACAGCATTTGTGTTCAGCTGTGCCAGGGGAGAAGCAAAGATGATTTCTCAGCCTGTACCCATAAGAACTTGGCAGAAGAGGTTCTGCACATCTGTGTGTGCCAACACTGAAGTTTTGCTAAACCAGACTATAAAGCTGTCCAGATGACTTTAGCTGGCAGTGGCTCTCAGGCCAGCAATTCTCGGCCTCCACGGTTCCCTCACAAGCTCAGCTGTTAGGATCGATGAGGGGCACCCTCCAGGAGAAGGCCACCAGCAGTGCCAACGCAGCCTGGCTCCAGCCTGCCAGCAGCCCCCCCTGCCGCAGCCAAAAGGGGCTCCTGCCCCGCCGCAGCTCAGCTGGTGCGGCTTAAGAAGAGGCCAGGAAGCAGGGAGCTGCCGAGGACTGGCAGACAGGACAGCGGCGCAGCTCCGGGTCCGGAGCCGGGGGTGAGCCGCCCCCGAGCCGCCGGAGGGCTGTGCCAGAGCGGCACTTCGGAGCTGCGTCCGCCAGGTGTCCTCCAGCGCGCCGCTCCGCCCGGCGGGGAGCCCTTCCCGGGAGCCGCGGGGAGCCGGGCGCGGGCGCTCCCCAGAAGCGGAGCCCTTCTGCCGCTGCCGCCGCCCGGGCGCTCGCTGCGGGGCCCGCACCTCGCCGCACGGCAGCGCACGGGCTGCTTCTCCCCCATAGTTCCTCTCCACAGGCGCTTGCCCCTTCTCCCTTCAAAGCTCCCAGCACTCCGCCGCGTCCCTCCTCTCAGCACAACAGCATTTCCAGCAGGGAGGTGCAGCCCGGCGTCAGCCGGAGCCCACTGCCCGAGCGGCGCCCGGGCGCGCCGGCGGGGACAGCGCGGCTGCCGGCGGGGCTGCCCGGCGGGGGGAGCCCGGGGCCGGCGGCCGCCCGGGACCGCGGCCCTGGAACTGACCAGGGTCCTAATGCGGCGCCGGGGGCCGGGCACGCCGGGGGCCCGCCTGGCCCGCTCAGCGCATCCCGGCCTGCCCGCGGCCCCGGGCATGAGTCGGCTGGGCTCCGCTCCCAAATCTGATCTGAGATGGCGCTTTGGAAGATCAGCGCTCCTACATCTTTGTTTGGGGAGAGGGCACTGAAATAAAACGACTCCTGCTGATTCTGCAAGGGGAGGGTATTTTGCAATGGGACCACTAACCTGCTTTTAAAAAAAACACAACACCAAACAAACTCTTATTGGCTTCATTAAAACAACAGTATTCTCCACACGCAAACAGGGCAGGCCGTCATGTGTCCTGAATTAACACTGATTTCAATTTCTTTTTAGCTACTAGTTCTATAGTTACGTGTTTTTTTACCCCTTTATTCAGTGACCAATTTTCTAAAAGTTATGCCACAAAATAGAATGCTTTCAGATGGCTTCCTCGGCAACCACATAAAAAATAAATAAAAGCAATAGGGGAGAGCAAGTGTCTGAGGTCAGTGAGGCACAGTTCATAACAGCTCAAAATCACTGCTTTCACCAAAATCACTGATTCAGGGTCTGTCTTTAAGAAATCGCCTTATCAGAGATATGCAACAGTAATGGGTGGTTTGCAGAGATGTTTTCCTCAGTCAAAGCTCACACACCAGGATGAGATACTAGTAATATTCAAGACATCAGAGTAACTGTCATTTTATATCAAGAAGGGCTGTTTGGGCTTTAAGCACTGAGACCAAAGGGAAGATTATTGAAAAAAAAAATTTTTAAATGTCTGCATGAAAAGATCATTCACATATGGCCTTCCAGAGCATAAGCCCGACACCACATTTCATCATTTTTTGACAATTGCCAAAACTGGGGGAAAGTATAAATAATTCACGCATAGAAATAAATAAATGACTTCATGTAAATCTAACAGCCTAAAATGTTATGAGCAGTAGTAATTCATTTTTTAAAATGCTGACACATTCTGTGAACTCACAGCAAAAAATGTGTTCTTTAGAAAAGTCCCTGATCAAGATCCAAGAATAAACAAGAGTATGATGACGTGTCATGGGCTCCCTTGCAAATTGCATAAACCTTTAAAGAGGAGCTCCACAAAACATGCAAGGAGAAGATATAGAAAAAGCAGCCCTCCCCAAACAGCAGCGGCCCTACTTCCTCCCTCCTAAGCAGGCACGCAGTACTTTTCCTGCTCCAGCCAGAGATACGATACTAATCGTGACAGAGCTAGAATTTAATGATCTAATCATGACAGTATCAGCATTTCACAAGCGATATATTATATATGTTTTTTTTTGACAATAAACTGACTCAGCATTTTAAACTCTCAACCAGATGAAGCCATAGCTCTCTCCAAAGTTAACAATGAAGACAGCTCACATCTGAAACCCACTGGCAAACCTGCACGTATGCATCCCTCAAAGTCTTACCTCATCCTTTTGCAAGTGAAAAAAACCCACTCTCCCAAACTGTCAGGACTCCAGTGGTTTTCCATGAGGTCAAAACCAGAATCAGGCTCCCTCACTGACCCACAAACACCAACACGCAAAAGCGACACATGTACCCAGTCCTGACCCCACTAAACAAAATCGAACTTGGAAGGCAGACAGAAAAAAAAGTACAGGGTTTCATGTCAGAAGTTCCTAGCACACAAGCGGATTATGCCATTTACAACTACTTCACCCTGAGGACAAGTAGCAAATGAGACCTGTCTGTACATTCACCAGAATGTAGCCTTCACAGAAGGTTGGCAAAAGAGCACATCATATCGGCCCTTCCTTTCAGAGCTACCTTGAAGAGTCAGGGTTTAAAAGCTCCGATTGCTTCTTAGGGTAGGTGCAATTCAGCACAAATGAAAGAGCAGGGGGAGCTTTGGAGAACAAAAGGAGGATGTCCTATATTCAGACTCCCACTAGCAGGGAGCTGCACGGGTCACATTTTACAAGAACGAACCAGCAATCTTTCAACAACTTCTCTCTCCCCCCACCTCTTATACAGAGATGGCAGCAATCCTCCTGATTCACTGACCTGAGCCAGGGAATAAGGAAATTACACCTTGGTGTTTCCAAACACAGTGTTGGGAATTTTGAAAGCTCTCTGGATGTCTCCAGCCACAGCAGCAGGACTCTACAGGGGCAGAGAGAGCAAGCAGCCTCAGCAGCCAATCAGTCATCAGCCGGCAGCCAAGGACCGACCCGAGCTGTCACACTGCAAGCTCATCCTTCAATCAAGAAATCCTCCTGTATCCCATGGCAAAGTCTCAGTTTTATTTCCCTCTTCACACCAAACTAAGACCTATCTAGCAATGCAATAACACAAAACCACGTTTCACACTTTTTTTCTGGAGCATGACCTTTCTCTGCCAAAGTTCTGCAGGGCAGGGCAGGGCAGATGGGAAGAGAAGAGAGATTTTAAGGAGAATTTAGCTTTAACTTCTTACCAAATGTACTTGGCACTCTTTTAGGCGCTGCCAAGCTAAATTCCATGGTGTCAACACCCTTCAGCTGGGGGTCTGGCCCTATTTCTGTACAGAGGATTAAACAAGTACCTGCTCTGGAAGGAAATATTTGATAGGCATGGATGAGTGTACCTCTTCTTTTCAGCTCTGTGGTCAGTATGTTTAGCCCAAGCAGAAGCACAGGTAATAGTTGCTATACCACAAGTCTCAGCACAGGGAGAAATGAAGGGTTGTCCCCTGGGTTGTTACGCTACTGAACATCACACCTAGCTATAATAGCTACTCTATACGAAGGAGTAAACACAAAACCAAATTGCTCATCCAGGCTTGTTTCTTTCCAGCCCTTCTGAAACAACAACAAAGAATGTACCCACTCCAGGGACAAGGATGGAACAGACTCACACGGCTAGCTACCGGTGAAGATACTGTCCCAGATAAACAAAAGTTAATTTAAGCTACGACCACACTTGTCAAGCTTGCTACAGTTCTGCCATTTACTTCCTTAACTGACATGCCAGAGTTTTTAAGAATTTAGGAAGTTGGGAATACAACAAGCTCACGAAAAGAATAAAGCAATTTCATAACCAAAGGGAAAACAAAAAGAAATAATTAAACACATTTCCAGGAATTTGTTTGGTTTTTTTTTTTTTTTTCCCTTTACTTTTTTAAAGCTATTTATTGGACAACCGAGGCACTTTAATCTCTGAGCCAGAGGCAATGAATGGTCCTGGCAAACAGCAGCCTAGAAATTGGCACAAAGAACTACCCCACAGTTTAAATATGCTTATTCAGATGCTGTTCAAATTGTGTGAAAATTTAACTGTTTGCGAATTGGTACAGAACCAGTTTCAGGGATAGGTTGGCTACAATTTTCAGTGAAAATATTACACAACAGATGACCAGCACACAGTTTCTTAAAAGAGTTATTAGGGTCGCATATTAAAGGCCAGCGGGGCAGCATTTGTTGTTGTTGGTAGGGTGTGTGTGTGTGTATGCTAAAGAATAAAAGACAGGGTGAGCACACGCTTTCCAAAGCGCTGTGATTTGGCTTGTCTGACTCCAACCTTCCCCAGAGCACTGCCGCTTACCTCTTTGCAGTTAGATGCGTATTTGAAAGTCAAGTTCCTTGGCAAGGAAGCCTCTGCCTGAGTTAGAGTGCCTCCATCGGCACTGGGATCCAGCGGATGATCATTTACAATATATGTGCACTTCTCTTCAAAATCAGCCTCTGTCCACAGAGTCATGTCAGCATCCTCCATGTCCATTTTCATTGTCCACTCTCTCCCTTTCACCAGATTCTTGAAACTCACAGCGTCCGAGCTACACGGTGTAGCAGCCTGGAAAAAAAGAAAACAGCCTTTAATCCTCATTGTCCTTCAGTGTTGTGGTTTCCGTTGATACAGTGTGACTAATACAGTAGTCTGTGACACTTTAAAAGCGTATGCAGGATAGTTGGTACAGTTGAGTAATAGCCAAAAAGCAGTGTAAACGAAGCTGCTCTGACTGAAGCAGCACTTTAAAATGCCAGCCTCTGTAGTAACGAGGGAACAAAAACAAAGAGGAGAAAATCCCTAGGCTGTGACAACCACTTTACCTTTTTCAGACCCTTTCCTTAATGCTTCAGAGAGAAAATTATATTCCGTGCTGAAGAAAATGTGGGGTCATGGCCGTGAGACCACTTAGTTGCCTGTGGAAAAGCTGCCTCAGAAAAGTGTCACACAAACAAGGAGAGGAAGAGGAAAGGAACTGCTGTCTGCGTCTGAATGAAGCTAAAAATGGAAAGCGCATGTTGGAAGAGCGGAACCCAGCCTTGCCTCTTCCAAATGGGGAAGCCTGAACTTTCCCACCGGCTTTCAACACACAAACAACTTTCAAAACAACCTGGCCCCCCCGCCTCCTCCTGACGTCCCCTTATCCTTTGGCATGGAAGGCTGAGAAAGCCGACATCCTGCCAGCATCACTGTAGCAGCAGCAGCCCTGCACAAAGCACTGCAACATGTTCCTGGGGGGTCAAACCAGAAAAGGAGCAGGGGAAATAAATAAAATAAATAATTGTTTAAAATGTTATTCTATCCCTTTTGATTTTGATGGTGCCTCCTAGAATTAGTATCCCAAAGCAGTGGATATGAGCCTAGCAGAATAGTTTCAGCAAGTCCTTCAGCCCCTCTGTCTGTTCAGGACAGAAGCACTGTTATCTAACCTATCCCCGAACATGTATTAGGGTCGGGGTCCTTCCGTAAGGTTCATGAGGAACCAAAATCTGTGCCTACGCCGGTAGCTGAGAATAACGCTCAATCCGGCGTAAATTCCCTTCATTTTTCCTTTTTGGATGCGCAGCTACTATGAAATTCACACCCCTCCTCCGGGAAAAACGAAACACGAAGACTGAAAGCGCACGATCTTCCGACAAAGAGGTTAAGGGCTGACTGTGGGTTCGGGGAAGACCCCCGGCGCCCCCCGGGACCGGCCCTCCCGGGAGGCACAGCCGAGCCGCCCGACGAGGCTGAGGCGGGGGTCGCGGGAATACACAGCCCCCACCGCAGGCGCGGCCGCCGCCGCCTCCGGACCAGCCCCGTGCCCCGTCCTGACCGCGGTCGAGGCAAGCAGTGCGACAGTGCCGGACCCTCGGCGTAGAAGGGGAAGAGGGGATGAACAGCGAAACTCAGGCCGGGGGCGTGACAGCTGCGCGGCGGAGCGAAAGGGTTAATGCCGATCAGAGGAGCGCTCCCGATCCGGGAGAGGCGACGAGGAAACTTTTGCTCCGTCCCGCGGGCGCCGGGACGGGCGAGAAGCAAGAGCCGCGGAGGTGGAGACGGGGGTGAAAGAGGGGACGGCATCGCGCTCCTTACCGGGGCAGAGTCCGCGCGCGTTTCCACACCGAAGCCCACCGGCGGCGGCAAACCTGGCTCATTTCTACAGAGTAAACATTTCTCCTTCCTTCCAGCGGCCGGGTCCCCGGGAGACTGACTCACACCTCCAGCCGCCGCTCCCCTCCCGCTCCTCCCTCCCCCGGCTGTCACAGGTGCTGCTGCTCTTGCCGTTGGGGAACGCTGGGGGGCCGCCTGCCACAGCCGCGCGCTCCGCTCGCCCTGGCCCGCCCGCCGCTCGCCCGCCCGCCCTCGCTCACGTACCAGCCCCTCCCTCCCTCCGCCGGCCCCTCTCACAGCGCGGGAGGTGGGGCCCTACCTGCGGACCCTGCCCCGCCCAGCCCACCCGCGTTGGTTTTTTTACATCACTGTTATTATTTTATTTTTTTTCCCCTTCCTTTCGGCCCCGTGCGTCAGCTGGGAGAGCCGCGGCGCTGCCCCGCCGCCTGGATCCGCCGGGTGGGCGGGCACCGCGGCGTTTCGCGGAGAGCGCACCTGAGGCAGCTTTTACTAGAAATCTGTTTTCCGTGCTATTTTTAAGCTCCGGAGTTTAATACGTGCCCGCTTTCGTTCTTGCGCAGTTTGACTTGATAGAACTTTATAAAAAAATACCAACTAAAATTAATTTACTAGTTTACTGATTAAAACTCGATTCAAAGTACTTGCTCCCAAACCTCAACAATTATAGTGTTTTACTCGAGATGACAAATTTGGGAGTTTCAGAGTTTTGATTTTATCCCTTTCCAGAGTCTCTAGTCAGTGTCTGTTATAGGACCTGGGGAAAACATTTCTGTTTCTGCCCTTAAACAAAACCTCCCCCCTTTCCCTTGGTAACAGCAGGGAAGCTCACAGCAGCAGGACACGGCACGCCGCGTTTCCGAACCCGATGCCCCTTTCGCAGCGCGGTAAGAAAACGAGCACGGGTCTTGCACGGGGCGATGTGCGAGCGGCCATCCAGAGCCTGCTGGGGGAAGGAGGGTTGGTAGAGCAATCAGCAGATCCCGGCACCCAATTTTTTTTCCTCCGATCCAAGTCAGCATGCTGGCTGAAGGAAGGACATCCTGTGATGATGGCATACAATGTCCTGTTTGTTTATTATTAAGAGCATTCCTGCTTCTCATTACAAAACAACCAGATGCCTTACTTCCTTCAGTGGTCCTGTCTCTTCAGCAAGGCGTCCTCGGGCTCAGAGGAACGGTGATGCACAATTCCATTTATAGCCATCCACAGCCCAGTGCAAATGCTAGCTGCTTCACTGTGAGGCAACTCTACTACTTTTCCTTCTTCTCACACGTCTGCAAGCATATTTCTCGTCACTTCCCTGGCACTTTACGTGGCAGCTAGTTTCACATTCTTCTTCTAAACATACATTCTTCTAAACATACACAGATCATATTCTAGGATGATCTCGGTATATTTCTTCACAGGAGAAAGGGAGAAGTGGGGAGGAGGGAAGTAGGTTTATGCAGTCGGGTGCCTGTCTGTCTCTCAAGGCGTACACAAACCCCTTTCCCTGAACCTGCTCCTCCTCCCACTGATAAAAAGACGTGTGGAAAGGATTACTTGCCATTTTGGGCCTGCGATGCTGAGAATAGCATATCTGTGTAAAGACCTTCCATGTGTGTGCGCTAACGCGGCAGGGCTCGTGGCAGCAGACCTAAGTAGGGCAACTGCTCGCAAGTGAGTGTCCTGGCTTAACTGCCACCACAGCGTAATTCCACAGCAGAGGTGGCCCGAGCACTGGGGCTGAAGGATATAAATGTAATTGGATATACCCTGTAAAACCGAGGCACATCCAAAATGAGGTCTAGGAAGGCTCTGAAGTAGGAAGAACCATTCATTAAAGGAGAGAAATCCGGCCTACTTGATTGGGTTAATTAACTGATGCTGAGTCACACTGCATAGAACAGAAAAACAATGTAGTCATACTGAAGGTGATTATTTTACCGAAAAATAGTCTCACTTCGAGAGGCAGCTGTTTCAGAGCTTTTCACTTCCCTGTTAGCTTGCAAGAAAAACAAAAAAAGGCGGGGGGGGGGGGGGCAGGGGGGAAACAAGAAGAAAAGGTTGATGTGTTTCCTTCAGGGACTGATCTTCTTAATGTGAAGGAGAGCAGGGGAAAAAAGCAAATCTGCTTTTCAAGGAACTGAGAATGCTTTTGGGCTGGAAAACAAGAGGAAGAAGAGATGAGATTAGATTAGATTAGATTAGATCACATCAGATGAAGTGAAATATTCATCAGGAGGATGCCAATATCCCAGGTCAATGCTGCTCTATCCCTGGAGCCTGGGGAGGTAAGTACAGCCTGTGAAGCCTATGGACATCAAATAACTCTGTGGCACGCTCTGAGGCTATCCTGAAATTAGCTCCAGGTGTCTCAGTGAAGCTGAGCCCAGAACTACCTTAGTGCAGGAGAAGGGGTTTTGCTGATGTGCAGATCCAACCTAGCAGTTTCTGATCTGGAATAAAACTAAGTTTATCAAGAAAAAGAGACAGAAACAAATTGTTAAGAATGTGGACTAAAGTAAGAATCACAGAGGAAACTCTGCCATTAAAGAAATATATAGACTGACCTTCTGACCTTCCTCCTTAAGACAGAAACATAAAAAGACACCGTGTTCAACCAGAAGTTTTCTGCTCTTTTACAGAAATCATTTGCACCAGTAGCTGCTATTGTCTAGAATGTGCAATCTCAAAATGTTGCTCATTTCAAAAAGAACATTTTTCGTAATATTTTATTTTTTTCCTTCTCACTCATAGAAAACCTCAATTACTGTATTAATCAGCATTTCTCAGGCAGCTCTCTCTGCAGCAGCTTTCAGCCTGGCAACAAATCATGAATGGCCCTAACAGCTCTGATCTCAGAAATCCCCATCCATTTCCTTTGATGCTATCACCACTTCAGCTCAACAACAAGCCTGTGCAACTCAGCCTCAGCTGCCACTGCTGCTGTTCTCCCTGTGCCTGCTGTAATTGTAAGGGGAAGAAGGAGGGAAAGGGAGCTGACTCTAATAGATGAAATTTCTTTAAAATTTGGAGGGGAGATAAAATGCACACAAGAGATTAAAGGAGAGTCTCATTTTCACATCCTCCCCTTCCCCAAACAAGGTCAGTGGCAGATTGACCACATCAAGGGTAACTACCAGACCCACCCCCATTTCCCACTTCCTGCATGTAGGCATCCTTGTGCTGGTAAACATTTGGGGACCAGTTGTGGTCATTATTGGAGAAGGTACATGATGTAGTTGCATGACTGCACATCTTTTAAAAGCCAACTGAGAAATCAAACTCTAAGAAGAACTTGCTTTCAAGTTCTGATATGCACTCATGTTTTGGGGCCACATTTTTGAAAACATGGTTGCTGTCAATTCAAGGGAAAGAGAGAGACCCAGCACACTTTAGTGACTGTGCAACAGGAAAAGTTATACTTTATTGTAAAAGAGAAGCTGTCTTCAGACTGGCCTGACCTTTGGAAAACCTGCCTGTGGGCTTCAGATATGATCTCAGAGGCTCTGTATGCCCTAGACAACTTCAGCTGGTATTGCCTACAAGGAGAGAAATTAAAATTGCACTTGAATCTACAAGAAGCTTTTTGCAAGGGCATTTGGGGTGGTGTGTGCTATAGCCAGGAGGCTTTTGAATTAACACATGCAGCTTTCAGGGACTGCCTTTAATTACAGAGCACCCTGGTCATTGCCTCGTAGCACTTCCAAATGCCAAACGTTTATTTTTATTTTCGTCTGGGCTGTGCAATACCAAGAGCAGATCTTTTGGCTGCACTCTCAGCTACTGCCTAGTGCAAGCCTTAACATCACTTTTGGTTTCTGTTGTTTTATCCTCTCAAGAAATTTTCCTTAAAAAGAGAAAAAAGGATTCAAACTAAAGTACCATATTCCATTTTGTTTCCCACTAGGCCTTATTAAAATACTGCTCAGAAGACGTATGAATAAGCCAAAACAATTCTCCTCCAATAGAATAAAAAAGTTCTCACAGCACACAGAGGCAAGAATTAAGCTTCAGCCTTTTCCTGTTGTTGAAGCTTGAGTTTGAGAAGAAGGAGCTGAAGCTGTCTGGGCCTATCAGGAGGGCAAGAAGGCTTGTGAGAGGATGGACCACAGATGTTCCCTTCTTGGTTACCATCAGCCTTCCCATCACACTTCTGAGCAATGGTAGTCTTGGGAAAGGTAGGGATGATAGTCAAGAGCCCATATAAGAACATTTTTACTGTCTTTACATGTTTCTACCAACACAAGTTTATACTGGACAAGAAAATCTGAGTACAAATTCTACCTTTCACGTCCCAACCTTGGAGTTTTGAATATTCTGTCTATTGTAACTGAATCTGAGGAAAAATGAGTGACAACTAGCCAGACTGTTCCAACTACTTTAACTACTTTCCAACCTTAGTGGTGACAAGAGGACTGATAAAAGAGTGTGCTTTGGAAAATTTTCATTTAAAATAGGCTGACTTCCAGATTGTCATGGAGGAGGGATGAGATGGTATGCATATATTAGAAGGCTCACTCTTGTGAATACTTCAGACATCAGCCCCATAACAAGCTCACAACAAGCTGAAATAATGAAGTCACCTCAGAATTAACTGTATTGTTTCAACTTTCATGTCTCTTCATGACACTTTTTGGGGTATTCTCTCTTCAACCTGCCTGGTAAGACACAGTGATACGAACAATGGTGAAACTTCAGACTGTGCTCCTGCACAGTTCAGTTTTTATGTCAGACACTCTCCAGGCTGCCCAATCTCCTGGAACTGATGAACACAGCAGAAGGAGGGCAAGATCCATGGGTGGAACTACGCCACTTTTCTGACAAAGAGCTGGCCACAGAGCGCATTTCAAAACAGATTAACAAAAACAACAGCTACACACCATGACAAAGTGCATGTGGTGGAAATGAAAATATTTACCCACAGATTATCACACATCCAGCAGTGTGACTACCATGCACTGAGCACTAAAAGATTCAAAATAGTGACTGTATGTTTAGAGATGATTAGGGAATCTGGAAGGGTTGGTCTGTAATACCAACTTTTTAAGCTTCTAAGAGTACAGTTGTCATTTCTCCACCTCTCCTACCCCAGGGTGGTGAAATAACAGTCTTTTCATACCTGTGTGTTGGCTGGGGGAGGGAAGAATTCCTCTGCTATTAAACACAACTTCTCATTAAATAGTTGACACCTTATCCTTCTTTAAATGTTGTAATGTTTACTTTGCAAAACCCAGGAAAGCTTTTAAAATAAAGATAGCAGAGAGATTCTTAAGCCGGGTGTCCTTGCTTATCTGCTCTTTATCAACCAGCTATTGTTTCTGGAGGAGCTCGTTGGGGAAGGTGGAGCAAAGGGGGTTAATGTTCAATAGGTATCTATCAGTTCCCCTGAAGGAATAGTGCTGCTGACAGAAGAGCAACACTGAGCTCTCAGCTACTTCCTGCAAATGTGACAAACCAGAGAGGGGAAAAAAACCCAAAACAACTGAGGGCTGCAGCCACTTCTTCTCTTTTTTTCTTCTTTTTTTTTTTTCCTCCCTCTCCCAAAACAACTAGTTTTAAGAAATACATTGTCCTTAGGAGAGATAATCCCACAATAGAGAGTCCATTAGAGGTATTAAAGCATTGGCAGCGCCTGATCTACAAGAAGGGCTCTGTCCTGACAATAGACAATTAAAGCTGATAAATCTGCACTACTTGTTGCCGTTCTAATTCCTCGTAATTGTATGCTACTTGTCCCTGCCTCCTGCGTCCAGGGATGAAGCATGCTTCTTTAATCTCCAGAGTACCTGACCTAGTTCCTATGTGGTCTTTTCAGGACCTGTTTTCTTCCCATCTGGACTTCTTCCCTCCTACTCTCCTTTCCTGCTTCTCTGCCCTAAGCATTAAGAAGAGGTTACGATAGAGGGCATAGAAAACACCAGAGCACAGCACCCGGATCAATAATTCTGGAGCCCCAGACAATGCACTAATCTGCAATAACAGCTAATCATGGTCAATTTGGCACACCAGTGATTAAACTGTACTTTTCATTAGGCTCAACAAGTAGAGCAGACGCACACTGACAATTCAAATTGCCCTATCAGTAAGAGCTGCCCAATTCACGTGCACTTCTGCATTTGTAGCTGCTGCATCACTAGACTTGCCAGACTAGGTGCTTTGTGGGGTCTTACCTGTTTTCTTTTGATATTTTATGAATTGGAACTCTTAGCTGTGTTTTCTATAAAAAGCAAGCCCTTGCCTTAATCCACTGCCACAAGTTCTCTTACTTAAAGGGCTCAGTGATGCTGAATTCAGGATGCTGAAAAATGATCATCGTGATTACATATTCCCTCCTGGTCCTAATGAAATTCTTGGGCTTATTTTATGTCTCAAAGATATTTGGTGGTTTTGTGAAATTTCTTTTTGTTTTTCATTGAATAAATCTTAGAAGCCTGCTGGCAACAGAGCAGAAGCATGAAAATGCATCACAGGACTCAGAAGATTGAAAGCAAGTAAAAATTATTTTGGATCTATTTATTTTTCAAACCAAACTGTTCAGCCAACCTCACAGAGTATTTGGAGACTCAAGAAGGGTTTGGATTTTTTTTTTCACCCCTGAACTTATGAACTAGCCACTACTGTGCCCACCTTGGAAATCTACACAGTTATTATCCTTTATATGTCATATTGAAAGTGACCTTCCTGTCACCCTCATAGAACAATTTCTTGTGACAACAGTTTATTCTGGTTGCAGTCACACCTAACGGACCCATTTTACAAACTGCCCTGAAAGTCTCACTCAAGAGTTTACCACAATCTTTCTCTAAAGCACAGCACCAAATTCCAGAACTCCTAGAGACCAACCCCACACACTCAGAGGTCTCCTTCTGTTTAACTTTAGCTTATCATCCTTGTAGTAACTTGAATAAGTGTTAAAACTGCACTTCAAGTTGCTCTTAAAAAAAAAAAAAAAAACGAGCTTGGAAGATGTCAAATGAAAGCAGGAAATGTCTATTCTAGTATTAATATTAATGAATCCCTAATGCATTTGCAACCCACTTGAGGTTAAGTCAGTAGAGTTCTTCTTCTGACAGCTATTCCTCATCAAACTACCACTGCTGAAGATGTTGATGCTTTCCCTTTTGCTCTGTAATCTCCAAATCAAGTTTAAATCACACCAGAGCCTACCACAAAATAATGTATTTTATCCTAAGTGAACACAAAGCCCTGGAGACAGCAGTTTAAAACAGCACACATGTCCGCTCAATTTATCATTTTAAGATAGGAAGCTGCTGCAACAAACAAAACACCTCCTTGAAAGTGGGACAGCAGCAGATTGCGGTGCAGAAAGCTCCGGGATCTTTTGTTTTCCTGGAGAGCAACAACACGGCTTTGCAGAGAAAGACAACAGCCTCCCCTTGCTGAAATCTAAATCAATTCATATAGGAAAGCCTGCCAACTGCTAGTTAGATGGTAGCAAAATATTGCAGATAATTCACTTTTCACGATAAAGCAGGAACAAGCAGGCATGCAGCACCCAGCAGGGGCTCAACTGATAAAACGGTGTCAAACTCAAACCATTTGTCAATTGGGAGGGAAGAGAGCAAGCTGAAAGATGGATTCAGGAAGTAGATTTATCTAGTGCGACACATTAACTAGTATAAATACTAAGGAAAAAGTAAACACATTTACCCAGCAGTATCTCTAGCCAGCAAAGAAAAGGCTTCTGAGCCTCAGACTCATGCTGGCCATCTAACCACTCAGCTGTCAGCTACAACAGCAGTAGCATTTTTCTTCTTGTGCAGGATTGCAGTGACATTTAATTCACGGCACTAAAAGGTTTTAATAAAAGTGTACATTATAATTAAGCAAAACAAAAGCGTGACTCGTGTGCTGTTCTAGTCTCCTCCCTCCACCCAGTAGCCAAACCAATAAAACCACCTTGGCAGCAAACAAGTCAGGTAACATACCCTGGAGAAGAGCACAGATTTGTTATAGAATCATTCACTTGGTGTCTGGCTTGTTCAAAACTGCCTTATCAGAAACTTCTGTGCCGGAGGCTCCTGCGGCAATGGAGGGGGCTGACAATGCAGGTCAGGCACAGTAATTCACCAACAGCGTAATGGGGGCACATAAACAAACTGGAATAATGCAGGGCAGAAGGGCTCTTTGGGTGTATGCTTTCCATTGGAAAGTATAAACAAATAACACAGTCTGTGCACGGCACATCTTGCTACAATCACTGGGATGAAGGAAAACATTTCAAAGGGCTTTAGGACACCAACTTACAGCTACGTGGCAACCTGTAATATCAAAGAATAGTGCAGCATATCAGCAAACCATTTTTACACTCAATCTAAGGCAAACCTCAAAGATTAACAGCAAAGTAAGTATTCTGCATCTCCCCCCACCATTCCCCTCCAAAAAAATAAAGAGTTAGTTCATAAAGAAAACTACAGCACAGTTCTTTGTTCAGCTGTACCTTTATGTATCCACACAGCACAGGTTCCCCACCTCCAGCTTATGCATCTCAGGATTTTAGTCCATATGGAAAGTCTGTCACTCACTCTCACACTCTTACACACACACGCATGCTCACGCACTCCACACCACACCCGCACTCTTGCTCCCCAACACACACTGCCTGGAACTGCTCCGAGGATTTTAGAATTTCCTCTTGCTAGCAGATTCCTCCCTCCCCTCACATCCACTCCACCCCGTTCTGTAATTAGGCTTAACAAGAACAATTAACAAAACAAACTCCTCTCCGCCTGGTGGCCTGATAATTCTGATTGTCATAATGTATTAAGATGTGTAAGCCAGTTTAAAATAAAGGTAAATTACAGCATTGCACAAGGGTCATTTTGCACCTATTTCTACTGCTTTTATTATAGGGATAATGAACATTCAGCCACGCCTTTAATTTAAAACATAAAACACCAAAACTCACATCTGAACAGCAGAACTCAAAATTGATGCTTTTGAACCAACAAGACTATTTTGATTTTTTTCCTAGTTTGCTAGAGGGCAGCTCCCTTCTCCTTTGCACAGCAAACTCCTTAAAAAGATTTTTCTTTATGGAGCTACTTTGTGATCCTAAACATTCAAGGTATAAAATCAAGTTTTAATGCATCTTCTGGCTTTACAGTTGTCCGTGAATAAACTGATTGCAATTGTTCCTTTTGCCCTGCCTGGTGTCTAATGGCATGGTACAGGAGACCCAAGCCATAACATTTTTCTGATGGTTTCTCTGTCCACTTTTAAGTCACTTTCCTTCAGCAAGCAAATCACATAACTTTAGTGTCAGAATCATAAAAAGACCCAGTTGAGGACTAACTGATTTCAGGTGGTCAGTGGAGAAACTTTGATGTTCTTTGATTTCAGTGGGCTATGGGTACAACACGCAGAGAAAATTTACAGACAGCCTGAATTCAGTTGGAAAACATATCAAGTTCTTGTTCTGCTTATACATTTTGTGAGTTTGTAAATGAAATGAGAAAACATATTAAAATCATAAGCACACAGAAGACATGAAAATAAAACCGGTTTGATATGTGACAGGGATTTGGGTTCATGCGAACTGAAAAAATCATTCTGTTCCCTCAGTTACGTACAGTCTGATTCACAATACCATCTGCCAACTAACCACAAACATTGTTTAAAAAAAGACAAAGAAGGAAAAAAGAAGGCTGGTGTTGCTAGTATATTGTTGGGATCGTGCAGTTTCTGATAAGCTAGCTGTGTTTTCCCAAGTCAATGATTTCATCTCTGCTGGGTGTCAACATTTACACAAGAATAATTTGGGGGGTCAGAAAGACATCAGCAAATGAGATTTCAAAAGGTTTCATAACAGCACAGATTGCTCAAACCCAAGGAAAGGAGGGTTTCAGAAGTTCACTCTTCTGCTTCTTCATTCCTCCTTCCCTGAAGCTGAGTCAAAGTTCTGTAAAAACCTACAGCCAACCATCAGATTTGCAAGACAACAGACTCACATAAAAAACCCCAAGCTTTGCAGCGAGACAAACACTCCAAAATGTCAGTAAATGGGAGACCTATTATGGTGCAAACTCAGGCATTCTTTCAATTGGTAGGAGATGCCAGGAGATCTAAGATTGTGTACAGAAGCTCAGTTCTGCAGTCTTGGCATAGGAAGCACCATCTTTTTCTCCACCTCATTCAGTGTTTAGAAAAAGAGTGCTGACTAGAAGAGCCATTTTTCCAGAATTTTTTCTCTCTCCTTTCTCTTATAAAGGCCCAGTGCCTTAATTTAACCACAGCCTGTTCAAATGAAGACAACCAATTTTGTCTTGTATTTTTCCACTTTGCTCATCAGAACAGCAGCACTTGAACGCTTCACAAACATCAAATAATGACTAATCTGATTTTCACAATACCTCCCCCATATGTTGATGAAGGTATTATTGCTATTCTTGCTCTGCAGAAGGGGTATGGAGACACAATGACATTAACATCAAAAGCATACATTACTTTTGGGATGCAGAGCAGCCGATTTACTCAGCACAGTGCATTATTTTTTATGTTCAAAGCATTTATCTTCCTGGCATCTGTGATGGCTCTGTGCTTTGCAGGGCTTCACATCAGCACCCAGGAAAGATGTCAAAATTATTGCCCACCTGCAAAAGGCCTTGCTGAGGTGAATTGGCCCAAATCTTATTCCGAATCACAGGTAGGAATAATACATAGTTCCAGAGCAGAGCTCACCTGCTCTGAGGAGAGCAGCACTTCCTGCCATGGCCATCTTACTTCCTTATGTAGCAGCAAATGAGATGGCGGGAAGAGGTGTCTTAAAGATAACATTTTATTACACCACCCCAATTCATCTCCCCTAGCAAGCTTGTCTTATGCCTGAATGAGGCACGTAGCCAGCTAACAGTAATTAAATGAGTAATTAAAGACTGTATCATAATGCATAAGAGGATCACATTGGAGTTAGGCAAACCTTAAACTCTGGAGAACTTGAATTTGCAATTTTAGTAAGGTTTTTCTACAGTTTTTATGCTGGTTTTTGAAACTGCAAATAGAAAAAGCAGAGATCTCATGACCTGGCACTATACTGATTGCCTACACAGATCAAGAACAAAGCTGAGGTATTCTGATCTGCCACAGGCAGACCTCTGCAGGGACACTGGCAGACCTGGCTCAGAGCAACCATACAGTTGTTTTTAGCAAGGTCAGCACAAGCATTGTAAGGGATAGGACACTTCTGTTGATGGGTTTCATCAGGTGATAGGCTGGCAGAGAAGGAATGACTGCTTTCAGGCATCTTGATTTCATGCCAGGTGTGGTGTGGAGTTTGTTCTTCCTCTTCCAGTGCTTGACTCAGACTTCTGATTGGTTTCCTTGCCCAGCAAGTCCTCAGCTTGTTCCTCCTGACCCCTCTTGTAGTTTCCCTTTCCAGTCACTCACATCTACCACTCCCACACCCAGGCTCATGTGCGCCAAGTCTTCTCATCAAGCCAGTTTCTGTCCCTCCTGGTTCCTCATCTGCACTGCACTACTTTCCTGTCTCACTTTAGGCAAATGTGACATGCTCTCCATCCCTATGTGCCTCTACTGCCCTGCTGACTAGCAGGCCTGGCCTCCACAGCCTCCTCATCAGCGTGGTGAAGTCAAGTCTGCAGGCATCTCCTGGTGCTTCTGTGCAGGCACGTAGCCCTGAGCTCAGTTCACACGTTGAGCAGACATGGTGTCAGGCCAACTGGAACTCCTGTGACTATGTTAGTATGGCACTGAGCCCGAGCTAATAAGCCCTGGTGAGAAGCCGGATATATTAGCTTGGGCTTAGCACTGTGCTAATGCAGCCAGGCAGCTTTTGGATCAGAGCTGGCTTACATCCCGCCCGCTTTTAACACCGAGCTTGCTCGTCTTCGTCTACAGTAACCCATAAAGATAAATCCCCTAGTCTTGTACTAACCTTACTCTCAGTTTCCCTCTTCCCTGACACTGCTGATCTCCAGGCATAGTCTCTCCTCCTTCATAATCCCCTCCAGGTTCAGCTCTTGTCCATAGGCTTTTAAAAACAGTTCCTTCTGATCACTCTCTGGCCTCAGGATGGTTTGCGCTGAGCACATGCTGAACACGCACTCCTCTGCTCTCAGCTCCAGTGTTCCATTCTGGACCCAAGAGTGTTTGCCCATTGAAGGGAGCCGTGATGCCCTTCTGCAGCTCCGGGGAGGGCTGCTCTGCCAATCCTCTAGGCTGGCTTCTAGCTCAAAAGCAATTCTCCTGCGTGTGGGAGTCAGAGATAGAAGTGGGGACATTACCAGAGTGTGTTCTGATCTTTCTCTGACAGAGAGCCAGTGCAAATGAAGCACATGTGGAGATCCAAGAACTGGGAAGTGCTCCTGACAGAGGGGATGGCATTTGAGCATCCCAGACAATGACAGTCACCACCCTCCCCTGCCACATACACTGCCCTTCCCCAGACCACTGAACCTGTCACTCAAACTTTTCTCCAAAATATGGAGGCTGTCATGGTGGAGAATACTTTTAAACAGAAAAGTCATCACACTCCTAATGTTAGCAATACAATTTTTATCATAGCCAAATTCTTGGAAATGACGGAACAGATTTTGGGGGGAAATGCATCCATAGGAAAATAAAATGCAAGAAACACCTGGGGCACACGTTAGGAGTTTGGTAGATTTATGAGAACCTTAAAGTGAGACCTCCTAATGCAAATTGTCTGCCTGTCTTGGCAATAGGTGATGCTAGCAGGGTACTAGATAGAGTTCCCTGAGATTTATTTTAAGGGCAAGTTATTGAAAACTCCTTTGTATGAGAATAAGAATATTTCCATCAGACACCAGCCACATACAAAGCACGTGCATAGATTTAAACCCTTTTTCCTTGGTCTGCTGTTCCTCTTTCAGCGACCCAGGCCAATGCACTAGAATTTTATTACTTATACAACATGGCATGGTTTGATAGAGACAGAGAGGATGCTCCTATTCCAGTAAGTTTATACAATTTTCTCCTTTTCTTATACTAAATCTTAATGGGAAATAGAAACAATGGAATGCTGAAACTCCTAGTTTTCATCACTGTTAAGATTAGAAAAGTAAACAAGTGACTATGTAATTGCAGTAGCTAGCTGTAATAAAACCAGATCCTTAAATGACTAATCTCATCACCGAATAATAATAATACCAGAAAATCTTTTTGAAAGAATAAATTTGCACCAGTCTGTCTCAGCATGTCCCTCTCATTTAAAACTATTAGCACTATGTGCACACAAATCAGGCAATGGGGAGTAAGGGAAGCTTGCAATCAGACCTAATGTCTTGCCTTCCTCTCAGCCCCCAGTACAGGACAGCCACTTCCTTTCTACAAACGCTTTGCTCAGATCTGTACACAAGACAGGCCACATCTTCCGGGGAGGCTCAAAGTCTTTGCAGACACACAGTTGCCTTCAAAGCATCACTGGAAATCTGTGTGGGAAGACTTTAAAATATTAAAACCATCCTATTCTCTTTTCTTCTAAGCCAACAACAAACCGCCTCTAAACTTATCTATCATTTCTCTGCTCAGTTTATTCTGGGCTGCAGAATAAACTTTCTGACTACTGAAAAAGATACACAAATGCATAAGCTGCACCACATGTGCAAAGGAAAATAAATAGAGAAAATGTGTATGTCCCTTCCAGGAAGACAGTTCTTTTCCAGAACATTAAAATTATGCACAAGCATTTCCTCTATTACAAGAAGCAGGCAAAAAGAAAGCTGGTGTGAAAAAAATGCATTTCCAAATGTAGTTTATCTATCCTAAATACAAACTGACTTACCTCTTAGATCAACACTTCATTGCCATCTTGTCTGATTTTCTTCTTCCACAAGTGAACACTTGCCCTCTAGCAGATTCATAAGTCATTTAAGCCATTGTCTTCAGTTTTAAGAAATCCCCATCTGAAAGTTCGCTACGGCACTTGTAACCACAGCCCGGCAGCAACAGGACGCGATGCTGCTCCTCCTCGCGCAGTGCTCGGGCAGCCAGCCCGTGCTTACCAACTACAGACCAGAGATTGTCATGTTTTCTGTTTCCCCGTTTCTACCCTGAGAGCCAGCCTGTGCAGCAGGATGACTTTCAGAGACACATCCTTCATACCCTCTCCTTGCTGCCAGATGTCCTCTGCAGCCAGTCCATTGCTTTCATTTTGTATTTCACAACAGCTTAGAAATTTTAATAAAAATTCCCAGGATACTACTCTGGAAAAAAAGTTATTATTCTTAAAGAAGGTGGAGAGGCCAAAAGAGCTGATGTCAGTTAAATCTTCTGAACTTCTCTAATCTGACATTTCTTTCTGACTGTCAAATCCAGGCTGCTGACAGTCATTTATATATTTATCCCTTTGAAATATGTCAAGCTGACAAGGTGTGAGGCAATACAGTGGTGATGCTGTTCCCTGAAACACCTGGCACATTTGCACTGTGCTATCACAACTCAGTGTGCAGAGAGAAGAGGGCACTAACAGACCCTCAGAGGCTCCTGACAAGTTTCTGTGGATGGATGCTCTGACCCCACAGATAATGATGAGGATGAATCAATTGGTTTAAGTCTGGCAAGGAAATAAAGACAAACAGGTACGAGAAATTCAGTGTACGTACTGGTTACTGAAAACAGGCAAGACACAGGGAAATATTTTTTCTGATTAATTTACATAAAAATAAATTTGACTTTTGTAGAGTTGATGTGATTTTGCAAATCACCACATTGAAGACATCTAAACAAAGTCCATCTGCATGTTTATAAACATGTACAAGTGTTTAAGGGACGCAATATGTTAAAAAAAAGTCAACAATAATGGTTAGTCTATGCTTCCAATTATATTCTTTCTTCAATTAGTCTTGAAGAAACTAACACCTCTATTAATCATTTCAATTAACTCCACGCACCACATGACATCCGCACCAGCAGCCCATATGTTGCGTTCCAATCACCCAAATATTAAAGCCTTTTTAATTGATTGATCTAAAGAACATTCAACAGGCTCAAGGTGGCAGCCAGCCAGGAAAT
The DNA here is from genome assembly GCF_024509145.1 of Vidua macroura. Taxonomy (NCBI): domain Eukaryota; kingdom Metazoa; phylum Chordata; class Aves; order Passeriformes; family Viduidae; genus Vidua; species Vidua macroura. The sequence continues at coordinate 71,426,582 of NC_071573.1, forward strand.
CCCAAAAGAAGATGACAAAAAGGTGGGGGTGCTAAACCAGCTTCCCAATTTGTTTTTCCTCTTCCTCCAGGGTTCACTAAGTTAATCCAATCACAGCCCATAAAGCCCCTTTTTAATAAAATAAATAAATAGATAAGAGAACACACATGTTGGCTTTCCCCCAGAGAAGCCCCCTCCGCTAAAGCTGGAGAGCCATCCTGTTAAGAAAGTGCCGCATAGGAGGGTGAATTTTTTATCCAGCAGAAATATTTAGCTTGGCCGCCCGCCAGGGAATGCTGAAAGAATAGACTGAATTAGGGGATTTACCTTCCACGTGTTTGGCACGCGTCATTAGAGGCTCTGAAGAGCTTGACTCTTTCGCTCTCTCACTCTCTGTTTTTACTCCCCCCCACCAGAGCTTTGATGCAGAGAATAAAGTATGAGCTATAAGAGCGGTTGATGTGTTGCAGTTCCAAATGTTGGCACGGTGGCTTTTGTGCTGTCGAAGAAAACCGATGCCCGGTTTCTGAAGGTTTTCTTTTTTTTTTTTTAATTCCAGTCAGGTATGGGGTGATACATTTTAAAAGCATTTACTTTAACACAGAAAAAAAGAGCATGCTATTTTTCTTTCTTTCTTTTCCTAACAACAACAACAACAAAAAGTTTCTGAAGTTTTCTGTAGACAGATTTAAACTTGGAGAAAGTGGCTTAAAAGTAAATTCCATAAGTGAAACTCCAACCACAGAGCATTTAAGGAACTCGTTTGAAAGGTTAGTTTTGTAACAATAACCCATTAATTGCTCTGTCATTTGACTTTTATATGCTGTCATGTGGATTTAAGTTATTTTAAAAACCACTTCTTTACCTAAGTACTTTGGTCTTGCAAAAACCTATTAAAATCTATAACCAGAACATGTTAGTAGAGGTGGTTGGTCTATACCTCAAGTAACTTGAGCACCTTCTCAGAATTTCTGATTTGTGAAAGGAAAGGCTGTTTTAAGTTAGCCTCTGCCACCTTAACTTAGGGCAAAGAAAAAAAAAAAGAAAAGGAAAAAAACCCACAGTTTCCAGATTAATAAAAGCATAGAGGTCCTTAAACCAACAGTAAATGCAAATGTTTGTTTCTGGTACATGTGCCAACCCTGTTTACAGGGCAGAGTCTTGCAGATGGACTCCCAGTGCCACTAACACTCATTCACCGAGCTGGTGTGAGCTGGTGTGAGGGCCCTGCTGCAGCTGCCTCTGTTGTACTGTCTCATCACAGTATCAGATAAATTCAGACCCTATTCACTCACAGTTTTTACTGCTATCGATTAAAGCAAATCAGTTTAGAAGCTACCTGATGCCATGCTTACTCAAAGCAAGACTCAAGCAGGGTTTCTGAACTACAGTACTGGCTGTATCTTTATCCCATCTTCACTTGCAAAAAAAATCTGAGTCTGACTTCAGTTCAGCTAATTCATGCCACCAGATGACAGATCACATGTGAATTCTCACCTCTCTTTCAGTAAAACTAGTTCATTGGGCCTTGCATATCAGGAGATCCTGTGGGCTGCAAAAAAGCAACTTAAGGGATGGATACCAGCCCTCGGATGAAAATACAAGATATTAACTCCAACATCAGAAGGGAACTGAGGACCATCTCCTTGCTGAACCTAAAACACCTCAGCTGTAGGGACCTCCTCTTAGCTTAAGGACAGACCAATAGTTTATCGCTTCTTAAGTAAATCATTCATAATTCATAGCCAGGTTGAAAACCACACAAATAATGAGCTCTCAGTATTACTCAGCGGAAAGTAAGAACTGGAGTTTTCCACCTAAACCCGTAAAAGCTGACAAGTTCAGACATGGTTTTGTGAGCTCCTTCCTGGACCCCACGTTTTTAATTCAATTTAAAGAAAGCTAGGCAGCCACTTCCCCCCCTGTCTTTGAAGTAAAGATGTTAACATCCGTGCTAATAATACAAACTACCCCTTCTTTTATCAAAGGCTTCAGCAATTGCAAAGGCTTTCTTTTCATGACAAAGAAAAACTGCAAAGTAAAGCTGCCTGGTTCTGCTGCTAACAGAGCAGGTTTGGCTCTGTACACTGCACAGATGCCAGCCAGTGCCCAAAGCACTGCTTTATAAATTCATAGAATTGTTTCAGTTACAAAAGACCCTTAAGATCATATAGATCTTAAAGATCATTCCAACCATGAGTCCACCACTGCCGAGTCCACCACTGCCAAGTCCACTGCTAAGCCATGTTTCTAAGTGCCACAGCTATATGGCTTTTAAATACGTCCTCCTAGGATGGTTGCTCCACCACTTCTCTGGGCAGACTGTTTCATTGCTTGACAACCCTCTCAATGAAGAATTTTTCCTAATGTATCCAATCAGAAACTGCCCTTTATGCCAGAGGCTGTTTCATTTTGTCATAGAGAACAAGTCCTCACTGAGCCTCCTTTTCTCCTGGCTAAACCATTCCAGCTCCCTCAGCTGCTCCTCATAAGACTTTTTCTCCAGATCCTTTACCAGGTTTGCTGCCTTTCTCTGGACTCACTCTGGCACCTCAGTGTCTTTCTTGTGGTGAGGGACCCAGAGCTGGACACAGTGTTTGAGGTACAACCTCACCAGTGCTTTAGTACAGGGTCCTGGTCACTGGCTAGGTCCTGCAGACCACACTGTTGCTGATCCAAGCCAGGATGCCACTCGGTTTCTTGGCCACCTGGGCACAGGCTGGCTCATGTTCAGCCACTGTCAGCTGGCAGCCTCAGGTCCTTTTCTGCTGGGCAGCTTCCCAGACACTCTTCCCCCAGCTTGTAGTGCTACTTGAGGTTCTTGTGAACCAACTGCAGGAGCCAGCATTTCACCTTGCTGGACCTCAGACAGTTTGCCTTGGCCCATTGATCCAGCCTATCCTGTCCAGATCTCCCTGTAGAGCCTTCCTACCCTCCAGCAGATCAGCACTCCTGCCCAACTTGGTGTCATCTGTGAACTGACTGAGGTAGTTGATATTAAACAAATCTGGCCCCAGTACTGAGCCCAGTACTGGGCTCACCAGTACCACTGGTGACCAACTGGATGTCATCCATCATTTTTACCCAGTGAGTAGTGCCCCTATCCATGCCATAAACAGCCAGGAGATTGCTGTGGGAGACTGTATCAAAGGCTTTACTGAAGTTCAGGTAGACAACATCCACAGCCTTTCCCTCATGCCCTAAGTGGGTCATCTGGTCATAAGGAGACCAGGTTAGTCAAACAGCACCTGCCATTCATAGATCCACACTGGCTGAGCCTGATCCCCTGGTTCTCTTTTATGTGTCAAGATGATTTGCTCCAAAACCTTTATGTTTCCAGTGGAGTGTCTTTGCTGCTAACTGAATCTCCAGATGACTGGCCATGCAGAATTTGAGTACTGTACACTAGTACCATTAGAAACTGTGACACATAATTCCCCACCAGTTGTTTCCATCTTATCAGAAAACAGAGCGTGTACTCTGGACTGACAGTCCCAAATGGGAAAATTCCTCTGTGGAAAGACTGCAAGTTTAATAAAAGGTGAATGAGTGAATGAACCACTGAGAGTAACTCAGTTGGTTAGAGCATGGCGCTAACAATGTCAAGGATATGGGTTTGATCCCTATATAGGCCATTCACTGAAGAGATGATCCTTGTGGGTCCCTTCCAATTCAGAATATTCTGCAAATTGAGATGTGTATGCTTCAGACTTGGATTCCATGACAAAGTGCCACAGGGCAGCATGTGCTTCTCAGTAAGGGAAGGCTTCCCTGTAAGGTAAGGCAGGCAGTTTTCCCCACACTGCTGGCACAGAGCTGTTTTCCTGTAAAACACCATTGACACAAAAGGTGCATTTCTGCAGCTCTGGCTCCCATCATGTATGATCCCAGGGACATGTGGATTTCTGTGTCTATGACTGAAAAATGCCTGCCTGCTTTACTTCTTTAGTAGATACAGTGAGGCCAAGTGTATTTCAGTATTGTGATTGATAATTTGAAACCTGGGTCAAATAACAGAGAACATTGGCCTGACAATGTCAGTTCCATGGCAAATTGCTTGATATATGTGTCACCCTTAAAACAAACTTGTGTTTCAAAACAGTCTGCTTATCATATTTACAGAATAAAAATATGACCTTTAAAGTGAAATAAAAGAGCTCCTTTTTCCTCCCCACATCTCCTCTCTCTGTGTTTTTAATTAAAACCATGAACCAACACATGTATCCATCCTTCCTTCTGTAATAGCTTGGGATTCCACTCTCAAATACTATACAGATAAAACGAACATATATGTGTTAGCGATTCGCAGTGCAGTAAATTCTCCTTTCCAAACCTGCCGTCTTCATTAAAATCTTATTTGCTTTGTAATCTCCTTTGATCGCTAAAGTTATAAGAAGCCCCCTCCTCTTCTTTTGATACTATCAGTGTAGCTTTTGACCAGAGAGCGTGATGAATTAAATGTATGACAGATATGACAGGTGAGGAGTGCTTGGAGAGGGCTTAAACAGCAGGGATAAGACAAAGCCTCCATTTAAGAACAAAACCCCTACCCGATGGCTAGCCCGTTAATGACCAACCACTCTATTTGTCCTGGTGGATGAGGAGCAAGCTGATACTACAGACAAAGCTTTGTTAGCCATGGGGCTGTTCTTCAATCAGGCCACACAACCAACTAATTGAAATGCCCAGTTTTTTCCCCCTCAGGATTTGATATACAAGCCAGGGGGTTTGTAGGTATACTCTTTCCTTTTTCTTTTTTTTCCCCTTGTAATGTATTAATTCAGCCATCACAAGTTTACAGCTGGACTAAGTGGAATTACACCATATAAACCTAAAAATCTATCTGCAGGGATCCAGCTAAGCCCTGGAGAGAGACTAGTCCAGCAATACAAATCCAAGGAAATTTGGAAGTCAATCCATTAGGATTACCAAGCCTTTGATTTTGGAAGTCACAGGCTCAAAATATGGAAGTGATGAACTCCATCTTCCTTCATTTTAGCCTCTTTTCAGAGGACTTACTGACCCCATTTTTTTTTTTCTGTTAAAACACATTGATAAATGTGAATGGAATTATATTGGGTTTCCACTATATTTTAAATGAAGGAAGACATGAAAATATCTGCCTTCCTGAACTTGTGGGTAACATATCCTTTAAAATTTCATACATATTTTCTACATATTTGAAACTGCCACAAGCAAAGTCATAACTCTTCTCATCAGCTAAAGGCCCCTGTCCCCCTCTTTAAGGTTCATGTTAACTTCCAGTGTGGCGTGCTGCACCTAAACATGGAGCTTCAGGCACTGGAAACTGTAAACCACTGGCTGCTTCCCAGAGGTGAAGAAATCTCTGTGCCCCCTGCAGACCAGGATTATATTCTCAATGGGCAGTCTCTCATTTTAGCTCACCAATCTGAGGTTAGCAGAAGGCCAGGAGTTTCCAGGGGTAGGTGTCAATGCAATATTCACTGTTAAACACAAATGGTAAAGAAAAATTAGATTACAGGGATGTAGAAATGATCTGGGTATAATGGAAAACACTACCTGAAACAAGAATTTTCACCTTCAGAAGAAATTAATTTTTTATCTCTTTGCTCCTTCCTGTCCTGCTCTCACAGTGTACTGTGGCTGAATAATTTGTGCTGGTATCAGGAAACCTGGGTTCTGTTCTTAGCTCTTCCACAGGCCCAGTATGTGGCTTCTGGCAAACCTCAGACCCTTTCTGTGCCTCAGTTTCCCTATAAAAAATGCAAATATTCCTACCTATTTCAGAAAAAGTGTGGTCCAGTGGTTTAAACCATAGAATCAAGATGTCTGAATTCTCAAACTGAATATGGTATCAATTTCTGCAGTCTTTGAAGCAACTACCCTTACTGACCCAAGGGGTCAGCTTCCCCTGGGAAATGCTGAATGGCCAGAACCCAGGCTTCCCAGTAGAACATATGTGCTACTTTCTGGGTAAGTGGTGTTTCTGTCTGGATAAGAGCTCAGCCTCACCTCACAGTGAGACCACTTACATGAAATGCAAAAGAAAAGACCGTCCAAGCTACAGCCAGCAAAGCTTTTGGGAGCTGCTCTCACTAGAAGGCCACAGTGACCTTCTCTCGGAGTGCTCGTCTGCAGACCACCCAGCAGAGCTGGCCTGACTCTGGCTCAGCCATTACACTCCTAATTCAGCATGTGGAGGCGTAAGGCCAAAGTTCCAAAGCTTAACCATGCAGGACAAAGGGCTGAAATGACAGCTTTCCCCTTCCCCAGGGAGCACCCTGGAACTTTTGGCCATTTTGCAGCAAACCACTGTGGCTCTCACGCTCTCTCGTCCTCCACTTCTCCTCCATGAAAACTCCCCCAAAGTTTTGAGTCCATTCAACTCAGAATAAGTAGCAATTTGAAAACTTTTGGAGGGCAGAAAAAGCACTTCCTGTCTGGCTCTATCTCATGGTTCTCTGACTCACTGGACAATTGCAAAGGTTAGTTAAATAATGTTTAGATGTTCGTGATACGTAAAGCCCCAGACAAATGGTGTTAATATTATGATGCATAAAACTGTCATTCAAAGAGAACAACCTTATAGAAATAAAGAGGAGAATATTGTTAACCTCACAGAAATAAACATTTTTTCCTTATGGACTCCAATAAAGATAGGCAAAGTTGTTACCAGGATTGTCACTAACCTTGTACTGAAAAAAACTGGACTGATTTTTAGGAAAAGAGCATAGAGATTCAGATCAGTAAATCTAGGGGAAGGGGGGGGTGCAGGAAACAAAAAACCCTCATTAATCTGGTGTATTTTGTTTTCGAATGTGCAGATCTGAACGGAAGCTGCATTTTTTTCAGACAGCTTTCCAATCTCCCTATTAGATATAATGTTATAGTCTTATTACACATGTTGCCTACTAGATGTGCTCTGACTTTTATAGATGTCAACTCCATTTCTTAATTCAAGACATTTGTCTCTTGTGATCTCTGCGCCTCTGGGTTAGAGTTCCAGCCAAAGAGGTGAGCCAGCTTTGTATTTGCAAAGCAGCCATAAAATCCTCTGGTGCTACATCCCTGAATACTGCTGCTGCCCTGCAAAAAGGCCTGGATTTTGTCTGTCTGCAGCTCAGCACCCAGAAAGGACATTTTGCAGAAGGGCTCAGTGGACATTCAGGAAAACTGCTTTCAGGACCTTATCTGAAGGACAATACTTAACTTTCACCACCTGGGCCTGGCCCCTGAAAGGAAACAGTCACACTCAATAATTGTCTTTTTCTAGACAATTACTATTTAATAAAACCTCCAGCTGATATTAACTGGTGGAAAAAAGGCTATTTTTAGTCAGGACAGTGATTCTCCCTCACTCCTTTCATCTATGAGTAATGTATTTCCTTTTGCTCTCAGTACCACAAACCAGTCCACACCAGATGCTCAGTATTAGGTAAAATTAAAAATGTGGGCATCATACCCTTTGAAAGATGCTTTGAACTCAAATTAATATACCTAAACCCACTATTTAAATTAAAGATATCCTGTCTCTCTGCTGTGTAGTTTTCCCTTTTATCAGAAGGGGAATTTTAGTCCATTTAAAGGTTTTTTGGTTCAGCTCCACAGACCACTCTTTGACTTAACAACACATTGTAATTTCCTTTTAGCCACAAGAATAAAGGAAATGTATAGAAGCAACACCATAATCTTGTCAAGCACTCTCTTTCGTTTCCCTGAACAAGCCTGTTTGAGAAAATGTGAAGCCTAAGATTTTTAAGATGTTATCTGGAAGATGTTTAGATCATGGAACACTTTTATTGAAAACAGATGTATGTATTTTTATGCATCTACTGATGTACCCACACACATAAAATATATGCCTACTAAATTCTTTTATGGACAAGAACAGAACAGTCTGAAACCTGAAGAGGTTTTTCAGACTTCAATCCTCTTGCCTCAGCATTTTACCTTTTCCAGACTTTTGCCCTGAATCTGCACGAATACTTGAGAAAGCCCCACCAGGGAAGTAACAACCAGGGAGCGCCTGCTCCCACATTCACCTGTGAGCAGGGCTCTGTAACTGCTGTCACAAGGAAAAATGTGGGAGCAATGTAAAATGCATTGATTTCTCATGTATCTCTATGCATATATGTAAAACGGGCTCCTGCGTGACTTGTGCCATTTATTTGCATCTTTGATCTTTTTCAGAACACAATTATTTAAATGCGACTGCTCTGCTTCTGGAGCTACAGGACTCGAGCAGTTTGCTGAATGTAATCAGACTTTACATTTCATAAACACCAAACACCACCCACCGTCATGTTTAGTCCATCCCCTCCTGATGCCGCTCTTGATGTCATCACTGACAATGTTCAAACTACAGGCAGAGGTGTAAGAGTTGTGTCTTCCCTTTGGCACTGAACCATGGAGCTGTGAGTGCCCTGGTTTAGGTTCCGTGGGACCAGGAGCCACATCCTGTCACACACAGCAAGCCTGGGAGGCGCCCCCACGTGCTCTGGGGCATTCAAGTGTGCCTGGGATGCTGCTCCCTCTGCAGACCCCAAGGTCTCTCTTGGTCCTTGGTAGCTTTGCCAAGATGCTGGTGAGGCACTGGAGGACAGCTGAGCCCTGGCCATGGCACAGCAGAGGGAGGTGGACCCATGAGGAGAAAACCCAACCACCAGGCTGTAGAAAGTGGTGCTGCTGAACCTGCTGTACTGGACAAGTGGAGAGGTAATAGTTGGCAGTGCTAATGATGCCATGAAAACTACTTCAGGACAAGGCAAAAGAGCAAGACAAGCATCTGCAAGTTCTCTCAGTGCTGGTTAGACAGTGATAGTAAGAAAGTTTATCCCCAGGAGCTTTCTCCTCACTGAGGGTGTTGAGTTAACTGGAGGTGACCTCTCACTGACCCACAGGCAGCATCTGCAAGTGGTGTGTGGCAGTGGCGGCCAGGAAGCACTTCGGCCAGGAAGCACTTCTCCCAAACAGCGCCTTTCAAAATACCACTCCGAAAAGCAACAGCTGAGGTGAGCCAGGAGTCAGCCACTCAGCCCTGTCCAGCATGGAGGACTCCCTGCAATCTCCCTTCACCCTCCTGGGATTTCATCCATCTTCATTCGCTTTTGCTTGCTGCCATTTCCTCTGGCTTTTCAAATCTGGGACACTGGTAGCTATTATTCATTCTCCTGTTTCTTACCAACCATGCAGCTAAGAGCTGCAACTTTCCATCAATAAATACCACATCAGTTGTTATTTAGGTATTCTTTTAATCACTGCATTTTTTTCTCAGGTACTTCTTGAGCAAAAGCAGGCTTTACTGCATTATTACAGTTAAGAAATCTAAGAGAGAAATATCTCAATGCAGTTACTAAGTGCCACTCTGGGTAACCACAAAATAACTTGCTAATGAAAACTCTGAATAGGAATGAAAATATAACTGAGGTGTAAAGAAAGTAACTGTCCAAACCATTTGTATTTTAAGCAAGTATGAACAAACCTCTTCATTGTGTACCCTTTTTGTCTATAAAAAGGGTGAGGACATGAAGCAGCAGGACTTAACGCTTCCACAACAAACAATGGTGCAAACACCAAGAGATTTTCCAATTTCCAGCTATAACAAACCATTTAGCTCTGGGTAATTCCAATAATTTTAGTCATCAACTTGCAAAACTGTATAACTCATATTCAGTTGACATGAATTTGAGTAATCTTGTTGCCATGTCTGGTTAAGAGAAGACAGATAATAATATATCTTGGTTTCACAGTAGGGAGGGGGAAAGCTATCTCTTCTCTTCCTCTCCACTTCTCAGTGGTTCAGGAAGAACAGGGGAGAAATGGAGCTGTTGTGAGGGGAGAGAATTAGCATGGGAGATGAAAAGGCAAGCAGGAGTCCTGGTAGCAGATTTGGGCATAGGATCATGTTCACCATTCTAAGAACAGCCCCCAAAACTTTAATACCTCAACTTTCCTCCCCAGATATGAGAAGGCAGGCTCTCTAGCTTGCATTAGTGGATAACAACGGTGAGGAATGCATGCAAATGTGCAGCTGGTGACAAGAACCTCTCAGCTCAATGGAAAAGACAGAAGGCTCTGGGATTTTGTGTAAGAGGAAGAGATCTAATGACTTCCCCAAGGTTTAACTGAAAGCAGACAGCAGAGATAGGAGCTGTACCCACGAGTCCTGAATCACAGCCCTTTGTCTCAATCACAAGACCCTCCTTCCCCTTGGATGTTTTGCATTATTTAGGGTAATCAAGAAAAAGATTGCCTTGCCCTCCTAAACCAGGAAGAAGGGCAATGGGTTCCAAAGGAATGACAAACCTTGCTATTGCTCCAGAAGCAGAGTATTGTTTCCTATGCTGGTCATCTGTGTTGAATCAAGATCAATTTTGATTGCATTAGGTTAGAAAATGCAGAGCCTTTCTTAGATGCAAGAGAGCATGTCTAACCATGCAGCATGCTCTATTGCAAAGCCTGCAGAGCCAGCTCCAAGACCCACTGGCTGTGGAAAACTGTAGTGTCCTGAGGGGTATCAGGGCATCAAGAGAGCAACGCAGATACAGTAACAACTAAGTTAATAAGCTTTACATCTCAGAAAGGCTCACAAATTCGGGTCCAGGGACATACTCACAGTTTCTAAGGCTACCTCAATCACTACTCATACTCCTGAAGGCTGCTGGACCATGTTTCGTTATGCAATCATGATCTTTCTTACTTTATGTTTTTGCCAAGGTTGGGAAAGGATGTGGTTGTGCTCAGAGTGTCATGCAATAAACACTAAGGATCTATTTTTTGAGATTTTTCAGCTAAGAATTTTCCTGAAGAACAAAACTCTCCCAAGCAAATTCAGACAAGAAGTTCTTTAGTCTAAGAGGGGTTTTTCCATCACAGCAGTGAGGCAAAAAAAAAAAAAAAAGCCAGTCTTGGTAAGATGGGCCTCATATGTTAGTAGAACAAATTTTTTTATGAAGTTGCCTTTTCTATCAGAAGACTGTGCTGAGTGGCTGAGAAAGACCTAGACTCATCTTTTCTAACAAGTTTTCTAAGGTACTTCTAAGAAATATCACAGTGGTCTGGACATTTAGGTACTTCCAGAAGAGTGAATTAGTAAAGCTCTATGCAGATTTTTTTTTTTTTTCAGGGAAGACCATACATAATAAGTTTTCCATCTTTGGAAAAAATTCTAGCTGACTGAGCAGTATACATGCATGTGCATGCCCATGAACTCACACTATTTTCAGTATCAAGACATCTTCAAGCAATTTCTCACTCTTATAACACATTTATCTTATGTAAAACAGATGCATGTCTTTGGGGTAGGCTTTTGTCGTTTAGTCTTAAATTGTGAATACCCCTTTTAATTAAAACGGGAAATACAAATTTCCTCATTTAGTTCCAAGCCTGAAGCCCACTAGCATAAGCAGCCATCTGCAGATTCAGCTGGAACCCTTTCAGCATCCCACAATAAGTCTGCTGGTTAAAATAAGGATCTTTGGACATGTATAGACCAGTGCAGCTCCACTGAGCTGTGCCCTTGTATACTAGCTGTAGCAAAGCTGAACTAGTAGTGCTGTATCCATCTCTCCTGAAACTCCATCTCCAATTGGAGTTAAACAGTTACATTATCACTATTTAAAAGCTGCAGAGCTGATGATAATGCCACCCTTGTTGGCAATGCCTTTTAATGTCTCTGCTCTATGCCGTGCCTATTGGGATGAAGAACAAAAATGAGAAAAGCAGCAAGCATTGCAAATGGAGATTATCAAACTGCACAAGAGGCAAACTGAGGGAGGACACCTAATTATCCCTAATGCAAAATAATTCAGACCTAACTTTCTCATTAAAAAAATATGTATTTTTCAAAAGTCTTCCCTTTTCTTCACATACCCAAATGAAGGGGAAAGTAGTCATTTCCTTTCCCGATGATGGAAGTGATACCAACTATTATGTCAGTATTAAGTGAACTTCCTCCCATCCATTTCTGTCGAGTTAATGTCATCTGACTCAAATGAGATTATTAAAAGTCGGCTGTTCGGTTCCAACAAACTAAAAGCTTGCAAGTTTATAGGTACAATTGCTTCAGACCCCTCCTACGGGTCATCAGAGAGGGTGTCTATTGAATGGACTCAAAGAAATACATTTTCACACCTGTCAGGCCTAGATTAATATCCCTGCTAATTGCACTTTAAGAATGGCCAATTAGTTCTAGTTATAGAAGCTTTCATGGGTAAGGGGGAGAAGCAGCCTGTTATCACCATCAGGGCTCATTGTTCCCCTGAATAGATTTGTGTCCCAAACTGCGCGTGCCTCAGCGGTTGGACTGGGAGCCCTGCTGCACGCCACTGTAATGATGCCTTTATCCCAGCCCCAAACCCTCTTTAATGATGATAGAGACGACAGAGGTGACCATAAACATAAAGGGAAAATAAACTAGTGCTATGCTGAGATTACAAAGCCAGAAACTGTTTTCAAGCCAGAAGTGGTTTGCTGAAGTTTCTTAATAATCCAAACTTATTTTTCATCTAAGATAAAATCTTGGTTTTGCTCTAAAGCAACAGTACTTTGTAATAAAACACTTGCTCCAGCAAGAAAAAAAAAAAAAATCCAGTAATGTGGCTGAATTTGCAAAAGGCCGATAAGTGAAGTTGTGGCCTTGAAGTGGCAGCCTGAAGAATGACACTGCAGCGCCAACACCACCGGTGGGACACTTGAAAACAAATCAGGGACCAAGGGTTAGTCCAGCCATTGGAACGTGACAGGAAGGCTAGTTAATAAACACCAGCTAACCCCTTCAATTACAGCAATAAATTGTTCAATTGGTTAAATGTCCACAGGTTCTGCCCCAAACACCTCTGTGAACTGTTTAATTAGCAAACTCTTGCATCACTGGACAATCAGATCCCGGTGAGCATGGGGGACGCTGGGCTTCTGGGGAGTGAAGGGCGCTGGTGCCCCACACAGCTCGACTCTGCAGGTTTTGCCTTTGAACCATGCAACCTGCTATGTTTTAAAAGCTCTGGAAATTATTCATTCAGTTACACCTATTTTTTAAAAAAACAAAATTAATACTGTGAGGGCAAAATACAGCTTGGTTGCCATTCTTTCCACATCAGTTTTCTGCATTTCGATAAGAAGCCCCACAAATTACAGCTTCTCACCCTCCGCAAGATTAGATAGCCGCGCACGCGAGACGGGTTACGCAGCACAAGAGATACAGAGTACCTGGAAACTGCATGTGGTACAAAACAGACCTGCAGATTAAAAGTCAGCAAGCCTATTGCTTGAAAATATTTAACACACTGAATCTGGAATTATCTCAACAAGAGTTAAGAACATTTGAAACATTGCAAAATGATTTATCATTAAGATTACTGCTGACTGTGAGGAGTATTTAGAGAATATTCATTAGGCATATGCCACAAAAACATTTGAAAAAAATCATGATACAAACCCAAGTTTTTGGTAAAAGCTATTTTACATAAAACAAACAAACAAAGAAAAACCCAATTTTTTTTTCCTGCAAAAACCCCCAAATTTAATTTGATCACTGAGGATCAATTCATAGTTAAAGACTCATGTGAGTTTCCTTCACTGGACTTTTAATCACCGTGATAAACCATTGATAGTACATATTGTGTTACCAACTAAAAACCACACACTGATGCAGTGGAAAAGAATGCGTGGCTTTTAAAAATGTTTGTATTAATAAGATCCATTTAACAGGAATTTTATGTCTGAAAAACAACTAGCCAAAGGAGATAAGTACTATTTGTTATGTTTAGACAGTGAGGAGAAATTGCATTTCCCTGATGAAGTTTTCTTAATGAACTAAACCCAAGGTAAATTTATCACAGTTGGGAGTAAAAATACGTGCGGTGTTTGCCTGTGGAAAGCTGTGATTGCTCTCCGTCTCTCTAGCAAAAGTATTTCTTTGGAAAATGGCTCTAGGCAGAAATGTTCATTTAGATCAAGTTTTTTAATAACATTGAAGAAATCTACTATTTTACACTTTTGCCTGAGAGGTTGAGCCTGTATCCTCAAAGGATATCCAAAGAACAGACAGGGCAATTCCGTTTACGGGGGAAGGATGTGGTTGGACTATGCCCTATGCTCCACTTGGCAAAAATGCACAAGTCATTGAACTAAAATCAGGATGCTCCTGGCTGAACTTGGTGGCTCCTGGGATTTCTCTCCTGAGTACTGTGTTCTCCCACTGAGCCACCCAGAGAGCCTCAGCAGTAACTCAAGCTCTTAGATTCTCCTCCAGGTACATACCTGACAGGTCCACATCCACTCTCCGAAAGCGGTAGGTTCAGCGTTGTTACTGTCTCAGGTTTAAGGACATAAATGGTCTTTTTTTGGTTGAACATGCACAACTTGCACAGCTAAGCAAAACGAACTCTTTAAATTTGAGTTCACAGGAAGATTCCTGTTGACTTTTATCCACTGGGTATATCTTGTACAGAGCAATTTGAATGCTTAATATTGAAGAAATAGTTCTGTTAAATTGGTGTGTATTAAAAACTGTTCTATTAAAAGTTGTGTACTGACTATTGCAGAATCCAAGGGTTTAATGTCTGTGCCGCTAGAGCAGACAATGAAGAGCTACTCTGGTGGTTTTTTGTTTTCTTCTTTTTCTCTTTTTCCACCACCACCCCCCCCCCCCCCTTTTAGTTTTGTAATACTAAGCGAATTAACATCTCTGAAGTCTCGGGGTCTCAGGACAGGCTTTCAGGCGACACCGATTAGCACAGCCTCGCTGAATTAAACAGACTGAAACAATTCAGGCCATTGACAATCCACGGGGGCAGGGTGGGGAGAAACTGCAAATTAGGAAAAGAATAGAGGACACAATACCAGCACTGATGTCCTGGCACACAGGCTTTTATTCTGGAGATAGTTTACAAGCAGTTCGTAACCTTTGGACTCCAGACAGTCTGTAGAACCAACAAGAGGAGGTTCAAGATTTGGTCTGAACTTTCCATCCAGCCCTAGCAGTGTCAATATTTGGAGGATACACAAGAACTCATAAAGTCTCCATAAAATGGATGTTAGTGAAGCAAAACAACAACAACAACAACAAAAAAAAAACCAAAAAAAAACCAAACAAACAAAAAAAAACAACAAAAACAAAAACAAAAAAAAAAAACCACCAACCTAAACTTGTATTCATAAAGTCTTTTTAGACTTTGTCATTTTAAGCCAAGAAGGTATTAAGGAGATAAAAATTTAGAACTTTGCTGTGCTTAAAAGAGGAGTTTCCCAGCAAAAAATCGAATGCATTTTTGTTTAACAAACCGGGAGTTCAAAAGCTGCCTCTTGTTCCAGGTTCCTAATTTCTGATTTGCTTAAAAAAATTTGAATTATAAGTTTAAATTTTTTGCCATTAACAGAATAACTCCTAGAAATGGTGCAAGTGTGACTTTTCTGCCAAAGAAAAAAGTGACTGGAGAATTCACAAATCAAAATCATTTATGTTCCAGGCCTGTCAACATTTCATTGATCTGTCTAAAATATGTTAATCTCTCTTTCATTCTGTATTATAAATCAATTCAGTTATCACATCAAACCATACTCTGTCAACAGAGAATTATTTAAACAAGATAACAATTTAAGATTTTGTATTTTGATAGTACTTTTAAAAGACTAATTAAAAAAATTACGGGTACATATTTTATTCTGTGAATGCAAGATGCTTAAAATAATCATTAAGTATGCTAAAGGCTTTTATGTCAACTAGGAAGTGGCATTTACTATTAACTTAGTTGACAGAGCTTTTGTGCAACCGAAGTCAAATGAAGTATACTGTTAATAAATAACACAAAACTAGAAAAAAAAGAGTTGTCTTTTAAGTCCCTCATAATTTTGTTTCTTGTCACTTGTTTAATGCTCTAAGTCACAGGGAGCTCAACTGAATTAAATGTACTTACACCAGTGCAAGGGTAACCTAAATGAAGAGGGAACTGAGTGACCAACAATATCTTAATAAAGAAATTTTATCTGGTCAAAAAATACTTTAAATGCATCAAATAGTAAAATTCTGTTCTGAACAGAGTCTTCTACTGTTTTAACTGTATAGATGCTATGCAGTTAAAAATCCATCACTTTATACAAAGCTAACTGGTTTTTAGATGTGGG
Organism: Vidua macroura; assembly: GCF_024509145.1. Classification (NCBI taxonomy): domain Eukaryota; kingdom Metazoa; phylum Chordata; class Aves; order Passeriformes; family Viduidae; genus Vidua; species Vidua macroura. The sequence continues at coordinate 71,442,665 of NC_071573.1, forward strand.
TCACTTCATTCCTCAAGGAAGGAAAAGTTAGTCTCAGAAAATAACCACAAAGACAATTTCTGATGTAATTAATGTATCTCCTACTAGTCAGGATCAAAACATGAAAAACCAACTTACTCTGCCCATAACAGAAAAAGTGAAACCCACTAGTTTTTGCTCTAGATGTGCTTTTAAAGCCGTCAAGGCTGAGTTCTGGATTTCTACCTGTAGGAATAAGTAGGATGTTTATTTAAAAAAAAAACCCTAGTTTTCATATTTCAAATGCATAGAGGGGAATTTGTATTTGCCATTAAAAAACAAAAAATGAAACCCCAAACAAACCCACACTACTAAAAGTCATCCAGAACTAGTGTTTTTTAAACAGTTCAGATTTAAGATAATTACCCATTTTATAAGCCAAGATGATTGATCGAGGTGATCATGCAATGCTGTCATTACAAGAACTGTACTTGGGTGAGAGGTCTCTCACGTACACAAAATGTACATTTATGCCCTTACAGAATTTCAGGAAACAAGATGGTTATCCCTAATAACAAGCAGTTTCCACAAAGTTTTCAAAGCCCCCAGCATAAAAGATCCACAGTTTTGACTCACCTTATCTATTAATTTTCTGCCTTGTACAGAAAGCTCAAAGTTTCAGCACTATCTTGCCCCTTCATTCTCCATACAGAGTATCTCCACACTGTAACCTCCTGTGTAAAGCATGATCTTGCATGTTTCTTTGCCCTTTCTCAAAGCCTTGGCACAAAGTTATGCCAGCTATCCTGAGAAGCTTCACAGTGTGTCAAGCACCTGTTTGGCCCACAGCCAGTTAAAAAATCAAAATAACAGCTGAGTTGAGGTCAGCCACCCTACACACTTCAGAACATACTCAGAAACCCTACTAGCCTCATCCCTCTTGTTTCGAGTGGAAAGCAGCAGCTCTAGTAATGCGATGCCTTCCTTCCCTTCCCTGTTTGAGCAGGCAGTGAAAGCCCTCCTGCTGTCTTCTACTCCTAAGAGTAAAGCTTTAGTTTCCAACCTGAAGTAGGTTATCTGCAGAAATAAGACAACCCATAGCTGATAGCGTTTGTTTAAGGAACACAGATTCAGCAGAGCCAGTTAACCATTAGCTAGCACCCATGCAGATCATATTACACTCACTGCACCTACTTGCTGAGCTACCCTTACATGAAGTTTACTTGAAGAGGAGCACTTGGGTCAATCAATCTTCTCTGAGCATCTCTACAGGGTAACAGCAACACAGAACATCATGATGAACACTGACCCAGCTTCAGGCGCCGATTCCATGTTTGTAGAAACGATGGTTTTAAAATGCCTCACTTAAACCACTCAAATGTTTACTGCCAATACCAAAAACTTCTCAGAAGGAATTCACAGGCACTGAAAACTCTAGATGTTTGCAGATTTAACAGACATCCCTAAAACCGGTCCATGCAAACATTCCCCTACCTTCATCCATAACCTGCTCAACTCTACAGGCTGAAAGCAGCAGCTATCTTCCTAAAAAATAGTGTAAAGTTACCACAGTTCTTCAAATGTTTTTTTCCTAGAATCACACAAGTTAATTATGCTAGTCAGAAAACTACTTAATGCTGCCATTAGTTTGTATCAACCTAAATCTTGACAAAAAATTCAGCTGCAACAATACTCTATCATGTCACACGAATCATTTTGTCATACCCAAAGGACAGGATTTATTATTATGGGCTTGTACTACAAAACCTTCTTGAAGGCACAAGCAAGAGTACTGTGCCAGGCATCATGACAACATGCAGAAAGAAACCTCACCAGCTCAAAGAGTTTGAAAGAAGGGAAGTGGCATCACCTTCCCTTCACAGGACAAATAGAGTGTGTATTGAGGCTTAGAAAGATTAAGTCCCTTCTCCTGCAACTTCAGACTTAGCATGGCAGCTATTAACATTATGGAACTTTTTATGCATGCCAGGGTTCACCAGCAGCAGGGCTGAAACACAAAGGAATGTCAGTCTCCAGTAATTTAGCCTGAAACAGACATAGGAACAGAATGCATATCTCTCCTATGTCCTACCCACGACTTTAACAACCCCAGCTTCACCCCCTTTTTACACCTATATACCCCTCTCCTTGTGACAGTTGGTGCTATCCTGTTCCTGGTTTATATTAATTCAAGATCCAAATCTAGCACGTAGCTTTCCAATCTTCGTAGCACAAATAAGATTAATTTTTAATTTTAAGGCCCTGATTCAGCAAAACATTCAACTACATGCTTAATTCTATCCCTATTCAGTAAAGTACTTAAGTATTTGCTTAATTCTCATTTACTCTGCTGAGACTTGAACATGTGCTTAAAGATAAGCCTCTTCTTAAGTACTTTGCTGAACTAGGGCCTAAACTGTGACCTAGGAGCCAGGAAGAAAAGAAAAAAATAGATCAATAATATCCAGTGTTATTTCCTCAAAATATTAGGTTATTTAACTGCAAATGACAAAGAAAAATAAAAATCACTTTGATACAAGTAATACCTACAGCTCATACAGCTGCTGCATTGGAAGAGACCAATTTTATAAAATCTTACTAAAAATATATTGTCAAAAATTCCTTCTTGTTTCCCATTTATATCTACAAATATGCCTTATGGCAGTGTGTTGAACCTATCAGTCAGTCTCAGTTCCATGACTGGAACCTTGAGGTTTTTCAATTTAGTAACCTGACAATTAGGAAAAAAACTAAAATTTAGAGCAGAATCCAATTTAATAAGTATGGTTGAATAGAACTGAGTTTTGCATTATCTTAAGAGAAAATTAATGGAGAAGTTAGGAAGATGCTAGGGAAGGACTCCATATTAAAAACAAAAGGAGAAAAAACAATAGACTCTGGTAGAAGAGTGGCCTGAGTTTAGTCACCATCAACAGAGACCACATTTATTACATATACACTATGTAATAAATTTTCTTGTTAAAAGGGCTCATCATGAGTGGATACTTTGGCCAGTGTGGAGATAATACAAGATCAGGATCAAAGAAGCCCTTGGCAGGTAGGAAAAATATGTCTAAATATCTAAGCTGAGGCTTAGATAGTAGAGAAGGCAATATAATGATTACAATTTTATTTTTTAAAAAAAGGACAAATATATTGGCTAGTGTGGCCAGTGGCTTATTTCTACCTATTTGTCCGCCCTATCCTTATCACCATGAACCATTCCATTAAGCATCTTCCTCCAGCTGTAAGATCCTAAACTGACCAAGCATACCCTTTTTATTGCAGGCTCACTGTTCAAATGAAAGCTACCTTGCCTGTTTCAAGGATATTCAATTCAACTGACATGGCCAGAAAGTACTGGGAAGGTGTAAGTCAGGAAAAGCATCTGCAGATGAAACTTATGTCCTATTTCTTCCGGCAATCTATCATTTCTTGGCAAAAAGTCTGTTGAAGCCCAAGTACTGAAATCAGACACATGCTTCTAAACTGTAGAAAGATGCTTTCACTGGGTGTGTACCCACGCAAATGGAACTCAATGCTCCAAATGAGTTCCACCCTTGGAGAAACTGACCCATTGGCATTTTGCCAGGAGAAGAGTCCCTTTCACAAATAAAGACCAAACACATGTCACTGACAGGTCTTCTGTTGGCAAGTCTTTCATGTCAGCTGCTGCTGCTGCTGCTTTTCCTTCAGGAACTGCATTTCCTCTGTAGTTGGAGTCCCAGTTTTCATCTACCATTTGATTTCCAGCTAACAGGAATGCTATTTAATCTTTACAATTCCTAACTTACACATATGCTTAGCTTCACGCACTGTGAATGGTTCCACTGAAGCCTGAATTATGGCACATAAAGCTAAAACATATGCCTAAGCTCTTGCAGGACTGGGGCCTGAAAAACTGAGTATTTACCAGCTATTACCCTTTTGATGGATCCCTCCCACTGTAACGATGGATAAAAGTGTTTATTAAAATCTTTGAAGATGAGAGGTACTCTGTAAGTACGTGTGTGGGGTAGGGGAAGTGGAAGGACCTAGAGATACAGATTGGCACTGGCTGCCCTGATGTTTGCCATAGAAACCACACATCATTATTAGCAGCTGCAGAATTAAGAAGCTTACGTGGTTGAGGTAGTTCCTCATATTTTGGACAAGCACAGCCAGATAGCAGAGAATGCAGTTTCTCAGCTCCCACTTCAGTTCAGTGGGAGATGGCAGCAAAAGGAAGATGCCTCATGTGGGCACACCACTCCTTGGAAGTCTCTGTTGCAGTGACACCCACACTCAGCATCAAAATGCAGTCACCCCTGCCACCATGGCCTCTCTCTCCTGCCCATGGCCAACACCTGAGAGGATGGTGAAGAGATGAGAAATGTCCAATCAGTATTCCTGATGTCAGGAGATTAGGAAAGGTCACCTGGCTCAGAACGAGGTACCTGCTCTCCCCTCATGAGCTGCCAAGGCTGTGGAGGTAAAAAATATTTTCTGACAAAAAGAAACTGGATCACTTGCCCAGGGGAGCCATAATGTTTGTTCTGACGACAATGAAAGACGGCTTTGATCCCCACAGCAGCCACACATTTGATCCCCACAGCAGCCACACATCTCTGATTGCAAGTGGCAAGCCCACCTCAACACACTTACAATGCTTGTACCAGCCTCCTTCCTCCTGCCAGGCTGGATGTCAGGCTAATCAGTTTGATCTGACAGATTTTAATTAAATTAATTAAGATCTTTCTGAATGGACTTCATTAGTGTTCCACAGAGGAATCCCCCATGAAAAGGAACACTGTCAGGAAAAGCACTAATGTTTTTTTCCTCTCATTATGAGAAGATTCTTGGGTTGTTATTGGATTTTTTACACCATTAACAAAAGCACTTTATAAACACTTAGCATAGTATGAGTTTTGACACCCTGTTACATTAGGTTAACAACAGTCTTCTACACACAAAGAGAAGATTTTCATGTCCTCCTTCAACCAATTTTGTTTCTGCCAAATCCAGCATTTCAAATGCAGTGACTTAATCTGATTTAAACAGAAATATGAAAAATTGAGTCACAAAACAATCCCAATCACTCCCAATCAACCTTCACAGAGCAGCTTCTTGTACAAATATTTGAAACTCAGCATGTGTAGAAATGAGATGTTACTAAAACTGTAAGAAGCCACCTTGTTCCCTGCTTTGGCTTGTGCAAGAACCAAGACCATTTTTGTTTCACTAGACTTGACTAAGATTGTATTGGCATAATTTTCAAAGGGTTATGTATGCACAAACCTCCCTTTTATCTGTACAGATGAGGGGCATCACCTTGCTTTCCACACCACATCTGTGATCTGCTTGTCTGGGATCTGCAAAAGCTTTGGGGCTGGAAATCCCCTGGTGCTGGTAAGTGACAAATGGCCACAGTCACAGTCACAAGTGGCCACAGTCCACAAGAGACATCCCACCAGCCAAGACAGGCACAGCCAAGCAGCAGGTCCTGCAGCTAGTCATGACCTCTGCTCTATCACAGGCAGTCAAAAGGACGTGTGCTCCAGAAGCCTATTAAAAAGTGACATGGAATCCCAGGTTCACAAATAGAAAAGCTCATTGTACTCTTACATTGCTTATAGTAAGGGCATCCTTGACTACATGATAACCATTAAAATGCAGTTAATTCTTACCACTAATTTAAATTCAATGTAGTTTGAAAAATAAACTTACCTCTAAATATTTTTTAACTTTTCCTTGTACAGCAGGCAGAAAGTGGACTTCTCTATCCACTTCTTTTTTTTTTAATCTCCCATTTTACCCTACTTTGTAGGTTTAGTTTAATAGCAAGTGAAGCTTACAATGAATTGCAAAGGATTTTTAATTCAATCTGAGAGGAAGTAGCAGTGATCTTGTTGTGACTGAAAGGAGTTCAGATAGTGAAAAAAACACTACTTCATCCACCAACATTTCCTTTTTCCCTGAAGCCAGAGTGGTCATTCAAAATACTTTATCTGGAAGGGTCAAATGATGGTGAGCCCTATGAAATTTTTTCTGACAAAGGCTGAACAGGGGAAGGGAACTCTGAGGTGGAAAATAATATATTTGGAATGAAGGTCAAAATAAAGGAGAGATAAAAACAACACTATGAAAAGACAGGGAAAGGACAGAAAAAGTAGGCAAAAAGATTGAAGGCATAAACTAGAGAGAGAAGATTAAGACACAAGGTATTCTGAGAGATAGACTGAATGAGATAAAACAAGAAAGAAGACTGATGTCCTCCAAAGAAAGAAAATACTCTGAAAAAGAGAAAACAGAGATGACAGGAATTTATCTTATAAAATAAGAAAGAGGGAAGAAGAAAAAGAAAAGGCCATTTTAATTTTTGATCCGTGACTCCACTTTGTTTTTACTTTAAAAATTTTTTTTCAATATGTCTGTTCTGCTATACATGTCACAGAAAAGTCTTGTGTTCTGATAAGTCAGCCCCCATTTACTACAGTGTTTCAACAAACAAATGCTATTACAGCTTATCTGCTGGTTACTCTGACTCCAGCAGACACAAATGCATTTTCTGGTGTTATTTTAATTAGTCTCATGGCTTTCTGAGGTTCAAATTCATTTATTCTGAGCGTGAGCCAATAACTAAAGCCTTCTCATTGTACTTAGATTAGATTCACATGTCGATGTACAAATTCCATTCTCAAAACCATACCTGGTTGCAGCATCTGTTGCTGTTTTATTCTCATGACCACACTCAGACAAGAAATAGAAATTGGCTAAAATGTAATTCCGTCACTTGATTTCAACAGAAACATCTATTTTGAGGCATTTTAAGCTGTTTTATAAATGCTTCAAGCAAAAAAGGCAAATAAACAAATAGGCATAGATTTGCCTTTGCCAGAAACAAACAAAAAACGGTTTTCCTTAATAAATTATATAAAGAAAGATAGGATGCAATAAAAAAAAAAAAAAGACATAGCCAGGAAGAAAAAAGAATTCAGTGTGACTGACCTTCAAGTTCCCTCTGCTCTTTCATTAACTGTCCACTGAGGTGATCCCTGGCCAAATACGAGCAATTCAGAGCCTGTCATAGAATTACAAGATGAATTAGGGACTGCTGCCACAAATTTACAGCTACCAAGGCCTCTGCTGATTGCTTTTTCCCAGACTTGAAAGTGATTTCACTGGAAACACTCTTACCATGGCCCCAAGATCAGCATCACGACAAATGAGGAACGGGAATAACACTTTTCCCTTCCAATTATCGGGTGATTTTTTTCTCCTCTGTGATTTGTACGCAAATAGACATAATTTAAACCAGTGTGACATGGAAATGCCAGACCTAACATGGACTGTTTGCTTCCTGAAAAACTTCCCAGGAAAACTTGAGTTTTCAATTTCCTTGCAGAAAGGTGACTCCTGTATTTTTTCTTTAATTTCTGACTGGCAGAGCTTGTTAAATAACTACAATTATCAGCCTGAATAATTACTGACTCACTGCACAATCAATTGAAAAGCTAATGCAGTTGAAACTGTACACAGATAGCTCACTACAGGTGAGTAACTTCACATGCATGAGTAGTGTCACTGCACCCGGTGGCATAACTCATGTGCATAAGTATTTGCAAAACCAGGGCCTCAGATTGTAAACTCACTGAAGCAGAAACCAGATCTTATCTGCCTGTAAAGCACCTGGCAGTGCACCTATCTTTGCCACTACATAAATTAATTATCATTAGCATCTGAATTTTGTCAGCTCCAGCATTCTCCTCCAAGCTCAAACACTGAATTTCTTGCCAGAGAAGTATTGGTGCACAGTAGATGATAGTAATATGTGCATGAATATTTAACTATTGTGGCATTTAATGTAGAATTATTTCAAAAATTTCAACACAAGATGAACATGTGTAAGGCATCTGAAAAACTTCTAAGGTCCGAGATCTGGGTGGGGTGAGGGAAAACTTTAAACGTAAAAAATATACGGAATTGAAATCTTGAAATGCTTTGACCTTTAAATGGAACCTTCCTCCCTCCTGAGGTTTAAGATAAGTTCAGCAAACAAAATTTCACCCTGGGCTTGACACATAATCTCCTAAATTACTAAAGAAATAAATAAACACTTTTTCCTTTAAAAAATTCAACATAATTTCAAAAGAAAGACAGACACCAATTTTTGTAACCGTTGGTGATAGTTTCTACGTACAAGCTTACCTACAATGTAAAGCCTTCAGATTTTAACAGGAAATACATACTTAGAAACTGTTGTGAAATAGCACCTTGAAGATAAGAAACTCTGGACAAGATGACTTTTGGTCATCTGAAGAAAAGAATAGTCATCTTCCTTAATCATTTCAGACTGATTGCTTCAGTTTGGTAATCTCACATTTCAATAGGTTTTTACTGCTGAACCTACAGAAACAGGGAGTGGTGGGACAGGAGGGGATGTGAGAGGACAGGACTGGAAGTGCCAGTCAGTTCACTCAACCCTTCCCAAAAAACCCCAAACAAACAAAAAACACCCTACACAAACCAATCTCAGTCATGAACTAATAAGTCAAAAAAACAAAATAAAACAAAACAAGAAAAAAAAAAAAAAAAACAAAAAAAACCCAACCCAAACCAAACAAAAAAACAAAACAAAACAAACAAAAAACCAAGTCACAGCAGCTGGCTTTGATGCATTTATGGGTATTCAGTGCCACTCTTTCTTCTCTGCTTTCTCTTTCGACTTTCTAGTCTTTGCTAGTGGACTATTTCGATAGCTCCTTCAACAGGCACAAAGTACTGCAGTGAACAGTGAAAGCTACTGCATGTTCATCAAACCAAAACTAAACTAAAATTGAGAAAAACAAATAAAACTGATCAAAAATTTGAAAGGATTAAGCTCTTCACTCATTTGTCTAGGTAAGACAGAAACCCTATCTTATGAATCCCACGCCACCAAAGACATTATAACTGTAATCACAAAGACTCTGATTAACTTATATATTGCACAAAAAATATTGCCTCATTAAAATGAAAAAAGAAACTGCGTTATTTTTATTCTAGTCTGAGACCTGCTTGGATATGTATGGACACAGGAGCTCTTTACTTGCTACCTTATGACATCGCTATTTAAAAGCTGTTTTTCTTTTATTGTCCCCAAAATTACAAAAGCTCCACAAGTCAGTTTCTGGTAGCACATCTTTCCTTGAATTCTTAGGTGGGTCCATTAAAAAAAAAAAAAAACACCTTGAAGAAATTTTAGCATTTTTGCAGGAGTGTGATGCTAAAGTCCTACCATGTAGAGCAGTACTTTAGGTCAAAGAAAGAACAGTGTTTTTCATGTCGATGACAAAAAGGGAAGGAATACCAAATCAAATCTGTCACAAAAAGATTTACAGAAATAAGTGTATGATTAAAATACACACAATGACAATGAAATCGAATCTATTCTAAATCTTTACTCTTTCCCTCTTTGTGTTGTGTAACAGAAAACTGAATACACTCAAGATACCTCACCCCAGAGAGAAGAGTCTCTCCTCACACAACATACACCACTTTGCATCTAATAACTATGTACATTTGAAAAAAAGAGAAAAGGATTTAACTCCCAAGAGTGACAAAAAGTACAGCTGATAACTTGACTACGAAAGCACTTCCTTAAATTGTGCATCATCTTGAGGGCTTCATCCACCTCAAGATGCTATCCTTGGTGGCAGCTACTTACACAGCTCTTTCTTCCCGTGGAAAACACTAAGTGGAAACCTCACCTTGGATATAGGTCAGGACATCAAGTGTGGTCTGCTGGTCAGTGCCTAGGGCAGGTGTGAACAAGGGCCAGTTGGTCGCTTTCACGCTGAGACCTGCGCCAACACTTCAGGGTCTTTATGAAGTGAGAAAGTAGAGCAGAAGCTCAGAGAGTACATCTTTTAAGCAGGATATTTAGCAGCCTCTGCAATCCTTTTACCAGACACACAAATGCAACCTCGGCTGCTTGCTGTTTTTTTTTTTTTTCTTCCCTCCACTCTAAAAATACTAACCCTTCTTCTGAACTAGTTGGAAGGGACTTGTGAAGGGGTGGAGTAAGGGAAATCAGTGCACAAGTCACCTTTCAGCCACCTATGACATCAGCCTGCTGCCCTGATTCCTTCATTAATACCTTTGAGCTGAAAACAATGGGGCTACCATTAAGCACCACACAGTTCGAGATAAGAAAGCCCTAAGCAGATAATAATCGGTGCATTTAGCTGGATTTCAAACATTCAGCTGCTTAATCATTTCTTCCTCACTGCATGCTACCCAAACACACGGGGAATGCTTTGGATGCCTTGGGCTAAGGAAGAAGGAGCTGGGGTGTGGGGAAGAGGAGGGAGAGAACGGAGCCACAGGATGGGGGTTGGGGGGGAGAGGGGGATTTCATTGGCAATCCTCTCCCTGGGAAATGAAAACATTTCTTAATTGCCATTAGGGAAATAGGTTAAATACAGGCTTGCTAAGCTGCTAAGGGCTGGCTAACAGATTAGAGGGGATGGCTGTTGAAGTATTCTCATTTCCATTATATGACAGAGCAGGGAATTTTTATTTTCTTAATAGTCTTCAGAGACAGTTTCTGTCAGGCACTGGGTGTGAGACTGCTAGTTAGATTTTAACTAGTCACCTTCCAGCTGACGAAATGAGGCCCAGTTCCCTGGCCCTGAAGTGACTGCTTTCCTGTTTCATCCAAGGAAACAGAAACTGCAGGACATGCTGACAGGGAAGGTATTGTAACACCTGCTGGCTTTGCTCACACAAAATAACAATGAGTAATCACAGAATCAGAGAAACTAAAGGCATGATGAAGCATACCTGTCATACAGGAGGGGAAGAAACCACCTCAGGATCCCCAAACACTGAACAGATTCACGAGCTGAGTTTGGGCTTAACAGCAGTCCTGAACAACTCCTCACCTCGGAAACCTTGGGGTCTATGGTGGGAAGAGTGTGGACAAACCAAAAATCTCAGATGCCACTGCCTGCCTGCTAAGATCCTCGAAGTCTTGTCCTTCTCCACATTCTCCCAAGGCACCTCCTTCAGGTGAGTGCCCTTCCCCCTCACTTGTAAGTTCCTCAAAAGCCCCATCTCTAGCTTATAAAGAGGATGATAAAGTTTTTAGCAAACTGATTGGGAGCAAACGGAAATCAAATTTTCTTGTAAATGGGCACAGCCTTTATTAATCCATAGAACTAAAACGCAGCTACAGGCAGCACACACAACAAAGCTGAGACATCATCCTGTAATCCTGCGTCATGCAAAACTCCCTGGGGCATGAGTGGGAGTTTTATCTGAGTAAGGTCTGAGTTTTTAAAGGAAAGTCTTTGTTCTGGGGCTCCCTGAAGCCAATATACTGAACTATTCAAACGACCACGGATTGTCAGGTAAGTCGACAGGGGGTCATTTGAAGAACAAGTTTCTGGCAGCAATGCTGGTTTAAAGCAGTTGCTGCCACCTCTCTGTTTCTACCTGCTGACATATTTACCTTCCCCCACCCCAGTCTTCTCCAGTGATAAAGACACAAGGATTTGCTCAGCTGTGGCTGCAACCATTCTATGGCACTTCAGACTACTCACCCAGGAGGGCCTATGTCACATGTACCAGCACCACTCAGACTCCTTCACAGGGCTGCATGCAAGCCACCTACAGCAATGGCAACTACACCTAGCTTTAACACCCCAGCTGTGTCCAGGTATCGTCCAAAAGAATGCTGGATGAGTCAGGCCACAGCTGCTAGCAACTGTCCCCAACAGTGCAGTGTAGATATCCAGCACCTAAGACTCCTGTGCCCAGTAGGCCAGCATCACTAGCCCAGCAGCTCAGAGACTGATTGTTCAAGGTGTTTTGTCTCCTCAGGGAAAAAAGAGCAGCCTGGAGTGATCTCCACCATCTTTTGACATACTCACTGTGTATCCTTCTGCATCATCAGACATCTATCTCAACACACTTTAAAAGTCTGGTGCTAAGTGTCAGTTTCATCTGACCAAATGTAAACTTCTCTGTTGCTGATGTCTGAAAGAGATTGATAAATGTGTTGTAAATGTTGGCTGGTTTTCTCCGTGGACAGTAAAGGAAGCTCTGAGAAAACTGACTCAAACTCTGGCATGTGAAGATGGGTGAAAAATATGCCACCCCCACTTCCTGCCCATGCTGGAGGCAAATGCCAGCCATGAAATTTAATTTGGATGTTCTCTCTTCCAAGTAAATGTGCTTGCCACAAGATGAGACCCAAAGCACACTTACCTGGGTGTACAGACTGTGCAACAGCAACCACTTTGCTAACAAATGGTGTTGAAGGGCATTTGCTCAGCTATGCTGCTATCACAGATTCAGCCAGCACGGGCAGAAAGGCCATTCATTTACACAGCACTAGCCTGTGTTTCACTTGGCTGGTAATTCTATGGACCTCATTTGCATGGAATGTATTTCCCAGGAACACACTGGATCTTGATCTGATGTCAATAAGAAATGGAAAAGCATCTCACTTGGTTCTGTTTCCCTTTGTAAGCTCTCATTCAAAAATGTTTGACTGTTCCCCATACAGTCTTCCCAGATGATCCAAGAATTGATTACATACACCAGGGCAGCTAGGGAACCAAGGTTATAGTGTGCTTGTTCTAAAGAGCCTTGGACAGATCCTTCACATCTGCCAATCATTTCAGGCCAGAAGTTTTTAATGCATGGTTTTCCTGTGACCACCTATTTAGTCACAACCTATCTAAACCAGCCACAGCAGTGCCTGAAAGACAACGGAGTAAGGAAAGTACATCTTTGTGTACAATTCAAAAGTACATCTTTGTGTACAATATCCTTAGCACCTGAAAGCAGCTGCTCTGGCTGGGTGTAAGAAACACTGCTTTAGGTCCATGGAAATCAGTGGCAAGTTGAGAATGTGCCTTTTGTATGCAATTCTATAATAACACTGAACTATCTTTCTTAGAAAAGAATTATTAACATAGGGTTCATTTATGCCGCGGTGTTGGTGGGGTTTTTTTTGTTTGTTTGTTTGGTTTTTTTTTTGTTTTTTTTTTGTTTTTTTTGGTTGATAGAGAACAGGAGAACAGCAGGGAAGTAAAAAAAGGGTCTACTGGTCTACTGTTATCCCAGAGTTTCTGACAAGACTTTTTTTCCAGCGTAGGTACAGTTCAAGACTGTACACCCTTTATTTACATTTGGACATGCAAGTGTTAGCCTTTCCAAACATAACCACGCTATGGTGCAACCCTTCTTGGCAAACAGCACACATTTATTCGTGTCCAAGACCATCTGAGTGCCTCTGAAAGGCACTGCAGGCTAAGCCAGCACAATCCTGCTTCCCAGTGAAGAAAAAAGAGGCTGTCACAGTTAATGTGTTTTTTTCTCTTGTTAGGGAAAGGAGAGGTACTCTTTTGAAGTACCAGTACAGTGGCAAATAGTGGATACACTGTGCTTAACATGAAGTACTTTCCTTTACAACCCAAGTAGCATACAGGTAATTTGTCTCTTTCTGCAAGTTATGACAAGCCCAATGACTCTGAACTCTACCTTTGGTTTAAGGCACTCAAATTCTCATTCCATAAACCCTCTAACATGCACATTCCTGTAATATAACAAATTCCTTTTCCCTGCTTATTGCATAGGCATTTATACTACATGTAAATATAGAAATAATGTGTCTATAGTAATGAAGATCCTCCAAAATAGTATCATAACATCAGAGAGTTATCCTTCATAAAATTAATAGGGTCAGTGGAAGAAGTGGCTCTGTGGTAAGCATGGAAGCTGTTGCTGCAAACAGGGCTCCTGATTCCTAAATATAAATAACTCCAGATTTTTTTCCCCTAAGTTATTATTTACAAATTTTTTTCCATCTCATGCATCTATAGAGAACATCTCTATTACAGTATCATATTCTACAAAAAGGAAAATTAACCTCATCAGCAATTCTGGAATCCACCACATTATTAATTGCATCTCAAACCACATTTGGCAAACCCAAAACTTTGAGTAATCCTGGACAAGTATTTGGACAGAGGTCTACTTATAATTACATAAAAATGTTGTGCTGGGAAATAAGTTGCTTGTGAATTAACTATGAAGAATAGACCATTTTTCATCAAAATGGTACTTGCATCCAGTCCTTTACACCGAAGGAAAATGAGGAACAAATGGACTATATGCCAAATAGATGAAAATCATCTCAGCTACAGTAGAGCCACTCCACTGCTGCCCAGTACAGACACAACAGCAAGAAATTGTAACTGTATGAAATCAAAGAGAAATAAATTTTAAATACTAAATTTTATTTTAAACAAATAATAAACTGAACAGTCTGACACAGGGGATTGTCTGTGTTACTTAATGCCTTTCAAACAAGATTAAATGGCTTCCTAAACACAAGCACATTCATTTAGGATATGACAACTGTGCAGAAATTACTGGGTGAATTTCTATTACTGATGCTCTGCTGAAGATAAAACTATGTGATTGTAACAAATGTAGGCTTTAAATTCTCTAAGTATGAGGAATGTGACCCACCACTACTTATGATGTGACAAAAAAACTCCATTGACTATTACTTAGAAAAGGAAAATTAGCTTTAAAGAATATTAACAGTTTTTCATTATTCAAGTACATTTTTTTTTCTCCTGTCACTCTCCTATCCCTCCTTTTATTCAAAACACTAATACACAAGCTTATTTTACCAAATTAATGTGGGACTGACTTTGTGCATGAAAGGAAAGCAAGCCTGAGTTCCTATAAACCTTTCAAACTTTCATTCCACCTCCTTCCCAGTTTGCACGGAGGAGTCTATTTTACAACTTTATCCATGTAATGATCCTTGCAGCCTGCTTCTTCATGCCAGAATTTCTCTTTGAAGTTTGCTCTCCCATTAGTGTTTCAGTGTAGGTATTCAAACTGATGGCGCAAGCACAGCAGAACTCCAGAACTGTCCATGTTCCATCAAATACAGTTGTTTCATGTTGCTCATGATTTACAGTCTTAATTAATGCTCTCAAAGAAGAAGAGCACATCTTGGTGGAGCATCCCCCTTACACACACACACACACACACACATGCACACACACACCCCTCCTCCCTTTTTTTTTTCCCCCCCTTTTTTTTTTTTCGGTACAAACCAGTGCTCTCAGGGTTTTGTTGGACATTGTGCAGGATGGCTTTGCCAAGTAGAATGGAACACACTTAATACTTTTCCTTTATAACCTTTGCAATAAATCAGCTACCACTCCACTTACACAAGAATGGCCATTAGTGTCCTGTCCCCTCCCCCAGCACTTCCCGAATTTTAAACAAAGTAGGAATAAACTGAAGCTGAGCAGAGCCAGCGAGCCCAGTAAATCAGTTTAATGAGAACTGAATCAATCGTATGAAGTCCACTACTGAACAAATAAGGTGGACAGGAGAGGCTGAGCTTTCTGTGGAGGTACTGGGGATGGGGAAGCAGGAAAGCAGGGCTCACATACTTCATCTTCAGCAGTGACGCATGTCTGTTGTGAACACTCTGTTCTTCCGAATCACATTTGCCACAGCTTGCTGCTGAATTCCTTGTTTAGATTTGGCTGTTTCCTCTCCTGTTTGTGGTTTAGCTCCTCCATGTTTTCCCACAGAAGCAGAGTTTTCTGTTTACCCATTTTCACCACTTATCTCCTCTGAGATTCACTTTGACTCTGTGTTTATCCTTCTCAGGTCTTCCCTATTTCCACATTTACTGTAAGTGAAGACATCTACACACACACATACACACATATATATATGTATACACACACACGCACACATATATATATATGTATACACACACACACACACGCACAATGCTATTCCATTACCAAGTCAGAAAGTGAATAATTATGTATTTTCAGGAATGCACGGTATTAAAGAAACCACAAACTTTTGTGTATGACAGCATGTAGACTCAGACCTTCGGCATTAAAAGGGCCTTGCCAAAAGTGTAAACACCCACCCAACAAAAAAAAAAAAATTAAAAAATGAAAAACAAGCCAAAACCAACCAAACCAAACCAAAGCACAGTGCTTCAAATGTGGGTTTTTTCCCCAAACCAGAGGCAGTATCTTATACAAGTGAGGCCAAGTATGGATTTCCTCAGTCAAAGGGTACTAAGAGGCTTTTTACTTCGCATATATCAGTCCCCATCTTAGGGACTTTTTGATCATTCTGTCTAATGTACTCAGAAAAAGGAGCTGTTATAATGCATTAATGAGCAAAATCAGGAATTAGTATGTCCCCTTTGCACAGGGTTATGCTACTGTCCTGCTCCAGCTGCAAGAACTGATGGATGAAGGCGTCCATGGCCCTGTCATTCAGGTTACCTCTGTGTGTCTTCCACAGGACTGCCAAACCTCCTTCACTTGGGACTCAGTAGGACAACCTCATCCAATCTCAGATATCCCAACCCCAGCTATAACTCTTTTCTTCTTGAAACAGTCATCCCTTTTCAAAATTAAGGGCAGAAATATGGGTCACATTTTCTCTTCTGTCTTCTTAGATCCTCCAGAATGAGCAAGCAGATCCCATTTGTGAGATCCTGTTATCACAAGTCCCAAAGTTTGGACTAAGATAGAAGCCTTTAGAACTTATTTGTGAATGCGGTCCTGTTTCCAGAACATTACTGTCTTCACTGTGAGTCTAAAAGAAGAGTGCACTTTGATTCATAATTCTGAAACACTTCAAGATCATACAGCCATACTTTTAATCTCAGCAGGTCAGTCAGTGCATCGAGTCAGAGCATCCAGTGTTTCTTCTCTGCCAGTGCATCAATTTCTCAGATGTACTATGACCCATGAAAAAGTTGAGTACCTATTAAATTTCCACACTTGGCAACAGGAAAACCTATTAGCACTGTCACCTCTCTACCATCTGCATGGCTTCTGGGAAAAGGCAACTAATTAACATCGCTAATTAGAGAGACAGACAGGGCCACTTTGCGCCCTCTTTCCCCCTGCTTTCTCCTTTCCCAGTACAAAGGAGAGAAGAGGACAGACCCGGAGCTGCCAATCTGATCTTGGAAATGGAGACCTTCTGCTACTGCAGGCACAGCAGAGCCCATTCTGCACAGTTAAGGGTGGCAGGTGCTCCTTAGGTGTTTACGAGCAAAATATTTAAGGATGTTAAGATAGTATGTATCCTTACCAGGTGAGGAACAGACAGCATTTATTAGAGTAAGTTTGGAAAACCTGCTTATCTATCATCAGCTTGTACTTCATGCAAGACCAGTGCTGTGAGCTCTTTGGAATTCAACTGTGAATCTTACAAGATAGGCTTTTCTTAAAGCCTTGTATTTAAAATAAAAAGTGATTTTGTGGGAATCTCAGTTGTCGTGAAAGAAAGAAGTTAGGTGTCTAGCCTTGGTGACAAAGAAAAGCCTGACACTGAAATCTATTAGCACCAAGCCCAGAATTAAAAATAATTATTTTTTATGAAAATAAAATAGTTATTTTCATAAACTGTGATTTTTAAGGCAACTTCATGACGTGACTTACAGTTCTTGAAAGCTAGGGTTTGATAATATTACAGGTGATAATCTAAACCCCTCATATTCTCTGAACTGATTTAATTTTTTTCTTGGCTTTTTTTTGGTAGGTAAAATATTTTGTCATCATACCCTAAGACATAATAAACTCCTTTCTCTAACATCTAGACCAATGCTTTGCTCTCCACTGCATTTAGAGTGAAGGCTGTGGTTTTCTCACAAAGCAAGTACAGTGTCTGCTGTTAACGGTAAGAAAACCCAAATCCAAATGATAAAAAAAATTAATGCAAAGCAAATTACACTAGCAAATATGCAGTTTCAAGCTTCTGATATGCAAAATCACATTGAAGAACTCAAGATAGAGAATATTAGGACTATATTTGAATTTTTTTTGAGTCCCTGCTGTTCACTCTGTCTTTTCTTCTGTATGATAGGTATTTAAACTACCTAGGATGACCTATGGATTCAGATAATCAAAAGAACTGAGCATTTAAGAACAACAAACAGAAAAGGAAATTAAAAGCAAGTCCTTGGCACGGCTAATTCACTCTTCATTCTAAATGGTTACATATATCTCTAATTTTTGTAAAAAGAGAGAAGAAGAGGTACTGCATTCAAAACAACAATTAAGAGTCATAAACTCTAGTTTCAAAGAGAGAAGGAGATTTCACTGGAAGGTTGTGCTTTCTTTCTACTCTTACCAAAACTTTGGAGGCATCGGGAAAACATGATTCCAGTAATTATTTATTGTAAGAGACCATTGTTCTGGTCATAGCCACCAGTGGGTCAGTCAGATCCAAAGCCCTCTGTAATGAGAGTCTTCTCTGTTGATTTCATGGCTTTGGAGCCAGACCAATGTTTGTGCATTTCTTTCAAGGAACAGTTTTTCCAAATAAGCTGGGATTCTTTTGGAATTATTCCAAGGGCTACGTGACACTTTATATTCAGTTTATATTCATCCAAGTGACTTTGAGGAGCCAGTTCTCTTATTTTACATGGAAAAAACTTGGCAGAGGATGGGAGGGAATGAAAAGCACTGTATGAATCCATCTAGGTATTTCTAGACTCTTCTTTGGAAAGTGTCCCTCAGATTTGATGTCAAAGGCAAGGCAGACAGCAGCACACATTCCCGTCCCTTCCCTTGCCTTGCCTTGCCTTGCCTTGCCTTGCCTTGCCTTGCCTTGCCTTGCCTTGCCTTGCCTTGCCTTGCCTTGCCTTGCCTTGCCTTGCCTTGCCTTGCCTTGCCTTGCCTTGCCTTGCCTTGCCTTGCCTTGCCTTGCCTTGCCTTGCCTTGCCTTGCCTTGCCTTGCCTTGCCTTGCCTTGCCTTGCCTTGCCTTGCCTTGCCTTCCCTTCCCTTCCCTTCCCTTCCCTTCCCTTCCCTTCCCTTCCCTTCCCTTCCCTTCCCTTCCCTTCCCTTCCCTTCCCTTCCCTTCCCTTCCCTTCCCTTCCCTTCCCTTCCCTTCCCTTCCCTTCCCTTCCCTTCCCTTCCCTTCCCTTCCCTTCCCTTCCCTTGTCATGACTTTTGCTTCCCCACAAAGCAATCTGGTAAATGCTCTAAAGCATGAAGAAGCAAAAATTAAACACACATTCTCCCAGTCATGGGGTGTAATTAGAGATATGGCTGAAGAACAGAAGTCCCACTCACTAGCTGCAAACACCATTTTTTCAGTGCTCAGAAACCCTTGTGATATGTTTAAAATAAATACCCAGCTACAAAAGTACTGTTAATATTAAAATTATGTGAAAAAATTCTTGGTAGACCTCTAGGATCTACCCAACTAACACTAGTGTCAAAATGCTTACAGATAAATAATTAACACAGCTTGAAACATTCAGTACAAATGTTGAGCAGCCTGAACATTTTACTTTTACAGCAGCACTCCTGCACAGATGGAGTAATACCATGATTTGTTACAGCAGCAGCCTGTTAGAATAGCAGTGAAGACACGACAACATCTTTATTAATTAAAACACTAACTTTTGCACTCAGTTTTTCCTTCAGTGGACACAGAAAGGTATTCATGCCCTTCAGTGCTGGAAAAGTATTCAGGTGGTCCTTATGCCAAATATCCTCAGGCAATTATGGGTTTAAAATCCACTGAAATCAAACTGTTTTGCTAATATGTGAGGGACTATACTTTGACTCTTTAGCAGCTTTTTATAGTATTCAGTTAACAAACTTTCTGCCCAAAAGCCAGGCCAAAGGGTCCCACTGCATATGCAGCTAGCTAGATTTATCACATTTACATTAGCTACTCCGAGTACAAAACAGTGAGTTCATAAAAAACCTAAAAGTGTCTCGATTCAGCAAGAGCTGTTGCATAGACCTGCTCTTATTCACTTTGCGATTTTGACTGCCCCTTGCAAGCACTACTGTGAATACTCAAAAGCACTTTTTCAAATGAAAGAAAA
This sequence comes from Vidua macroura, assembly GCF_024509145.1. Classification (NCBI taxonomy): domain Eukaryota; kingdom Metazoa; phylum Chordata; class Aves; order Passeriformes; family Viduidae; genus Vidua; species Vidua macroura. The sequence goes on from NC_071573.1 coordinate 71,462,512, forward strand.
TCAGAGCATCTAGTGTCGGCAAGCCTTGTAAAGTCCATACATGTTTACACTTGGCATCAGATTACACACATTTGACTTCTTGATTTACTGAGCACACTTGTGTTTTCCCTTCTTTTGTCAGAAATAAAATACAGCTATTCTTAAGAGAAGTCTTTGTTTTTAGAAAGACCTAATTTGTACTGTATGTTAGGAGAGTTCACTTTTTGCCCCACCCAGAGAGAAGCCTGATCCAAATACCAGGGGAAAAAAGAGAAACTCAGAAGAGGTTAATTTGGGTAACGGCAATGTCTGTTCGCAAGATGTAAAAAAAGAGAAGGACAGAGAAAGAAAACAGACAGTGAAGTCCTTGGACAGGTTCGGGGGGGTTTTTTTGCTGCATCACAAAAGCAATTCTGCTGAAATCTTACTCGGAACATTGCCTGAGTAAAAAAGAGAAACACAGTTCTTAAATTATTTTGTACTTTCCACGTAGAGGAACAGTCAGAACTGTATGGGGTTTTACGCCTTCTTAGTAGCCAGCTTATAAACAGTGCTGCTACCAGTCTTTCCATAGGAAAAACAGTGTTCTGTGGATGATGATAACATGACTAACTGCCTGAGCTTCAGAGGCATAGAAGGACTTCTACCTAAATAAGGTGTGGTGTCAGGCCATCTATTAACTAACAGATGACTGGCAATCAATAAACATTGGATGAGAGTCAGGAATCAGAGGACAATCTTACACACGTGAAAAATTTTCACAAGTTTACTTTTCTATCTCTTATTTCCGTGATTCTCCAAGAAGAATATTACATTAAATCAGATGAAAGGGAAGAAGTTTTATTCGAACAATGTGTGTTAACAAGCCATCAAGTGGAACATTGGTATGTAAGAGTTTGAGAATCAAACTCATAAAGATAGCAGTAACCACAACAAAGTGAATAATTAGGTGAGACCTGAAATTTTCAACATATTTTTATGGATATTTACATGCAGGAAAAGGAAACTTATCCAAATGTAGAAATCAGGTCAATTAAAAACAGTTGTGTGATTTCCGAGCTAATTCAGGAACTGCCCTATTATTGATCATTAGGCAAAAGAAAAGCAAGATAAATCAAACACCATTTGTTCTGCTGATAATTTGAGGGAAAACCATAATCCAAACAATTTTTTCCAAATGTAACAAAGCACAACTGCCTCAGAACATGGCTTGATGCCCTCTGCACACAGGCAACCTAAAATCAGCCCAAAAGAAACCATTTATGAGCAAGTAAACAAACAGAACATTTGGTTATGAATCCTACTATCTCTCTAAATTGCCTGACAAATGAGCACACTTTGCTTTGCTGCCATGGGGAAACCTACTGGAGATTTGCAATACTGGAGCCTTACTTATAGCTCCCATCATCTAAACACAATATATTTATCTGTATTAAAAAAAAAATTTAAAAAAAAATTTAAAAAATGCTTTATATGTGCAATTGAACCTATAGGTTTCCCTTTTGTGCTAAGCGTGCTAACCCCACAGCATTTCTCAGATATTTCCTGCAGTACCTTTTCTAGAAAAAATGAGTTTCACACATAGGTTCTGTCATAAATCTATCACAGTTCAGTGTCAAATTAACAGTGACAGAGAAAAGTCTGTCTTCTTATTTCTATGACCTTAATGTTGAAGGCTGTTGTTCAGAGCTACTGTGAATGCACCAAATAAATTCAGGTCCATTTAACATCTTCCTGATAATGTTGCAATTGATAAAGCTATAAATGACATTTGTGTGATTTTTGTATGTGCTGTGAAATTGCTGATCACTTAAAAATTTACATTAATTCATTATCTCGCCTCAAAAATTTCATGAGTGAAAATAAAACCCATGATCTCAATATATGGTCAAGTTGTACTTTTCCCAATTTCAATTTTGCCTTTTTTTCAGAGTCACAACATAAGACCAAATTTGTAATAGAGGACACAGACACAACCTGAATACATTACTCACATATAAGAAAATTTTGATATTTTATTTTCAGCTGAGATGTAAAATATCCCCCTGGAAATTGCTGTTAAGCTGTGATTTGGTACCTCTGCATTCAATTAGAAAAGTTATTATTTAGACTTAAAGGCTACCACAATAAATAGTTGTCTTATCCCTTCTCAGGAATTCTCTTTGGGCTGTTAGAAATCTCAGCCTGGGCAGTCACCCGTACACTGGGGAAAACTGCAGCTTTGTTATTCATCACTTTTTCTTCATCTAGGAGATGCTAGACCAGTACTAAAGCATGTTATGCAAACAGCTTGTACCAACATGGAAACCACATTTAAAATTATATATATTAGGGTTCATTTAATGAGTTTCAAAGAATTTTTCCCATCTGTTTTATTAGATTTTGAAAAATAAACTGTGTGATGTACTGATGAAACCCAAAATAGGAAGGTAACTGTAGTTGCTTTTTTATATGAAGAACAAGTGTGTTTCTCTTTAGGTTAGCAAAGACAAATAAATTTATGTATAAGAATTTTTTAAATTGCTGATGTGCAATCATTTTAGCAACTGAGTGTGTACTTGAATTTTGAGATGCTGCTTGCCTGCTTTAATAATCACATTAATTATAGTTTTATTCTGAATTCTCTGGAACACAGAGATGTCACAACAGTAGAAGAGCGCACATGCTAAAGGAGCCTTCATCATTAGGAATTTTGATGGGACACATGGAGGAGTGCTCACAGAGCCTGTGAGCAGAAATCCCAAACTACTTTAAAGTTTTATTTAAACATTTTCAAACAGAGATGCACTAACTGCAATTCTGAAGGGATGTCCTGAAAATGTGGATTCAACTGCTTAGAAGCCAGAGCTGCCATGGTACACATTCCTGTGGTGGCTGCTGCTTGGCCAACACCAGGCATCATTCCTAAATCACTAATCTAGCACTGTCTTAGAAGGTTTGCAGTTTGATCACAGCTTCTGCAAGGAAGCACCTTGGAAAGAGGAAGCTGTGTAAGTCCATGCACACCAGCTGAGCTAAGGCTCAGTCACTCTCTCTACCCTGCAGAAAAAAACTAATGAGAAGGTCACTGATCTATTTTGCACTTCCACCACTTGTGATACTGGAGTGCTGTATGAGCTGAGGACCTGTGAAGCTTTTTTTTTTTTTGCCCACTCATATTTTGTCCCTTTTAATAATAATAATTTCCCAATGTCTGTTGGCATATTTTTAAACCAAACAGAAGGGGTATTTTCAGTTTCTTCATCAGGATGCAAAGGTGAAAACGTCCGTGTATGGGAGCCTCCCCAAAAGTTTGTCTGAGACAGGTGCAGGAAGGAACAGTCTGTGTCTAAGAACTACAAGGGTCTGCAGGAGACATCATTATAAAGTGTGCTATGTGTCTTGAGATAATTCACCTATGGTTTCTGGTTAAAAGCTATAACATTTAAAGTATTATTTCTATGCTAGGCAGGATGGAAATAGAGTAACTACTATGTGAGACCCAAAACCAGAGAGCTTTGCAAGGTGTTTGTGGTTCAGATACTAAATTACAATTTGATTAACCTACTTAGTAATATTCAGATGACAAAAGTAACTTTGGTGGAATTATTTTCTGAAAACAAAAACTTCTGCAGACTACTTAAGGTTATTAAATACTGTTACAGTGATTTAATGAGTGTTTGGTTTCACTGCGACATTGGAAAATCAAGTAAGAGTTTCAGTTCGAGCTTGAGTAAATTCTGATCAAAGACTCTCAGTATTTTCAGTTTTATTTTAAGGAAGTTTATAATTTTTGTATTGCTGAATTTTGCTTAAATTAGTAATGTAAAGTGCCTCCATTGTATAAAGTCTGCACAATTTCCTTTGCCTAACACAATGACATGCTTCACACATAAGCCTTTCAGACTGCACATCTAGAGACAAAAATATTTCAGTCTTTGTATCTCCCTCCAATCCATCTGCTAATCACTGGCCAAGGGGCCAGTTTGTTTTGCCCTCGCATTTGACTCTTTTTGATGAGCTGGTGCCTGCAAGGCCTCCACCTTCCAATGACTTCCCTGCTGATGTACAGTGCACACCTGTGACTGCAGTTTTTGGAGGCCACCTGCTTCTAGCCCATCACAGCCAAGGTACTTTGTGACCTACTTCACATTGCTGTCTGACAAGGACTGCGTAGCTTCACTGATAATTTTGGCAGGTATTGTCTCACCTGGAACCTTCAAGCTCCAATGCAAAGTAAAGTAACTGAGGCAAGAGGAATATACTAATTAGTAAAACTAATTTCAGGAAAATTTTGTGGCAGTTGAGAAAGCCTCAGAGAAAAAAAAAATAAAAGAAAGAAGAAATAACTTCTAGATAAAATTAACAATTGTACTAAATACCTCCATCATGGCGGTCAGGTGACAATGAGAAACAGGAAATCTCACACTTGCATAAGTGAGAAAGGCTGGAGACCTTTAATAGTGTAACTACAATTTCCAGTATTTTGTATTGCTCACTCCGTGGAGCCAAAAAAAAGACAAGACACTCTGTATAAACATGAAGCAGTATTACAGGAAATATGCATTTTTCCTAATTTCAGGGAGTTGCTTGCCACATTTGTTTACAGAATAACTCATTCTGTTTACAGGGACATTAACTGCATGAGTATAATTTTTCCTCTCTGTGATTTTTATACACTGTGCACTCATTCTGAAAGTAAGTCAGTGGACCCTCTTTTATGCAGTTCAAGCCTAACATTGCAACATAGTCATTATGGTGCTTCCTACATGCATTAGTTTTTGAAAGGGCTGACCCCAAAATAAAATGATGCAAATCACATTAGCGCTCAAGCCGAATGCCACTGTGCCGGGAGAAGCGGAAAGGCACGAGTCTGTCTCCGGCACTGCAACAGCAGCAGGGGCTGCTCAGCCAAGCTGCAAAGTCCTCTGCTGGGGCTGGGCAGGACGAAGCAAGCAGCTTGGAAAGGAGGAGAGGGGGGACCAGGGGATCTGGCATAATCACAGAGGAGAAACGAAAAGCAAATAGCAGAACATGAGAAAATGCATGCTGAAACTTGAAGGAAACCAAAGTGAAAGAAACAGGTGTGGACAAGTAGATAAATGATGAGAGGAAAAAACAATCAGTCATGATTCTTATTTTCAAAAATAAAAGAGTAGATGAGAAGGGAGGAGCGAGCCCACCCTTTGGAGAGAACACAGGAAAAGTAAAGGTGAGAAGGAAGGTCAGCATGAAAAATGGAAAAGTAAAGTGGGAAAAGAGAGAAAAATCTCAAGAAAAATGAGAAAATTGTGATGCTTATCCCTCCACCCTCCCCCCCCCCCCCACAAAAAAAGCTTCTCCCTTGTCTTGTTTTTCTTTTGGCAGAAAAAAAAATGGAGACTGAAAGAAAGCAAAAGGATTATTACATTCTCACAGTAAGGAGATAAAGGACAGGAGCAAATTGGATATGAACCGTATTCATCAGAGGATATGTAATGAAGTAGTTGAATTCAAGAACACTGCAATGCAAAAAGAACATTTCTTCAAGAATGAAAACTGTCTGTCCAGCAAAATTCCTAAAATATTACTGCAATCCCACAGCTTTGTCCAAAAACCCAGTAAATAAAACTTTTGTCTGAAACTTTTCCCACCATTCCAAGACAGTTGGTATTTAATCTAAATAACCTCCTGCTGAGTGTTGATCACAGGCTGTAGGTCTGCAATTCAGCCTCATCACAGCTCAGTCTAAATAGACCTTTAATAAATAGTCAGCTCAAATTCACTCAAATTCCAACTTGCTTAGAGTATGATCTCTATTTCTGAACTCATAATGGCTGAACCAAAATCTGGAACTTTGCGATGTTTCTGGAATGCAGGATTTTTCTGTTGGGTCTCCAGCTGTTGTGAAGTCACTGCTGTTTAGTGTATCAGCAATTTTGATTAGAAAAAATAGAATGTGTTTTCAAATATGTGGTGAAGTCTGCAGCTATGGCCAGACTAGAGTATGAGAAATGCCTTGATGGTAAATAGGCCACCAGCACTGCATCTCAGGTAGAGGCTGAAAAGGGAGACCAAAACTCTATTTGGTTCAGCCCAGGCTCCTCCCACCTCACTCCAAATGCTGCTTTTGCAACTGGTTTGCTTCTGCTCATTATTCATTTTAATGGCATAAGGACCTCACTGCCTGTCCCGTGCTCACCTTGAATCCCACTGAGCCACACCTCATCACAGCAAATCCTCCCTGAACAATGATGGATTTATTGACATGCACAGGGGTCCAAACATGAGAAAATTAGATTTGTTCAAATCCAAGCTTCACAGGAACCATGAGCCCAAAAAGCTGCAGGCACGACTTCTAATGACATGGACATTTTTAAGCTCCATGGAGACCCACTGCCCCCCTGATATTTTTTTTTTTTTTAAAGAAAAAAAACCCAGAAAGCTCCTATTTGCAAGCAGATGAGGACTCCCCAGTCCTCACTTAAATGCAACGCACTTGCTGTTGCAAGAGAGCTGTGACTGCAGTTGCTCAATCAGCCAGATACCTCTTCCGAAATAGCCCCTTCCCACCTGCCAGGTCTAATCAGCAGCCCAGAGGAGGGCTTTTATAGAGGCCAGCTATCATTTCCTCCTGCTTTAGATCCAGTGACCCAATGCTAACACTATTCCCCACTCCCAGCATTACTGCACTGACTGACAGGGTCAGTCTTTGCTAGATGCCACTAAATCAACATCCCTGCAGGGTCTCTTTCCAAAGGGAGAATACGCTGTCCCGGGTGACCCTCAGAGTTCACAAGTGACGGACGCAGAAGCGCCACACCATCCATCACTCCGGCAGGAAGGGACATTTGCAGAGGATCAGAATGGCACAGGACTGCCATGAACTTCCTGCACCCTGCTTCCCCTACATACCAAGCCCCACTGTTTCCAGTGGTTCATTTATCAGGAGAAGGGAATAGAAGGTGAAGTCAATGAAGCTGCACTGAGTGCGGCAGAGGTCAGGCCCAGGAGGGAACCCAAAGTGCGCATACACACATACACAAGAGACACAGAGAGAGGGCAAGTATGTTTTCTATTAGCTGCCTGCTATAAATATTACAGGTCAAATATTTTGTTTTGAAAATAGCCAAATCCCAAGGACTGCTTCCACCCATCAATCTAAAAGGAGGGGAAAGAAATGTCAGTGCTTTCTTCATCCAGAAATTAGCTCAAAACCAACAAGGTCATGGCTTCATAGCTAACAGTGATGAGCGACTTCTATCAGCTCCTCTTCTGCTCCTGACCTAGGTAAGAGAAAAGCCAGATTTCTAATGCACAGAGGAGCATTTCCCAGGACAATACCTAGACAGGCAGTCCTTCTTGTGAACTGTGATCTGGAGTGCCTATACAGCAGGTCTTAAACTGACCAAACTGATTTTCAGCATGAACATGTGATGCAGCTAATGCCTTACCACACAAAGATATTAAACCATAAAACTAGAAGTAATGGATTACATGGTAGATTAATTTTCCAGGAGATACGACCCTGCTTTAATACATCCTTTACAATTAATATTTGCCTTAATGGCCTTATTTAAATACAAACAAACAATAAACACTCCTTCACTATACACCACCTGTTGCTGAGGAATATTTGTGGAAACCTAGCTGCTTGGCTGGCAAGTAACACCTGAGACCTGATAAACAGCCCTGTTTTCCATAACACAGACCTTATCAGAGATAGGTGGAGTCTGGGGGACACAAATGAAGAGACTGCTTTCTGAAACCCCTCTGCCCGTGCTGTTTCAGTATCTGTAACAGCTCACAGCCCCAGCTGCAGGCGGGCAGTCACTGGGAGCACACCTGCTGCCCAGATGCCAGAGCAAGAACCACACTGGTCACTTTTCCCACTGGCATCTTTTCCCTCCATTTGCTGAGCAAATGACGGGGGGAGGGCTGTGTTCCTCTGCTCAGAGCCACGCAGAGGGATGGGTCTGGGCAACATTGCGAGTCAGCAGCTCTGACTCACACACTCCCGTTTGAAGGCTCTCCTGAGTGAGTGGAATTTTGCTGGGAGCTCAAGCATTGCGCTGAGTTTTGTAAGGTAGTGTGTAAACATCACATCAAAACCCAAAGCAACTCACTCCCTTCTAAATACACTATCACCAGCTTCACAAAGACATGTTTTTTCATTCTGGCAGGTGCACTTACATATGGCAACTCCTCATAGTGTATTTTTTATGGCCTGGTAAATACTCTGCATATGTTTTGAAAAATAAAGAGGTTAATAAAAGGTGAGAACATTCCAGCCCAGGAGCAGAGAGCCCTACCTGGCACTCTAGCTCTGTCCCATGAGTCCATGGGATGGGAGGAGGGGTCCCTAGGCACACCTCACCCATGGCTCCTCACTCTTGTACTCCCCACACCAAAAGTGTAACAGGCATCTTTGTGCTCTGGCTCCTTCCTAAAGTCCAAATATATTCATTTTCGCTAACCACAGCCATGCTAGTAGTTACACTACATAGCCAGTCACTAACAATTTTTATACACCAGTGAAGGCAGAGTTGGGAATATCAGCATTTTCTGGGATGGAAATGTAGGAAGTGGGACTACCACCACCAATTCACCTGTGCCATTCATTAGTAACTTGGCAGCTGAAATGCCATTACAACCTATCTGGAAGCCCAGGTTTTGAAAGTGCTTTTATAGTGCAAACCTTATGCCTTATTTTGCTCTGCTCTGGCTGCTGGTACAGCAAGGGCCAGGGAAGACAAAGTTGTCAGGGCAACCCTTCTGTCCCTGCACCTCAAGTCTCTGCACTGAGAAAACATGCCAGTCACCACAAGAGTGACTATTCTGCTGTGATAATGTGTGGGACCCCTTTAACTTTCAAAAATCAAGTGGAGCATGTCCTTAACCAACTGCAAAATCCCCCCTTCTGCCATCTTCATGGACAGCCTGAATTCTGGAGGAAGTGAACACCCTGATCATACACATCCCTGACACCCTAACATGTGCAGTACCTATGCAGAAGCTGAGGACTTCTCATCAAACCAGCCAATACCATTTCATGGCTGAAGAGTGAGGACCAACGATCCATGCAACAGATTAATTACAGTAATGTGATGGGAAGGATGTTTCTTACCTAGCAGAATACCTAACCCATTTTTTATAAAACTTAAAGGCACTTCAAAGACAGTGGTAGTGTGAGAAAAGTATAGCAGAAAGGCTATAACATAAGGCTAACATGCTCCACTTAGTTATGTCATCCTTTACCATTTTCCTACCACATCCATTGCCTACAGTAAATACAGCATAGGAAGATTTACCATGCCCACATATCCAGGGATAGAAGTCGAATTTATCAATAATTATGACTCAAAGAGGGGCACTGTCTTGTCTTATGCTGTCAGATCAGGTGTATCAAAACAAACTCCTTTACAGTGAGAAAATGCCAAGGCAAATCAGGACTGTGAAGGAGAAAGGCATGAAAGAGGGGTCCTTATGTTTTATGTAGGTCTTGCCCCAGGCACAGAAACAGGTATGAGCAGCAGTGGGGTGAAGGGAAATGGTAATATTAATTCAGCAAAGTATTAAACTCTGTAGGTATGGAAACTGCTATGTGTGCTGGGAACCAGAGGGAGACACCAAGGCCACCTTGCCACCTGAGGTGCTGCTCTCTGGGCAGCAGCATTTGATGTCCATCGGCCTCTCCAGTGGGAGTATGTCTGCAATAAGCAGCTGCTATGCAATTGTTTACTGCTGTTATGGCTGCTCTGGTTTATGCACTGGAATGGGATTATCTGAGGGGTTTAGGTGATTGGGCTGGGATGAGGACTAGCTGGCTGAGACACAAGCCGGCCAAAACAGAGATCACCCGAGAGGCGCAGAAGGCAGGTGGGGGGTGGAGAGGACAGGAAGGATAAGCCTGTACCAGACCTTCCACCCAACAGTACAACCTTTTATACACAAATCGAGTTCGAGGCAAAGGTCTTGTTACAGACAAAGCTGATACTACACTAGAGCCACATCAAAGAGCCTTTTTTCTTCATCTGCGCTTGGTAAAGAGCGTGTGACCTCTTATTTCAGATGTGGATTTCTGACATTTACCGTATTTTGGTCACCTCAAGAGCGGGCTACTGTGGTGGCTTTACTTGCTCGGGTCCTTAAGATTACACAGAAACTGAAGTGAAATCAAACACACAGGGCAGCGTAAGCGTGGCTCTATGATTACTTATGCACAACAGTTGGCAGGTTGAACTTAATGCAGTGATAAGGGTTTAGCTGTAAGAGCTTTCAGTTTCCCCAAGACGCGGCTGCCTACCCTGCCACAGCTTAACTTCGTGGTCCCCGAGGTCTGCATAAGGTCATTGATATGCAAGAAGCAACATTGTCTAAATGCTAATCTTAGACTTGTAATCAGTTCACTGGGAAGGCTTCTCTTCCTGAGATGACGTTTGCTATCAATTGATGATTTTTGCACTACCAATTCTTCCTGGTTTTGCTTGGATTTTGACACTGTTGGCTTTATATTTCTTCAGAGAGATAAATTTTATACTAAATATAACCAGGCAGGAGGAGGACTGCTAGTCTGTGAATCTCTGAAGTAATAATAGAGCTGTCTTATAAACTATTAGGCACTGAATACTGCAATTCAGTACTCCAAATTTGGTGGTTATGCTGTACATACCTATTATATGCACAAGTTACACTGCATGATCATAAAGCTTTCACACTTCCCTCCTGAGTGAGACGAGATTCAATAAGATAACTGCTTCCCATAAAAAATTCATCCCCAGGAATTATGTGTATATAAATACACAAAGCTATATCACAGTGCAAGACACATCAGTCTAAAACAAGCTCAAAATATTTCCCAATATAAAATAATGTAGAAGGTATTACCTTTACCACCATAAAATATTTTTATTTTTTTCTAATCCTATCATTGTCAATCTAAAATGGAATGCAGTGAAAAAAATCTAGTTTTTCTGAGAGGAGTTTTCCAAAACACACCAGCTTACCAATTTCTAAAGAATTTAGCAAGCATGCCCATGGAAACAAAGACCTATGCACTGTTTCCAGGTTTAATGGTTCAGCGGGGTACTGAGGTATGAGAATCAGAAAGCGAGCTAAAAAGAGTAAATTTAGTGGGATGTTTTCAGCTGAGACATGCATAGGAAATAAGCCAAAACCTGGGGTAACTAAAGAAACAGTAAACCTATTTTGATTCTAAGAAATACAGTTTTGCAAAACAGGCATGTTGTTTATTACTAATTTTAATTTCCTACCAGCTCTGAATGCACAGTAAGTGTCTGCTCTTGCCAAGTGCAGCACTAATAATAAGTTTACTTTTTCAAGTGACATTCTGCTACATTGCTTCCCTTTATTTTTTCCAAAAAATGAGGAAAATTTGCTTCAGTAAATTCAAGACACACTGAGATACCAGACACTCTACTTAGATCCAAGAGAGTGACATAGAAAAGGAAGTGGAAGGAAGAAGAATTGTCTTAAAACCAGTAAAGAAGGCAGGAGGTGGGGGTTTTTCTGCACGTTGTAAAAGTTTTGTTTTGGAATGAATGAATAATGTTAAGCAGTGTGAAAAAGAAACCTCTCAATTGTTCCCAAAGAAAGCCTGAGTATTTTTAAAAATACATGTCTTATTTCAAAAGGGACGCTCAGAGATGCTACGCTTTGAGAATGATTAAGGAAATTAAAAGCTTAAAAAAGTTTCAGCTGAAAATTCTCCAACTCTCAACCAGAACAACAAACTGAATTCATAACCAACCAAGTTAATTACTTTGCTTTTCACAGCAGCACGTATTGGCAAAGTTATTTGTCATGAAAACCTCTTTTACACAGCTCTAGCTGAAGAGCACAGGGCTGTTTCCCCGAATCTGAGGGATGAAAGAGCTGCTGTGACTTTGGCCAGACCACAGTTTGCATCTCTGGTTGCCAAAGGCAGCTAGTACTCTGCAGAGCTCCAAATACCCCTTGTTTTTCCCCAGCACACTCTGGAGATGGGATAGGCAAGAGATAAGGAAGAGGCATGGAAATTCCCCTCCAAGCAGAGGAAGGCTGGAGGGGGGGGAAGCATTCGGGGAATTTCCTTCACATGAGGTGAATTTCCTGGGAGCAGCACTGGCTGGGATCTTTTCACAAAAACCATATGGACCATCTACAGAACATGGTATTGGCCTCACCTCCATGAAAGGGAATCAGCAATGCCACTGCATTGATCAAATCTGGCTTGTGATGGACTTCAGAAGCATTGTGTGTTATTAGGTCACCTATTTCTCTTGCACATTTTTCCAGTCATCTTCCTCCAGCAGTCTTAAAATATGTAACTTCAAACTAGTGGCTAGGTACCCTCAATGATCCGGGCTGCTTCTTTATTTATGTCTGCTTGGAATATTATTTTTTTAAGCTCCATTTAAATAACATTCAAGAGCTGAGGCCTGTTATCCTTCACCACCTAACTTTTTCACCTGTAATTCCTGACCAGACTAAACCACTAAACCATTAACCTTGGTACCTTTGTGAAAGAGCATATCAAAAATATATCCAATTTTTGTTTTCACACTTTCTTTCCCTCTTCAGGAGAAACCAGAATGCCACGCAAAATCCTCAGTGTCTACTTCACTTCCTCCTTTTACCTACTAGGGGGATTGAAGGTGACTATTCTTACACCTACCACAACCATTTAAGTCATTCTTTGCTTTCTTCAGAAGTCTCCACACACACACACAAGTTCCTCCTCCCTTGCATATGTTTCAATGTACATTGTAAAGTTCTTTTATTTCATTCTTTGGGGGAAGAAATAAGGGAAAATTTGTTGCATTTTTCCAATTCCTCATCTTCATAACTGGCAGTGAGTAACTCTCAATTCCTGTATGGCTATTTTTCTCCATCATCCATTGGGGTGAAGTTGACACAGTAATTCCTAGCATAGAGTTGCTAGAAAAAAAAAATCCAAATGTGTTTATTTTCATTATATGGTGCTAAAAGGATGTGCAACTGCAGCTAAGGAGCTATTGTGTAAAGCATTGAATGGTTATTTTCTATTTCATCCAAGCACTAAGTAAAAGCTTAACATCAAGGATACAAGTCATCCTACCCATTCAACCAGTATCCCTCATGGAAGTAAAGCTGAGGATGCCACAGGAGCATGTGCCAGTACTGAGAAGCCTGTGAGCTGAACACATGCCTTTCCTACGTCAGCAGAAGTGTAACACTTCTATAAAAAAATACCCTTTACCTTGTGACTCTCAGTCACAAACGTACCTGCACTTTTAAACTCAGTTGAACAAACCATGGCAAACACTTTAAAAGTTGTACATTTCCCATTTGAGGACCAGCAGAGGTATCAGAGCTGGCTGAGGAATTGCGAGCTCACATCAGCACTCAGCCATGCAGAGAAACATTGAAGGAAAAAACCCCGAAACAACCACCCGCCAGGGAGATCCCGTATATAAAGTTGTTGCAAGAGGTGCCAAAAGAAATAATTTCGAGCCAAAGAGTTTGGCTTGATGGCTCCGCTAATTACAGGCCAGGGCTGCTCCCGCTGGGCTGAAGAAGGCCAAGGCTCGCTGTCAGGCAGACGGATTAGCCCCTGCTGCCCATTAAGGGCACCGCTTGAGTGTAGGCAGGGACACGGAAGGAAACATAAGAAGGCGGCATGTGCATAACCAAACAGGCTACCTTGCTGAAAAGAAAACCCCTAAAGCCACATTCTGCTTCATTAGCACATGAAAATAAGGTAATTGAATACTTCATTCTCCCATCCAGAGCCAAGATCCATCACTCAGGGAAATGGAGTTTTGATAAGGTGGGGTGTTTAAATGAGGCAGAAAGAGTCTTTGAGTGTGGTTACTTTGTTTATCTGAGAGAAATCCCACTAAAATATAAGCAAAAAAGATATAAAAACTACTTTATCCTATGAATCACTCTAATATTACAAAGCCCCTCCAAGAATGGAATTTATACTAATTTCATCGTTATTCTAAAGACAGAAGGTATTACACTTGTTGCCGCCTTTATTTTTCTATCAAAACCCGCTTGTCTCTCTTGTTTAGCTTTTTTTCTTTCTTCCTCTCGTTGAACTCTTTGTCTCACTAGGTATTTTTACTGGGTTTTAACATTTCATACATCAGGAGATGAAAACTTCAGCAACTGTCAGGGCAAGGTATTTTAATAAAATTTCTCTTGTTCTTTTTTTAAGTTATACATGTAGCACATTTGGGTTTTGGTGTTTTGATTTATTCAACATTCCAGCTAATTACCAAAATATGAAAATAAATTTTATAAAATATTTATTATTACCAATTTCAAACTCAGACAGCTCCTATTTTAGTTTTTTAGTCTTGTTTTAGGGAAAAAAAAATTTAAAAATCCGATATTTGAAAGGCAAAAACATAAGCAGAATTTGTTTCATTGTCTTTAGCAAGCTAAACAGCAATAAACTCATTTTCTCCCACTGGCTAATCACCTAAAGTATGAAGTGCAGTTACTGGCATTTCCTCCAGAAAAAAATATATACGTAAATATTGTAAATAGACCCCTTTCCTCAGCCAAAAATGCCTGCTATGGTATTAAGTTATTTTATAAGAAAGCAGGAACTAGAGATGCATAGACCTAGACAGACTGCACCCTTGTTCCTTGGGTTTCAGTGGTATAGTTTCCCAGTCTGCTATGCTGATATATTATGTTGAACTATAAAGAAAAATAAAATGACATTACAGACCAGCTCTCAGCACTGGCAGCAACAAGGATTTTGATAACATTAAAGAGACACCCCGCTGCAGCCTCTCTAACAGTGATGCCTAACCACGTCTCAGGCTTTTGTCTTGCTCTCCCATGTGTCCAGACATGTGATAAAGCAATTAAAAGGCTTTCTTGCTTAGAAATATGGGCAATAACTGCAGTGCTAGGAAAGAGCTGCATTTTCACAATACTTAAAACATAACAACTAAATTGTGTTGGTGCTAGGGCTTTGCTATCATTCCCCCCTGTCCGGGCTCTCTGCTCCCACCACCACATCTTTGCTGCTGGTGGCAGAACAGGTCCATAGCTGTGAGAAGCCAGTTTGGGGAGATAACTCTGCAGAAATATTCTTGATTTTCTGTGGTTTAGTCTGCAGGTTGGGGTCTGTATGGTGGCTTGTACGGGATCAGCTGTGAGCCAGTTCTAGAGCAAAGGAGAAGGCAGGAACTGCAAGGAAAGAGGGAGTTCAAGCTGCTGTGGACCTACACCTTCTGGAACAATGCCACTTCGGCCAAATCACTGAAGAGGGACCAAAGATACAACTGAAGGCCTGGGGCAGGGTCCAGGAGGTAAACATCTCGCCACCTCTGCTCATAGTCAATATAATGGTGAGAAAATTAAAGGGCTTACATCTGAAGGCAAACATTCTTCAGGCTGAAGCTTCAGGAAGCAATTTTTAAGGTAACTAGGTCCTACCACGTAGCTTTGAAATGCATACAGCAGAACCACCACCTTAAAGTTCATGACTTATAGCTTGGCGTAAATGACTTATAGTTTGGCAACCCAAAAACCAGAGGAGTGACACAGGGAGCACACGATACCATCAGCTGACAGGAAGGCACACTGCTGCTCTCCAAAGATGCAGTGGGCAAGCAAAGGAGAAGCTGGGCTGAAGGCTTTACTGCGAGTGAACTTCAACAGTCCAGCCTTGAGATCGGTCTGAGCAGCACTTGCCGGTCTTGTGCCACGGCTGCCACAGGCAAAAGCAAGGCTGGCAACCCTTTTTTTTGTGCTGCTGGCTAAATAGACCTCCAAGCAAAATTAGCAGGCCAGGAATTAACACCCCCTTTAGTGCCTGCCAACGGAAAACAAAAATAAAACAAAACCATGTGGCCAAGGGTTGTGTAAAATGCTGTCACAGGCCTTCTTGCATATTTTCCCCACCCTTCAACTGGGAGAATACACTGTGAAAACTTTGCAACTAAAGAAAACATTTGCAAATTATACCCAGCTTGTGATTTTGTCTGGAATAAATCTGGATAAAGCAAAATAAGGGCTTGATCTCAATCTCTATCTCAGAAAAAATATCTTAAATCAAACTGTCTAAACAACCCTCTTTATCACCTAGTAAGGTACAGATTTCCCAGGTCTGAGTCCAGAAAGCAAACCATGTGCCCCAGGAATTCATCCAGAGCAAACTAGAGCTGCAGAGCCCACCAGGAAAGAGAAAAATGTGTATCATCAAAGTACTGGTAACTTTCCACAACATGTTAAAAAATTATTCCAAGAGGTCTTATGCACATTGAGAACAGACACCAAACTAAGCTCTTGATGACCACAGTTACCCAACACCCCTGGCTTACTTTTTCTTACCAAGCATGCAACCAAAATCATAAGCAGTTTCCTTCATGACACGTCTACATTGAGATTTCCATGCAAAAGTCTAACAGTGTGTCTGCTGGCTTCCTGGAGCCAATGGAAAATTCTGCCTGAAATTCCCCATAGCTAACAAGGTGCCAGCGCTGAAGCAACATAAAAAATAATACTAGGACTCTCATGTAAAACACTTTTGTTATGCATTTAAATCAGATGTGTCACAGAAGCAAGGGAAAAATTGATGGCAAAAATTTCTCTCCCTTACTAGATTTTTTTAAAAAGCTAGTTTTTCAACAAGTTCAGTTAAAGAAGATGAGAATTACTGCCAGGAGCAATAGCATACATTATTATGACACAAATATGTACCAGCACACGTCCACATAACCCGCATAAAAAGAAACCAAGCATAACTCTACTTATTCTGCATATCTAAAATTAAATCTAATTTTTTCTAACCATGCTCAGCAACAGAGGAAAATTTAACAGGTGTCATTGTTTCTCCCAGGTGTAATCATCTGTTTAATTTGCCCATGTGAGAAAAGAAAAGCCATTTAATGAGAAGGATGAAATTGATGATTAATTAAACATCTTCAAGGGCCTGGAGGATTCTCCTCCATTTGGGATAGATTTCTTTTAGCTTTAAGCAAGCTGAAGGGCAAGAGACAGATGCTTCCTTTGCTTTTTGTTTTAGCTGGTATGTGTTTGTAAAGGCTTGAAGACGTTTCTCAGTTTACTTGTCAGCCTTTTTGGCATCGGTCATCCAGAGGTCTCTGCCCCAAAACACAATGGGTTTTTTTAAGGGCTTGTGACAATATCCCAGTGCAGTTCAATGCAAGACTGGACATTAGTTTTGGTATTTAAGTGGCAGCACTTGCTAACAGTGTTTTTTCTTCTGTTCACTGCCATTTTTTTTGAACTTCATATTTGTATGTAGTAACTGAAAGTAAGTCACCACATCGAAGCAAGCTCATGACTGATTTTCTAGTGAAAACTTGCAAACAACAAACAGGACGACAGGTCAGAGTTGCCAAGACATGTGGCCCCTTTCCCTTTTTCTTACACCACCACCACCTAGGGGACCTTTGATCTGAATGTCAGCGGTGAAAATACACAAACAGATACTCTCTTATTATATACTCACAGGTGTACATTCCTAAAACTGTTACATTCCATTACTTTCAGCTGTGCCTGAAAACAATACCTTCAGAAGTTGACCCCTTCTCTCCTCTGATATCTGAGTACAAAGCATCACAGCGAGCACGGTATTCCAAACAGCGGCAATGATCACGCCAACAAATTCAAGCAGCTCTTGTAAGGACAGGGCCAGAGCACTGACTGAAGTTTCTCTGTGTTACTTACACTGTGCACCACTTTACAGCTTGCACAGAAAGGGTGCTTCTCTCACTCAGTAGGAACATTCCTGCTCCAGGCAGCTGGAGTTTTGATACAGAGAAGGCTGCATTTAAGGCAAACTCGGCTCTGTTTTACAAGTGCAGCAAGAATTAAAAATCTTATTGAAATACATTCAGCCACAGTGGATGTTCAGATCACTTCCCATAACAGCATGCAACAAATAATCTGTTTGGGCTGGGGTTGTTGAATGCAAAAGCACATCCCATCCTCATGATGTCCCTACTTTAAAAAAAAAAAAAAAATCAGTCTCGACTTTGGCAGCATAAGGTAAGAAGAAGTGCTCTTCTTCTGTTAAAAATATGACAATATACTTCAGTAACTGGAATGGAGGAAAAAAACGTGAGGGAATTTCTCCATTCTTTTCTCTGATTGTTCCGTACAGTGTTTATCAGCAGGTTGGTACCACATCTCCTTTTGTTAGAAAATTAAAAGTTGCACTGCAAACATAAAAGTCACCATGAACCATGCAATAACCTTCAGGCATTTTAAGAGCAGCAGAGGTTAGAAGGGCAGCTCCTGACTCTAAACAGCACCTATTGTTTCTCTTTCTTCTTGAATAACAAAAGCAGAGCTGAAAGCTATTTACCTGGTTTTACCTCTGTCAGATCTCATTTCCCCCTTTATTTTCAGCAGATGATCTTATCAAATAGTGTAATTTCTAACAATTGCTTTGATCAGATTTTGGTTTTTAATTTCGCTGTGATAGATTATTTCATTCTCAACTAGATAACTCAGTATACAAAGTCACAGCAGAAAAGCACCTAGGAGACCTCAGGAGTCTGTCACTGTGTATTTAAATTAAGAGTAAGTCCTTTTAAGCTCATAAATTAGAATGCTTTCATTTTGAAATCATAAGAGTCAACTTACAGTACAAGGCTCTGATCCTGCAAACACTCCCTCACAAACAACTTTCTGTCTCAACCCTCCCATGTGCTGGACACTTAACATGCCCAAAACCAACTGCAGAGCAGGGCTGGAAGGATTAAACTCCCGACCCACAAACTTTTCGGTGCTCTGCTATCTAACGTAGCGTGTCCATTATATTACTCAAATGACTTATAAACAAAAATCTTACATGAGTCAGCACCACGCAGATTTTTGTGAGTGGCCAGGAGGGGTCTGTAGTTAATACAGAATTATAGAATCATTTAGGTTGGTATATAAAATCCTCAGAGATCTAGCCTTAAAAAAAAAAACTCTTGCTAAAAGATAAAAGCAATACACAATATATAAAGTTCTTCCACTGTTTTAAAATATTTATAAAACTTTCGAAGGAAAAAAACTCCACTTTTGGGGGGTGTTTTGCTCTTTAGGAAAAAAGCTCATACAAAGCAAATAATTTCTAGCATTACTGATTTTCACTTAGAAAATTATTTTCTTTTTTTACTTTCTCCCTTTCTCTAAATCACTTCACAACACGCACCTCTTGTATTTTATATACTTCTGTAATTTTATTAAAAAGGTGGGGTTTTATTAAAAAGGGGGAAAAAACCCTTGAAAATATGTAACAGAAATTTGAACAGAGAAATTATTTTATTGCTATAGATTAAATGCCAGTGAAGTATTTGCAACCCTAAAAACATCTTTAGACATAACAATCTATGATACAAGTTTACAGCATTTGATTCTTTGTCACTAGCTGCAGTTTGTAAATCCATTCAGAAGTTTGAGAAAACCACTAAAACCTGTGAAATAACAGGACTTCCCTCTCATATGAAATAATCTTATAAATTTATATTTTAATGAATTCTAGCATAAGTGTTTAGAAGTTCATTTTCCTTACTGTAACATGCTACCTATTAAATCTAACAATGTTACATTAGCAGGATCAGGTTCTTAAGTTAGAATTCTATCAGATACTCAGCTGCTATGAACTGTCATATCTCAGCTGGAGCTGATGTCCCACTAGGACTAATTTCAGACCAGCAAAGTGTTTCTGACAATAAAATAGGTACAAAACCAAGAGTGAAAACATGTCTTCTTATACAAGATGGAAATATATTGAAGAGGCACATTTTTGAAAGTGGCTCACTCTTACAGCTTTTTGGTCCAGTTCAGAGTTTCATTGGAATATTTTCACTTTCTACAAAGACAGCATCACCAATAGAAAATAAAATCAAGCCAAGTTCTGAAATGTGCTGTACTTTTTTGGCATCAACATTTGCCCTTTTCCAGCCCCATTTCTACCCAAAGTTTTTCCTAATTATGAACAAAAAGAAAACAGACATCCAAGTGCCTGTAAAAAACTAAAATTATTGCATACATTATTGGTTTTCTATATATCTCTATTGAGTCACTTGAAATACTGTAATTACATGTATTTCCTGCTTTCATAAAATGTTGGTGAAAGGTTGGTTACTGTGGTCCTTTATATGTCTGGAAGAACTGACAAGTGGAAAGAGGAAAATAACTTTCCAGTCAATTCAAAGGAAATGGAGTATGGTCATTTCCACTTGCAGAATCCACTCTCTGTCAGGCTCTACAAACATTTCTGTGTCACCTTTGGCAGTACAGCATCTGGGCACAACACTTTCCTCTTACTACTTTTATTTTCAGTGAAGGTATTATTAGTTAATAAAGATCAAGAAAAACTGGGCATGAGGTGAGAAGTTTGAGAAACAATGTATGGTTAGGCAGTACATATCATTCTCCTCAGAACACACCTGTGTCCCTGTGTTTTAGGATTTATGATTTCTCTGTTGTTTCAAATCTCACACACACAAGTATCTCAAATCCTTCTTCAAAACCATCAATTTTGGGCAGGCATCTAAGAAACTTGATTACTTTTCTACATTACTTAACAAAGCAAGTTTTGTTAAAAACATTTATGCTGAAATTCTAAAAATGGCATTATACTTCAATGGGAAACAAGATTTAGCTTGAACATTTGAAAATCAATCAGATTTCCTATCTCTAATCAAACAGATTTCCCATGTCTAACAAGAATTAGTTTAGTAACATTGCTTTCAAGACTATTTAATTAGCGGCTTGTAAGAAAGAGAAAAGAAGTTTATTTCTCCTCTTTACTGCACAAATATCATGGGGGTCCTCCTACCACACAAGACAAACTCAGCATTTTCAATTATTTTGTACACATGGTGCAGTTTAATAACTAAAGCTATTACGACCCTTAGCAGACAAAATAAAATTATTCTGGGAAATAGATGTGGGGGGCAAGGTTTTAAAACTTCTTCACGTGACACAAATTGTTAATAAGAGGGTTACTAACAACAGTATTAGAAACCTTTAATTCAAATTGTATTTAAGTACACCATGATCTGGATGCTACTTGCAATATGCTTGCATCTGGTAAGCTAGACAGGACTGGAATTTTTCAGAATATAATTACATGTGTGATTTTGAGAAGGGCAACTGTCTTCACTGGCTTGAAGAGGACATAGAGCATATATAACTAATGAAGCATGCACCATCACGCAAAAGAAAAGCCTCCAAAAGCTTGAAAGGAGAAGGAAAGTAAGGAAACATTATCCCATCGGTCCGTCCATGCTTCTGGAATGTGGGCAGATCATAGTAAAAGTTTAAGCAGCAGGAAGATTAAAGGAAAACTGTTAAAGCCAAAAAGGACACTCACATCATCTGGCGTAAGTCAGTCGTGCCTCTGCAGACTTCAGTGGAGATTCGCTGATTTACGCCAGTTGATGTTTTGACCCGACGGCTTCACAGAAGATACTATCGATTAATTGTGCGTTCTATTTCGATTAAAAGCTTCTCTTGCCATCACAGCACATCCTGCTCCAGCTGGAAGCCACTCTGGCATTTTTCTTTTTGCTAGAAAGCACCCCATAGGCAAAATCCAAAGTCAAAATAATAATTAAAAAAATATAGTCTGCATAAATTGTCAACTACTGTTTGTTATTATTTACCATTTTTGGCACATACAGACATGTCAGGCACTTTATAGAAAATACTTTGAAGACAATTCCCTTCCCTGCAGAGCTTAAAAGACAAGGTCCATTCTGGAAATATAGGGCACTGCTTTACCAAAAATTATTGCGATTACTTCAGTGGCATTCCTCACAGCAGTAAGACTGTGCTTATTATGCATGCTGGTAATTTCGAGTCTTGTGATGAACATGGCAAACAAGAGAGGGTAAAGGACAAAGATATTTTATACAGAAATGCTTCAGATGCACTACATTTGCAAAGTTTTCTGAACCTGAACATTTTTCTGTGCATTTAATGAATGTGCTTAGTTTTCACAAAAATAGCAAACTAACCTAAAATGATCAACCAAAAAAAAAAAAACCAAATAAACCCAAACAAACAAACAAACAAAAAAAAAAACCCAAAACCAAACCAATAAACAAAAAACCAAAAGAAAAAATACCCAACAAAAACCCCACCCAGAAAAACTTCGAGGCTTGTAATTTTTCAAGTACATGATGCTTAGTGTGTAGTTTCTACTGTGATACATTATTAATGAAGAAATCCTTAGCATTGGGTTTAATAAAAAAGTGGAATTGGGAAAGGTGGCAACAGTTCTGGAAGAGTAATACCCAAATGGTTTCAAGCATGGACACCCAGCCCTACACAGAGCTGCAGACCCTGACAAGACTTCTACCCAGCCTTCAAATTAAAAAGAAAAGTGGGCCAACTGTGGAACTGAAATGCTATCAGGTTTGAGGAGAGCTCCAGGGAAAAAATGGTATTAAGTTATAATTCTTAACAATGAAGTTCACTTTCAACTTCACATCCTGAGTATTACAAAGCCACTATCATAATTTCAGAGCACCCAAAAAGAGGAGTGACCTATCAGCTCAAAAAGTATCTCTAGGAATACTTGATGGTGTGAAGGCACAGTATCTTTCCAAATATTACTTGGAACTAACAATTATTTAGTTTTAATGAACAGGGCAGATCCATACTGCTGAGGAGTGGCAAATATTAACGTATTTGTTATATAGTGAATTTATACATAAAGGCACATTACCTTCTTTGCCCCTTTCTCTGGGCCACAGGCTTTTCATGGTAACATTTCATTACTACCTCAGGTTGGGTCATTCACTTTGACAAAAGTTAACACTTTAATAAATTTTGGTATGACTGTAATATGATCTAAGACACAAAGTTAAAAAAATCTGTTAGACTTCATTTGTACAAGGCTTTTAGGAAAGCACTATTATTTATCTATTGTTACTTTTAAGACATAGGTAGTATCCTGTCAGTTTTCACTAGTCTCAAAGGAATGAATTTTGCAAACAAAGCCACAAGAAACAAAATCTGTGATGACAATTTACATTCATGTATTAATTTTCAAAAACACAATCTTGACCATTAAGAAGAAAACATTTCCAAACTTATCAGTTAAACACACAGCACTGTATTTCCATCACAGTCACAAGATCTAAAACACATTATTCTTAGGTGCTTTAGCAAACTCTTAACAGGTGCTGAGAACAGGAGCATTTCTACAGCTATTGGCAAGATCTAGCAGGTTTGAAAATCAGGAAAATGAGATCTGGCAATGATATTTTTATGATCAAAACTTTTCAAAAAAAAAAAAGAGGTCATAAACTAAGCAATCATACATGCAATTTGCAGTTAAACTGTCAATTGCACTACTCTGCCTCTTCTTATGTAGTTACATATTATGCTGTATTCTTTTAATTTGACAAGGGGAAAAGTTGTTATGAGTACCAGAGCTGCTCAAAAAACTTGAAAATTCCCATTGTGAAACAGCTGTGTATCAGTGTATTTCTGAAATTGTATTTGCTGCTGTTTAAATGTTACTTTTTTCAAACTGAAAGTGATGGAATGAACTCTTTCACTTCCATCCTTAATGCTTTATAAGAGTTACAGAGTGGTTTAATTTGTTATATTTGCTATACTGGCTTACCTAATTTATGTAAAATTGTTTCCTCTTTTGAAGTGTTTGATAAAGATTAATTTGAAGGATGCAGTGTCCCACATAAATTTATTACTACAGAAAAACTTTCAAAAAATTACACTGGTAGCAATAGAATCCATGAGAACACTTCAGGTTTAGAAATACTTTCAAATAATCTATTTGGCTCTTATTTGTCTTTGAGAAATCACATGTTTAGAGGAGAGAGGTATATTTTGCAAATTCTTGTACTCCATCTGGAACTAGCATTTCATATTTACCAACTGGTGCAAAAGAGAGTTCATCTGAACACGAGAGCTAGGACAGTACTCCACTTAATTTGTCATCCGTGATTACCACTTGGAAGCCTCTGAGTTTATTAAAGACAACTACTGTGTGATAAGGACAGTAGAGACACTATTAACCATGTCATTTAAATTGCTTGAGCTGGCATCATGCCCAAGTCCTTCAGATCCGTATATCAACACACTTGTTGCTGACAAGGACTCATTTTAGGGGGGAGATGAGGAACTCCCTTCAAACTGAGTATGCTGTACAGATTGCTACAATAATTCATGAGAATAAACAGTATTACTTGGTCTTTGTATTTTTGATTCCTACACAAGAGAATGAGAAAACAATGACAAATATGTGAAAGACTGTTCTTACTAGGGAAAAAAAGGGGAGAAAGCATTTTTTCAACTTTCATTTAAAATCACTTGAATTTGCATTTTACAAGCATATTTTACTTGTAACTGCGATGCTGACAAACTAACAAAGACACTGCACTCGATCACTTGCTCTGCCAAATTTTACGATCCCATATCTCTCCCACCCTTGTCTCCTCCATAGGATCTCTTGCTTTCACTTCATTAAGCCTGTAGGAAGGAGAAAACCTCTGGTGGCTGGACATAGTTTATCTTCAAAACTAGTAAGAGTAACTTTATTTCACTTCTGGCAAGAACCATGCCACAAAATAACAACAACACATTTGGAAAAGATGCAATTAAGAAGATGCCAGGATCTTTTTAGCCCCAATTCATACCAAAATAAATACTACCATCTTCGATGGAAACAACATACATGTTAAGTTAGGCACGCTACTTTCACTGTAGAGAAGAGTCAGAACAGAAACTTTTACACAGTAGTCTTCATCTGCTGTTTTCTTAAGCTATGTCCTGATTGAGAAAAGAAAGGCCATCCCGTTTTTGGAGGGGAGGAATTCATTAGCTTAAGAAGGATCTCAGTGTGTAAAGACAGCTAATTTCTTTGCTTAAAAAATCCTGTGCTTCCCCATATGCACACCGTGTCCAGCAACAACTCGACAGTCTCCTGTTTATCACTTCTCAGCGCGGGTGTGCTGGCTTTGCGGGCCTGAGCAAACACCCAGGTACTCACAGCACACGTGGGCAGGGTATAAGTGCTGGGGAAGAGGCTCTCTTACCTTCCACGAACTGTCCTTTGCCGTCTTCAAGTGAAGATCTGGAAACACAAATCCAAACCTCCTAAAGTAAGAGTACAAGCAGCAGCCAGCCTCACTTCTCTGCCGTCCCCTCCCGCCCCCCCACGCCCTCCAGACCACTTTCCCACCGCTTGCACTGCAAACAGCAACTTTCCCGTGGCATTTATTTTTTACTGGTGAGCCATAAAATCGCCTACTTGTCCAATTAATGCAAGCATCATAATTTTCATTTACCTTTCACCATCTCAATTGAAGGAAAGAAGAGGGAGGAAAACAGGAAAACAAATGTACAAATGAAGCTTCAGAAACATGAGTTTCAACTCATTTATGAGCCTAGATAAAGGTTAATAGTTAAACTCCTTCCTCTCCCTCCCACCCTCACAATTATTGATGCCCTTCAAGAAATGAAATATTTTTTGTTCTCATTTACCAGAGCTAGACAAACTGTCAACATCTCCACTTTATTTACTGGTTGAGCAAGAGCAGTTCCTCAAACATCAACATATTTTACGTTAATCCTGGAGAGAATCCACTTCTCTAAAACTACAAAATTTGCCAACTTCTGTAGTATTTATTTTTAACGAACGAGAGCAAGAGCCTTGAGCTATCCTCCGCTGAGGAGGGGAAGGGGGAAAGTGCAGCTCCACTCTCCCAACTTTAAAGCACTTTCCCCCACCTTCCTGCACCACTCAGCCCCTGATCACTCTCCATCCCATCATCCCCTTCCACCCCAAAACTTTCCCCTCCCGATCCCCCACCTGCTCCACGTCCAGTGGGATTTCAAGGGAGGAAACAAAATTTGCGAAGTGGTTCCTTTTGGGCGACTTCTTCAACCCGTCTGGAGATTTAAACCTGAAAAACAAACACCTCTATTGAATGCAAACTAAGCTTTGGGGGTTGCCGAGTTAATTCCTCGGCAGACAGCTACTCTCAGTGTCTGGTTACACAAACATACCTACAGACAGGTTGGAGGGGAGTCCCTTAGAAACCGAGGAGAGGCGGGGGGAGGAAGTAAAATCAAAATAGGCAAAAAGGTTGGAGTGAGGGACTCCGGGGGGCGGCGGAGTAAGCAGGCTGCAGAGAGGGATGATTCGCAGCTGGAGACAGGTTTAATACGCAGCAGTTACACGGAGACTCAAAGCAAGGGCCAATGCGGGCAGGGTCTGAGACCCCTGAGGTCTCGACTGGGGATGGGGGGAAGGGAGGGAGTGTCCTTTTGGGTGGCGGTGATAACAACTTTTTACAGACCACCTAAATAAAACAAAGGAAGGCACAAACCCGGCCGGGCGCGGAGGCGCGGGCGAGAAGCGGGCTGCTCCGGGGGCGGGCGGCTCCGCGCCCTCCTCACCGGCACCTCCTGCCCCGGCCGTGCCCCGCCAGCCCCTCGCCGCCGTCCCGCTTACCTGCCGCTGCCCCCGGGCCCCCGCAGCATCGCGCCGGGCACAAAGGGGCGGCGGGGCAGGGCCGCGTCGGCAGCCCCGGGAGGCGCGGCGGTAAGAGCAGCGGTGAGAGCGCTGACAGCCGCGGCGAGCAGGGAAATTGAAAAAAAAAAAAATAGTTACAAGAAAAGAAAAGAAGAAGAAAAAAAAAAAAAAAAAAAAAAAAAGAGGTGGAGAGACGACCACCCTAATAAGCCGCCGTGATCATGCTGGGGAGGCGAGTCCCTCCTCCCGGGGGCAGCGCTGCGGGGCGGGCGCGCTCCTGCCCTGCCCTGCCTGAGGGGGACGCGGCGGAGGGGAGGGGAGGGGAGGGGACGAGGGGGAGCCGCCCGCCTTGCCCTGCCCAGCCCGGCTCGGCCCGGCCCTGCCCTGCCCGGGCTCCAGGGATGGGTGCGAGTGCGACTGCGGAGGGAGATGCCGGCGGTGCGGGATGCGGGGAGGGGAGGCGGCGCGGGGTGCCCCTGCTGCGGCGGGCGGGGAGGGGGCACCGCAGCCCTCAGGAATCATCCACACACACCCCCGCCCCCTGTTGTTCGCCCCCCGTGCGGCCGGGCTGCTTCCCGGCTGTCACATGGCTCCTGCCGCCACCCCAAAAGGGTTTCGGGAGTCGCTTCACTTTCACTTTGGCCCAGCCTAGGGGCTCCCGGGGCCGCGGCGCCTGGCAGGAGCCCTGGCAGCGAGGGGCTCCCCTGCTGCCCCGCGCCTTCCCCGGCTCCCGGGGGGGATGAGGGGCTGAGCCCAGCCCCCTCCGCAGCCCTTGCCAGCGTGCGGGGCTGCCCTTTGGCCCTTTGCATCGCGGTGTTGTCAGGAACGACTCTGCTAGTGTCAGCCTTCCTTTCGTGTTTTAAGTAGGAAAAAAGGAGAATAATAAAAATATATCCCGGTCCGTGGGAGCTCCAGGCTGGGGAAACGCGTGCAGCGCTGCAGCAGAGGGGTGTGCCAGGGGGACTGGTAGGAGTGGAGCGTTTGAGAGCTGCAGACAAGCACGCTTGCTCTGTTTTCTGGTGGGACTGATCCCATATACATCCTGCCCCCCAGCCTGCTTGATCCCTTATGTCAGTCAATCTAAAGGGGTTGGGGAAAATCCCACTGGAGAGCCAGAGCCATGCCTTGCACAGAGAGGGTATCCTTGAGCAATCTCCAGCATCTGGCATGGTAATGTGGAGGTGCCTCTGCGCAGTCTTTCCATGCTTCCCACCAAAACACTCTGCATCCACACCTGTGGGCACAGACTGCTCAATACCCCACAATGTCCCAGTCCAGTGTCTCACAGTGAACACCAGGGATGGATCTGGTCCAGCAGTATTATTTTTGAGCTGAGAATAAATATTTCCAGGATGAGAGGCATGCTCCATATAAGTATGTCATATGCTGTTGCATCCCTGCCTCATTTTGCAGGAGCAATTAAAAAGGAAAAGGGAGTTACAACTTCTGTCTTGCTGCCCTCTTCTACTGTAGGCACCCTACTGTTATGGACATGGCCCTCTTGATGTGATTTTCCATGAATATCCCTGGTCTTAATGCTGATGCCATTGAGGGGAGAGAGCCAGAAAAGAGCAGCAGCCTCCCCAGAGAAGCTCTCCATGTGCCTCCTTTGAAATGCCCATCACCTGCCTGATGCTTGTGGGCAGGTGGCCATTGACGACCTAACAGAACTTGTAGCTTCCAACGCTTCCCGAAAGACACAGCAGCACTTCCTGCACTCATTATGACACCACGTGCCCTGCACAGAGGCAACCTTGTGCTGAGTGAGTCAACTGGCATTATGTCCTGGCTTTTATGTAAGCTCTTTCTCTCTGGCCTCTCTCAACAGTCATCAAACGTGGCACAACACACGTCCATAATTATTAATGAGCTGGCCTGTGACCACCTTCACCTTGTCACAAGCACAGCAGCAATCCCTTGGTTTTCTTGGCTGGTGCCAGCAATCAGGCTGCATGTGCTGTGAAACACTAGCACATGCTCATGCTTGGTTCCCCTGCCCCTCAGCCTGCTCTCCCCAAATGTCTGACATGCTTTACTCAGCATGAACAAGCAAAATGTAATCACAGTGGGGTTTGGTTTGGGGTTTTTATTTTCAGTGCACAACTGGATAAAAGATTACCACACAGAATATACGTTCCAGTGACGACAAAGCCCCAGCACCACGCATTTTAGTATTCTGTCGTGAGGTTTCTGGTTCTGAACTACAACTGTTAGCTTTGAGTTTCACTGTTAAATGGAACAAAGATGACTGTGATGTTGGCGTTTGTGTTTGTTTCTTCTTTTTTTTTTTTTTTTTTTTGTTTATCATAAGGCAACAACAAGCACTAATAAATCAGACTGCGAACAAATGCTTTCTCAAAACTCACCCAGTTCATGAGTATGATTCTGAGTATTATTTTGTCACTCTGAGTATTTGCTAACTTGAAAATTAAATTGCCATTTGAGACTATTCCATATTCCATAATATTATCTTTCCTCATTTTCCAATTACAAGGCCAACTTTGACCCCTTTTATCTATGTTTTTTCTGCTACAAACTGCCATGAATCAAGAGCACTTGAGAACAAGCTACTGCTAACTGGCAAAATATGGCAGAATCTGTCCCTAGTTACATAATTCCATCCTCTCACTCTGTCTCCAGTGACAGCATGCTCACTACTCAGGAACAATGGCCTGAAGTTAAGAAAGAAAACATTTTACAATAAGTGAAATACAGGGGGAAAATAGCCTAATTTGCCAAATAGGAATAGTGAGATTTCATCCCTGAAAAGAGTCAGTAGTAATCCAGATAAAAGAGGAGAGAGTGAAGAGATCATCAGGTGCTCATTCAGGCCTATCTTCTGATGCTGCCCAAAGATTAAATCTGTCCTAACAAAGCAGTGCAAAGACCTGAAATAATGTTATCTTGCCTCTCCTCTTCTTCCCCCCATCCCACTACTACATTTTTATCAAGCTCTTTTACCTTTGGATGCTTGGAAAACAAAAGAAAAGAGCAGAAAATACAGAAAGTGAGAGGAAGGAACATTACTTCTTCTTCTTTTTTTTTTTTTTTTTTTTTTTTTAACTTAAAAAGAGTCACGAATTTATTTAGACGTTGTCACACTTTCATCACAGGACATTTTAATTTAAATATGTGCACTTAAACTAACATCAGTTGTACTGACAAAAGACAAGAATTAAAGGAATATCAAGTTAAGCTTCCATCAAGTGTCCATGACATTTTAAGTAAATTGGGTGACTTTGTTTCTTGTTTTTTTTCAACATCAAAAAAGTGTTCTCAAACAAGTGAAATACGTTTTTAAAATCAACTGACTCAAAGGCTTTCCATCCTCAAAATTACAGGGAAGGGTGCTGCCCAGCAGTAAAAATATTTCAATAATCAATAGCAGAATAATCTGAGGCAACCAATCTGCATTTGCATGTCAAGGTACACAGAGAACGTCTGCCAGGGTGTTGAGGGGTGAAGGGAGGAATGAGCAAACTCAAAGCTATCCCTTTATGTAGTTTTCACAATATTCTAATTTACCGACGTTTGTAAGCAAAAAAAAAAAAAAAAACAAAAAACAAAAAACAAAAACAAAAACAACAACAAAAAAAAACCAAACAAAAAAACCACACCAAAAACCCAGGAGGAAAGGGTAAATTAAAATGTATACCTGGCACACATTTTTGTTTACAAACACTTGAAAACTCTTTTTGTGATTTAAGTAGTTCTGAGGTTATTTATGTTAATGGTATGCATGAGTCTAAATGGCATCCTGTTCTGAAAAAAGAGCTGAGGGAAAAGTGCTTTGGGGCAGTCTACAGCCTTTTTTGTCCTCTGGCCATAATAGCAACTGAAATGGAGAAAATGTGACAAAAGTGTGGTGCTGTCTGAGGTGGGCTGGCTGGATTAAATACTGTGTGGAATGGTGGTCTTCCACCATAATGGGGATTAGGAAGAGCTTTTTCTTCCTAACTAGACAGACTTCCTTTAAGCTTGGGCAGGATCTTGTACCTTACTTTTTCTGTGCCAGGTAAATAATATTTCTCTCTAGAGCAGTCACTGGGTCACAATGATTACAAGCATGGTTGTTTTCAGGTTTGTAACCTACTTCAGCAATCCTACATTGAAAGTATTTGATTCAAAGTGGCAGAGTGTGGCTAAGAAATTTCAATCAGCAGAGGAATTGGTATTGAAGCACAGTCTCTACTGAGAGAGAAATTACTGTATTAGAATCCTGGAAATTTGCTGCTTATTTTTCTTTTAAGCTTCAAATAGCTTGAACTTACTGATGGCATTTTCTTTCAGGGTACAAACCCCCTGCTCTTTTTTCCTCTTGCCTAGAAGAGATGGGTGTTTGGAAGGGCAAAGAAATATTGTTGTAAGTCTGTAAGGGCAGTTGACATCTATCAGTGGTTGCTCTTGGGTTTATTTAATTTGAGATTTAAAAAAAAAAAAAAAAATTGTTGAATCACTGTATTTGTCCAGACTGCTTAGAAGAATTGATATGCAAGCACTATCTGACAGTGCCCAGATGTGGTAAATTAAAATTATACTTACTAAATGTTAAAGAACAAAAATAAGGGCGGAACTTTTCTCTTTGTAGCTTTTTTAAAAAAATTACATTTCATGCTGGCACTCTTTCTAGTTCCACTAAAACCAAGTTCAAGTCTCAAAATTAGTATGCAGATATAAAGATTTCCTGTAGTGATTACTTGAATTGGAAGAGAAAGTTAAACTGACTCTGCCACATGTTAAGACCCAGATTATTGTTTGTGATTATTATTTTGAATAGGGTGAAGAGGTGATGGTTTATACATTCCACATTATTATTTAAGCAGTGAGTTTAATATTTTCAAGAGTTTCCCAATCCCATCTTCATAAATCTAAAGACTTAATATTTTTCTGACACTAAAATAAGATATCCTAATTCATATAGATGCCATTATAACATGAAGAAAAAGGTAGAATTTTATTTGGTTTGTTCTACTTCCTATTTTGGTGCCATATTCAATACTTCTATTCTTTGAATTCTCTTCAAGTCTTGCTGCTAGGAAGCTGAACTAAAATCTTTCCAGGAATGAAAGCTGCCTCCAGAAGAGATTTAAAAACACAGTAATGGTCATACTAGCTCAATCCAAGGTGTATTCAGCCTCAAAATATGACTACTAGTGGCTGCTTCTGAGGAAGATGCAAAAAATGCCAAAAATAACATTTCTACATTAATCATGTTTCTTCCTAAACATTCAGTTACTTAGGCTTAGAGATGAAGATTTATTTTACTTCCAGATGGGATAATATAAAAACACTATTATTTTAATTTTAGAGTATAACTCTGTCTATCCAGCTATATTTTTTTTCCTGTAATTCCATTAAGACCTTGCTTTTAATGGCATATGATGACAATGTTCCACAAGTTAACTCTCCTTTGTGCAGAAAATTCCTAAGATCTCTTTTCCATTTCCTCTTGTCTTATTTGTGTATTACTCATACAAGTCATGAGGGCCAAAAAGTTCCTAATCTATCTTCTACTACACCCATTGTATTTTACACATCTGTGTTATTCATCCTATGCTCATTATCCCATACTCCCCAAAGCAGCCAGTGGTCTTTCCAAACATAAGTTTTGTGTAGATCACTGACAATTTGTGGTGCTTTTCCCTGAGCCATTATATTTTGCTCTTTTCTTTCTGAGATCCTATTTCTGGCAGGGGCTTCCCACTGATCTACACGATGACAAAGCTTATGTAAATCTTTCTCCCACGCCTGCCTCCCCTTTCCATTGCTATCCAATATTTAATTAGCTTCCTTTACTGTCGCTGCCCTTTGACCAGACGTTTTCACTGTATTATCCACAGTGATGTCCAGATTTCCATCCTGAATCACTAGAACAACTTGAGGAGCAAATCAGTGAATGTGTTCTAGTTTTATGTCTGTTGTTTAACATTTCCCAAGCTGTTACCCATTCTTGTGGCTGCCCTGGACCTCTGAAATTCCTCTCAGTCTGTCACACTTTTGGCCAAGGTAACCACTTGCACCAGTTAAGATGGACACCACTTAGCTGAGTTGCACTTACCCTCCTTTTGCCTGCCAGACTGTGGGCAGGATGAGGTTACTCAACTGAGTTTAGGAAAGAAAGTAAAGGAGAGCTGGATGCTTGGGCCATCTTTGTGTCAAAGGGCCTGAAGAACATAATCTCCTGATTCTTCCTCTGTAAAGGAAGATCCCTCGTGCCTCCTCTCTGGAATGGGATTGTAGAAGCAGTGCTTTTGCAGCCTTTTGTGCTGTTTGTTTGAATCTGCTTATCAGCAGATAGACCATGGCTTTTGGAAACAATACTTTTTTTAGCAAAGGGCACACCAAAGCAAAATCATTTTTTTTTGTTCGAAAATAGCTTTAAATATCAGAAATACTACAAGCGATTAAACAGCTCTTTTCCCCTTCTCTGTTTGGATAAATCTACTACAGGCACAAGAGAGAGACCATCCCCTCTGGATTAGAGTTAGAGACATGGTTAAAAGGCTAATAAAAAATCAAGGAGTAATAAATTCTAAGTGATTTTTAAGTAAATATATGTGGGTTCTTTTTTTTTTCTTCCAAAGGAATGCTCAGCTGTTAGTGTTACGTTTGACAGCTTGTAAAAAGGTGAGGTTTTGCTGAAGAGCAAGAACAGGTTGAAGAGAGACAAAGGCATGGTCTAAGATAAAGAAACCGAGAGGTATCTGCTCCACAGATTGAAGGTGTTACATTACTCTGTGCAATGTCCATAGAGGGAGAAATCTGCACAGCAAAATGGTCATAAAATACATTTTTGCAAAGAAGACAGGAAATGTTTCTGTCAAGAAACCTCCCCAACAAGCGAAAGCAACACCCTCCCCCCCCCAAAAAAAAAAACAAACCAAAAAACCCACCAATCCCTCTGGTACAGTTTTCCCATCTGGAGAAACAAAGTGAGACAGATCTCTCCCCTCTTTCAAGCTACAAGCCCAAAACAAGCCCAGTGACTTTTGGCAGCAGTTTCAGAGCCAGAGCAGGGCACTGTGCCCTGGGCCCCTCTGCAGTGAGGCTGTGGGACATGCTACCAGCCCTGCACGTGCTGGGACACTTTTGGCATCTTAACCAAGACAGGGCAATCAAGTAGACTAGCACTGAGTTTGCTGTAAGATCATGGCTCATTTAAGTATGTAACTCAGAGGTCACTGCATTACCTCTGAGAAAAAGCACTTGCTGTGTCATTCTTCCCTCAGGGTTTATTGCCAGCGTGATTATATTTTCAGGAGCGACAGGGAGGCCCTGAGCTATAAATCTAAGGGAGATAGAGAGTGAGCTGATTATCAGACACCTCCTTCCCCACTCCAAAGTCAATAACCTCAGCATCTCACAAGGTTACTTTCTGGAGGAAAACAATCTCTCATCCAGGTTCTGTCTGTTTGCATCTGCTGAATTGTATTCAGTCTTCTCAACAGCTGGGAAATCAATAGCTTGCTAACCATTCCAGAGCCCCAACCACACAATCTTTTTTGTGCTAGTGAGGAGGAGGCTCAGGTGGCACCAGGATTAGGTGAATTGGGTTTGAAAAGTGATTTAGGAGGAAAGTAAGTGCTTGCTTGAACGCAGGTCTCTGTTCCCCTCTCCCAAAACCCAGTATGTATATGTCTTCCCCCTGGACGCCTGGGGGCCCTTTTCTGTGACACCCCCCCCCCCCCCAAATAATTCTGTGGCGTTTTAATGACCAGGTAGCCACTAAAGACTATGCAAAACGTTACATTTAGGACAATCCAAAAAAGACATCAGCAGTTTCCCGGAATCTCCTTGTCACCTCCGGGGGTAAGTTTATTTACAGAAAGTTAGTTTTGTTTTACCCTAATGGCAAGTGGTAAACTCAGCCGATAATAACAAGTCATTTATTTAGCTTCTGAGGAACTGCTTGCAGATGGGAATCGGATTTTATATACCGTGTATGGAGGGATACATTTGAAGTGGGACACACTCCCAGCGCTGCGGAGCCGGTAAGGAGCGTCAGGACTCGGCTCGGCTCGGTCACCTCCCGCCCGCGGCACCGCGACGCCGAGGAACGAGTTAACTCCTGGGAGCGAACATAAACCCATTGCCGAGGGACTTCATGTGTTATCATAAATTCTCGCTCTTTATAACGCACTTAAAGGGGATTTTTTTTTATTTCACATAAATTCCCGGGAAAAAAAAAAAAAAAGAAGAAGAAGATGCCCGCTTTCCTTCCCGACACCCGCCCGAGCGTGTTTCCCGAGCATCAAGGGCTCGTCCCGCCAGTGGCTGATTCACGCCTAAGCGCAGGAACCACCAAGCCGTTCCCTGTTTGCGGTGCGCGCTGCGGAGCGGTCAAAGCCCAAGGCCGTGCCTGTAATCCCGCCGGCGGCTGGTGCAAGGGAAAAAAAAACACCCCACCGGCCGTGGGGCCCGTGGCGGGCGCTGCAGCGGCCCGGCCCGGGCGCGGGGGACAGGCACCGCCGGGGCGGCGGCGCTCCCCGATCCCCGCGCCCCACCTGCGAGATGCGCCCCGGTGCTGCAGCGGCGCGGAGGGAAGGATCACCTTAGCGCTGCGCTAATGAGCCCTCAGCTTTCGCACACCCCTCCTTTCAGCAGTCCCCTCCGCGGCCGCAGTCTGCGGGGGACGCGACCGGCCCGGCCCGGCCCGGCCCAGCCCAGCCCACCTGCTGCTCGGCGCACCTGAGCGGGCTCGGCGGGCCGAGAGCAGCCGGCTCTGCCCGCCCGCCGTCCGCGGGGGCTCCGGCGCCGCAGCGTTCCCCGAGCCAGCGCGGAGCAAACACGAGCGGGTCTCCCCGACCCACCCCTCGGCAGCACCGAGAAAAGTACGTTATTCCTAGCGTGTGCTCTTTTTCTTATTATTTTTTCCTTCCCCATTTTTTCTTTTCTTTTTTTTTTTTTTTCCTTACGCACACTCAAAGTGCTCCGACGAGGAGTGCGATTTAAATTTGAGCTCCGCCGTTGTTCTGGCACTATCAAACCACATTCATTTTCACATCCTTCCCAAAAGTTTTGCCGCAGTTCCCTCGCTGCAGTTTACGTAAACAGCTTTACTGAGTAACTATCGGGAAACATAAATACACGGAAATAAATAATAGCGCGGCAATCGGAATGAATAACCCAGAGCAGATCGGGCAAAGGAGAGCAGAAAGTAGAGATTATCTCCCAGAATGTGTATTGCATTTTGGTTTTCTTTTTTTTTTTTTTTTTTTTTTCTTTTTACCTCCCTGTGCTTGCGGAGAAAAATTAATTAAAATAAAGGGTGTTCCCCCCCCCCCCCCCCCATTGTTTGATGTATCTTGCTCGCGTAACAGCAACGTCTCGAAGAAGACAAAGCAGACGGATTCGGGCTCCGCTAATTAGAAAGCAACGAATGCCGGCATTTAATAAACATTTGAGTGGCCGGTGGCGCAGAAGGAGCCAGCGGAGGGGCGGCGGTTTCCGAGTGCCGTGGGACCAGCGCCGAAACGGCTCCGCGGGACGGGAATTAGCGCGGTTCTCCGCGCCGGGCTGCGGAGCGAGAGCGGAGTCGCGACGCGGGCAGGGAACCTTGCCCACCTCTCGCCTCCAGCTCCCTGCCTGCGCAAACGCTCCGCACGGCGCCGGGAGAGCCGGCGCGACATCCACACTGATTTATCCACGGGGGGATCCAGCCCTCCCCTCCCCTGCTCCGGGTTTCTCGGGGGTCTGTGCTGCTTCCCGCCCGGCCGCGCACCCTTTCTCTCCCCCGCAAGATTCCCGTCCTCGCCGCGGGTGGCTGGCGACAGCTCCGCGCACCCCCGCGGCTCTCCGCTCCGGGGCGCGGGGCGGCGAGGATTGGGCAGGGGCCGCGCAGCTGTTGACAGACAGAAAACCTCGATCTCCCAACCCCTACTCAATCCATCTTCGCGGGATGGCAGTGGACAGCCCCAATGTGTTAAAGTAAAAGGCTTTGTCACCGCTGAAAAGAGGGAGAAGTGGAGAGAGGAGGAGGGGAGGAAAGAGAGGTTTGATACTGAGGAGTATAGATACAGGGTAGGGGGGGAATCACCTGGAGATCAAGCTGTGAGGGAAGTTAAATACACGCCCGTCCATCTATCCAACCATTCCACTGCCACCCCCCAGCGCTTCACCCCTGTGCACCCACAGCAGTGTTACCAAGTTGGGACCCACCTGGGGAAGGTGCAGCACGGCTGCAGGTATGCGGTGCAGAGCAGAGTGGAGCGCTGTAGACCAGGGAGGAGAGCTAAAGGCAGCCGGAGAGGGGGTGAGGGTCTTGACCTGCTTGTACACCCCCAGCACCGTTGGCCTCCATGGATGGAGGGTAGGGGGTTCACCTCCGTGGGTTGGGGCAGAGTTGATGAAGTTTGCCCCGTCAGCAGAATCCTGGGCGGTGTGAGGAGCTGGCAAGGGAAGGGTTCCCCACTTGAATGACACTGGCTTTGCTAGTCCCACAGAAGGGACTGCAGCAAGTGGGGAAACGAGAGCCAGCTGAGCCCTCCTGCCAGCCTCGTCGGGGCTGAACTTGAGGTCAGTGGAGCGCAAAACTCCTCCAGGGAAGGAAG
Organism: Vidua macroura; assembly: GCF_024509145.1. NCBI lineage: Eukaryota > Metazoa > Chordata > Aves > Passeriformes > Viduidae > Vidua > Vidua macroura. Next base: position 71,499,484 of record NC_071573.1, read on the forward strand.
AAACAAATGTTCATGGATCGGGTATCGACAAACTTGAACAAGTGGGAGGGAGAGGAGGAGAAGGGACAGTCAGAGCTGCCTTCATAAAACTGTAAACAGTGGTGTTGGGACAGAGTTGAAAGGAAATTGCCTGGCAGCTGCTTGGAGTTTCCCTACTATGTGCTTGCCCTAGTGAGAGACAAGAGAGCCCTTTACTGGAAACGTGAAGTCTCCCCCCATCCCTGGGAACTGCATCCTGTGGCAGAAGCTGTCCATCCCTCGCAGATTCCCCTCCAGGTTACAGTCAGGCTGGTGGGGGAAAGCTGGAGAGAAGAAATCTCGTCACTGCTGATTCAGGCCTTCGCACAGGGACACAATGCACTCCAGTGTCCTGGCCCTCGCAGCTCCTCCTAATGCCAGGCGAAAGGTGACTGCCCCTTCCACAGGCCGCCTCTCTGTTCAGGTACTTATTAAATTGGCCCAGTCTGCTGGCAAGGAGAGAACTTCCCATTGATTTTTACAAACTGTGAAACCTTAAGCCTGTATCAGGTGATGAGAGAGAGGGGGAGATCAGGGGGTTTCAGCACTTGCAAATCTCTTCATTTCATCACTTTAAAAAGGAATTTTTATCTCCAACCATATTGAAGATAAATGATCTATTAATAACAATAAAAGAGAGTTCGAAGCAGAGAGACCCAGGTAGTCAGGTTTTTTTTAATGGTTTAGGATTTTTTTCTGGTTTAGGATTGATTTTTTGAACAATGCTTCAGCAATGGTTTTTCATAAGATACAATATTTGATTTTTCCAAGAGATATCAAGAACAGATGCATCTAAGTAAACAGATACATGTAAGTACAGACTCTTGCAGAAGGCAGTGCTCATTTTGTCCATGTGAGCTTCGCAAATGATTTATTTTTGTAGCCTTTAAGCATAATAATAATAATAATAGAACATATGTGTCCATTTTATTGCCATATTTCCAAAGTTCATACAACTCAGCAAGCAATGAGCATTTTTGTTTCAAGCTGGGCCTTAGACCATATACTTTATTAAAAAGAGAATTCCACAAAACCCAGACCTGGTAAAACTGTGTACAAAGGGCCAGGGAGCTGCTTTATTACCATAGTAGTGCCTAACATGGATGAAGGTTCAGAACTGGCTCCATTCTTACTGATCTTACCAGCAGGCCTGTGACGTCCCGAGCTAAAGCTGTATAATCATTCCATTATAAACCACACATTTCCCAGTTGTAAATGATCATGGTAAAAAATGTATTTGTGGCTTAAATTTGGTGTGGAGAGTCTCAGTCAGGACATTTTTTTCCACTCTGTAAGATTTTGAAATTAGGCAATTTGGTCAATTATTTGGGTTTGGAAAAAGTAGAAGAGGGTATTATGAATTTATTTTCCAGGTTTTAATACTTAGAAGAGGTCTGGTTTTTAAGAGTGATCTTCAATCATTTGAGAAAGAACTTGAACCTATGCATTAAAGGTTAAGGGGAATTTATGATGAAGTTCAGCAGAAATGGAAAAGAGCTCAAAGTCTTTCCTGACAGTTATATGTGTTATATAGGCTGTGCATTGTAGGTAAAACATAGCTGAAGTTCCAGAAGTCAGTTTGGGAATATAAGGGCAGTGTGAGTGAAAAGTTATGATGAAACAAATACTTCAGCGTGATACATTTATACTGCACATGATGCTCCCAAGAATCCAGTTCTGTATCATCTTGTATAGATGGGAACTCTTCTCAATTCATCAGTGAAACCTGGGACGCAGGATGTGGTAACATAATAAATTATGGGGGAAATTAATTTTATTAACATTCATGATGTGATTAGCTAAAACTAGCACTCTGTAGTCCAAGGACCTCCCTACATCAAAGGGTCTTGTGCATCACTTCTGGAAATGGCTCTCAGAATGGGATCAGAACAAAGACACAGGTCCAAAGATTTTGCAGCTGGACATAGTGATCCTGGAAATATATCCCACCTCTGATTTTATTTTTGCCATAGAGACATAGGTAGTAGTGGCAGGATACAGTGAAACCCTAAATATAAAAAAGCAAAAATACAGGTGTAGGAGATGGGGACAAAAGAAGGGTAGGAAGGAGAGAATAGCCGGGACACTATACAGTAGACTGACTAAATTAAAGATGCAACTAGTGAAACTTTAGGAAAGGTCTGCTCCTAAAGGCCAGTCAGTCAGAATCCCTAGACTCATGTCTCCATCTCTATCTGTACTCTATGCACAACTATCTACCTACCTGTGGGACTCTGTCTGCATTAAAAACTTATGTTTCTGAGCTGTAGGCTGGCAGCAGGCTGGAATTTCTGCCTTTCCCATGTGCTGGGAAGAGCAACTTCTCTCTCCCTCACAGAATTAGGGTGAAAGCTGGAAAGGGGCACTGAGAAGGCAGAGGTTGCCATCCTTCTGCAACCTGGGATGCATCTAATGCATCCTGCAGCGCTGGAGAGCACTGAACTTGTGCTGGATGAACTGCTATGTCAGCTCCAGAAACATGCTACATTTTCTCAGCAGAATGGGTATCAGCATGTTCCACCAACACCCACAGTTGTTGCTGCCACTTAAGGGGGCTGCCTTAAGGCCCTGCCACAGAATGACTGTATATTGCATGTTCATGGAGACTGGACTTCTGGCACAAGCCACGTGTAATGCTGTTTCACTGTGCATTACACGGGCATGGTCACGCTGCTCAGGAGTATCACTTAACAGTGCACATCATTCAGCACACCCACAATACCATGCTGTGAGACCTCTCCAGCATGGTCAAAGTATCCAACAGAATGCACACTGAAGGCTGCTCTTCAGCTAGGGCCCAGGGCCAGACCCTCTGAGCTCATGCTTGGCATTCACTGTCATTATTCTGTTCAGAAAATGACCTCTTAGCAGTGACATGCCTCCTAGGGTCACTCCTACCTCCATGGTGGTGTATGGTGGTGGTGAGACCTGTGTTGAGGTGAATGGATCACAGGTTGAGGAAGAAAGGATGTGTGGACGAGAGGGGGGTCACACTCACCTCTCTGTCAATGTCACCACACTGCAAATATAATGTCTAAAAAAAGTTGCCTGAAAGGAGTAAAGAAGACTGAAAGAAGAGTGTGAACATGGAGGCAGTTGCAATTCTTCACTTATCCTTAGGCTGATGTTCCCAAGAGCAAGATGAATGGCCACAGTTCTGCCAAGAACAGGAGACATGCTTAGCTAGCAAGAGTTAGATAAAAATTGGCAGTGTTAACAGTTGGACTTGGTGATCTTACAGGTCTTTTTCAAATTAAATTATTCTATGATTCTATGAAAATGTGGCAGGTTCTGGATGCAATTTCTGTAGAGGCTCTTAACGAAAGCAGTGACTGTATTTATTCTTTGTCAGCTGGCCTGGTGCATGTTGTGGCCTCTCAATAGTCTCAGGTTTTGTGGTCCAGGGGTCCCAGAACAAGCACATTGTGTTCCTGATCCAGCATGGGGATGCTGTGCCTGGCCCCAAAGCCATAGTCACCTTGAGCAGCTGAGACACTGCCTCGGGGCACATCATCTGGCCCTGCTGAATCTCCTTTTCTCTTTCACATGCTATTCTTGTCTGCCTGGCTTGTAAGAGCGCCATGGTGTCACCTTTTAGCAGTGTGAGTGGAGCAGCCCTTCTGCTCCCTTCCCGGTGTCATGCTTACAGAAACTGAAACAAAAGGCAGGAAGAAAATCGGTGGCTGCATTTCAGTGTTCTGTGAATTACAACGTTGTGCCATCCTGTGGAATGAAATGCACTGCGGGGGGGGGGGGGAAAGAAAAAGGAAACAGTATTCAGTTTTCCACATGCTTTAGTGCACAACAACCGAGTGTGCTACTCAACATCTGCTAGTGATATTTAATTTAACTTCTGAAAGTGTGAGTTTAGGTACTATCAAATGGATGGTTCTGATCCTGGAAACCTCTTAAATGCATAGCTCTTACATACATTAATTGCTTTCATTTAAGTAAGAAGATTATTCCTTTATCATCAGGTAATTGATTTAAAAGCATTTCACCTTATGTTTACACTTGATACAAATTGGTGTGACCAATAATTTAATCATTTAATAGATTTAGTAATTTAATAAAATCTGGTGGTCATTGCATTACACTGGTGACATTATATTAACACCTGATGACATTTATGCATTCCTTTCTTGAGGAGGAGCTGCACAACTCTGTATGCAGGAAGAACATTTCAAGGACTTCAGTCTCCATTTTTCCACCAAAGGCTTTGAAAGTGCTTATTGTATATGAAAGGTAGACCACTGAGCTGTGCATGCACATGAAGAGCAAATATTCACAATGCACAGTTTTTTACTGAATATATCAGTATATTCTTTGTGGCATTGTCTTCGTAGCATTGTCCATATATAAGTTTTTTTGTGTTTTATGGACTTTTTTGTGAAGCTGCCTGTTCATCATCAGCCTGCCCTGGTGTTTTTTGCTATTATTGTCTACCTGGTAGATGCTGGTTAAGATAGTCTCCAAGAAAATAATAAACTTTTAGACCAGTTGTGGAGATGAAAATGTGCCAAGTATCCAAAGTACCTTTTAAAAACCAAATTCTAAAAAAAGCTTTTTACATTTTCATCTTATTGAGGTGACCAGCAGGGTAATGCAATAAAATATACTGCATTTAGCCTTGTTGTTGTAAACCAACTTCTATTGATATGCAAGAATGTGTGAGAAGTCTTTCATTTGACTTTGCATGTATCTTGGGGTCATTTGCAGTATTAAGCAATCTTAGAGCTGGTCTTTAGCAATAGATTTTAAAAGTGACAAAGTAAAAATGCTCTGTAAATATATTACCAGTGGAAAATGCCTTTCTGACCAGAAGAGTTTATTGTGTTTTCTAGTTTGAGTTCTCATGTATGGTTGATGGCATTCATAGCATTTAAAGCAGTTACGTCAGGTTCTCAGTCAATGATAATGGTTAAGGATACTTGTGCCGGAAATGCCTTTGGCCTATATTCAGTTTGCAAATAATTTTTATGGTTTCAGAGAAGCATTGTTACTGCTCTAAAGGATGCACAAGCATGGAATTCAGCTCCTTATACTTTTGCTTAATATAGTATTATTTCTTCTCTTGGTATGTATGTAAAGGTGACATAATTTTAAGTTTATAGCAGATTTGCTTATGATTATGAATCTTTCCCTATATATTCTACATTTATTTCTCCAATGATACTTTAACTATTCATATATTAGTTAGGTCCCAAAGCAGCATATATTGTACTTGTTACTCTGGAGTTACCAAGCTCTTCAGTGCCTCATAGCAGCTGATAAAGTGCATTATAATGTTGAAGGAAGCTGTAGAAACACAGCTTCAATTCAGCAAAGTGTAACTCCCTCCTACTTGGATGTAAAGATACCTTCCCCTTCCCCTTCTCCATCATTGCCATCTTCCCTTAAAAATTGTTATAAACAACTCTTACTACTTTGTATAATTCCTATTTTTAAATGAGCCATCTTCTGTTCCCTCCTTCCCCCCACCACAAATATGTTACTCAGTCTTTCAGACAATAGCTGTAATTTGGCTATAATTAGAATCTGATCAGAGCAGGGAGAATGGGAGAATACAAAAAAAAATCATCAGATTCCAGAAATGTGATACCATAGGCCAGATCCCACTTGCTTTGCTCATGAAAACTGACTTGCATGAGTTATGTGAATATAATTTTAATCAAAAGGAAAAAAGATCGAATAATATCAGCTGTTAAAGAGCCTAAAAAGAGAAAAAAAAAAGGGTTGAGGTCTTTAAGTAAAAAAAAATCTTCAAAAGCATATAAAGTATTTTGATTTAATCCTGCTGACATCTGCCTGTTTTGAACCCGAAAACAGCCTAATGTTTATCTAATAGCCTTAGTGCATTTTGTAATTAAACTAATTAAGGAAAACATCTTACAGCTTTTCCCTGGAAAGGACTTCCCCCCTTCTCACTCTCATAACAGAAACTGAAAATAATCTCTTTTGTTTGCAGGGCAGATAAAATGAATTCCTGCTTATAGGCATATTCTCCAGCAAAACCCTTTTAATATTGGAGACTCAAGAAGCAATTGAGTCCTATCCAGAGGAGGCAGAAATTGCTGTCCCCTGAAACCTTTTTCTACAGAAGGAAAGTTTTTGATCTCAGGAGCTCTGCTTCCCCCCACTCTCGACTTCCAAAGTCCATAAAAATGCTTCTAAGCAAAATTAGCTTCCAAGTCCATAAAATTGCAATATATCATTTAAATCATGACTTTTATAGCATCCTTTTTTTAGTACTGGAAAGGGGAAACCCATGAAAGGGTGTGAAGACATTCTAGGCTTTGAAGATGGTTAGAGATATGATGGCTTTTTCAGCACACCTTCTCATTGCCATGAAATGAAAAGTGCTTAGTTGATTAGCAGGCTGATCCAACAGAGTGAACTACAATTAAAGTCAGTGGCAGTTTTGCCAGAGTAAGAATTGCATGAACAGCCATCCTGGGTCTTCTTAACTACTTTCTCAGAACTGTATTGAAATATCTTTTTTTTTTTTTTCCTCCTAGTACTCCATCTACCTTTCTTCTTTATTACAGCTACTCCTGCTTAGACTCGATGAGTTCTGCTATTAAATAATTTATATCACCCTTCTATATCTAAATAAAACCAAATTTGCAAAGAGCATGGGCTTTTTGGTCTAAAGATTGTATCTATTTTCACAGCTGAGACTTTAAAATTCTGTCTCCGCTTCATGAACAAGAAAGTCCAGAATTACTTTGTGTGAGAAATGTGGTGCACTGAAATAGCACATATTGTGTTAACACCTAGGCAGTATTGGTACTAAGTGTTACTGATATGAAATGTGTATCTAGCTCTTGCTCACGTGTGTCCATGAACAACCAGGACAGTGTGAATTCTAAAACCACAAATTTTCTGAGACATCTGCAGGTGGCACCTCAGATGGCGTTAGGAAACTCTGCAAGAGTCTGCTCCCACTGGACTCTGTGACAAAATTTCTGGTGCCTTCATGGCAACATGCCTTCATGAATACATATAACCTATTAATGTGGGCCCATGCCTGTTCTTGAGAAGCAGGATTCCCTCGCTTATCTGGGAAGCCTCTGGGCTGAAAGTCAGGAATTGTGTCATGCCTTTGTTCTCTGTAAGATCTGCTCTACTGAGTGGTGAAGATATAGAAGGACCCAGTATTCACCCATTCTGACTTTGAAGGGATAAGGGTAAGACCCCTAATGAATATCACTGCTTCTTCAAGGAATAAATAGCTTGTTCCCCCCAGGAAACAGATAGGTACATTACATTAAGTGATGCAAAGGACAGTACATTTCACATTTTGAAAACAAGTGTGAAAAATGTCAACTGCTATTTCCAAGATTTTTTCAATAATTTCCCCAGAGCTTAATGCTGTATCCCCAAACACAGCCTGTTCCCTTCCAAAAACATATGGTCATGATCATGATTTCACATTAGAGTGTTTGACATGCAGTTGTTTTATACATTGTGCAAGTGAATGTAAATGACACTGCTAACTTTATCACACTTTACAATTTCAATGACCAGATCAGGTGCAAGGGCTGGGAATTGCTCCTGTCAGCTTCAGCTCATCTCCTCAGTGTCAGAAGTAAATCAGGTTCAAAATGCTTTTGTGTAAATATAATACAAACCAACAAGATAACCAATAAACTCCTCTCCCTAGCAATATTTTCACATATTGTTTCAGCCAGAGAAACCAGCTACAAGGAGGAATTGAATTTCTAGAGGCTGCCAAATGTCTGTGCTCAGCTGAGACATTTTAATTAGTCAAGAGGAGCCTTCTCACTTGGCCAAAGCAAAACAGTACTCAAACCAACATTAAAAAAAATGGGACATGGTGTCTATCACTGCTCTGGCAATTAGCATTATTTTGTGCATGCATCTCTCATCTTCACTAATGATACTATCTATTGGTAGTGTTAATGCTTTTTAAGTGAAGCTTATGAACAGCAAATGTCAGCTAGACTGGGAACAGTTCAGAGTGAAGGTGTGATTTTGCTGATCAACTTCATTGAAGAGTGGCATATAAAAGTTTGATGTTTCTCCTTGTGTTACTGGAGTCCTCTCTGCCTTCTTGGCTGTTAATTCCATCTCCTGATTCCTATTCTTCTTTTCTTCTCTCCTTGTGTTTCTAATGTTGTCAAACTGATTAGCCACTAAATTACATTGCATTCAGGTAACAAGATCTTTGTTATTGATTTGCTCTGAAGGCTTTCTTTGACAGACTGGCAGAATCCTTCATCCAGGTTAGAGAATAATCTATTTGAAGGATTCTTCCAGATGTCACTACTATAGCAACAGCTTCTATAGTGTTAATGCTGATATTAAATAGGGTTCAGCCCTGCATTACCATCTAGCCATATGGCTCTGTTTTTTTAAACTTGAAAATGAGTTTGCTGCTTCTTCCGTAGGGAGAGCCGCCTGTCTGTACCTTCTCATTATTTCCACTAGTGACTCTTTATCACTTCCAAAATCACATTGTAAATCTCTCAGAAGACCATTAAGAAGGAGCTCAAATTCTTTTTTTTCATCTGTAGATCTGATGAGTCTGCCTCAGGAAATTATGGAAATCTGTGAGATTGTATAATTATCTTCTTATTTAACATGATATTTCAGACATTTTCTGTTTGCTGTCAGTTGCTTTCTTTTCTAGGTAGGCTGAGTTGTGTCCATTTTATTTCCTCTCATCTCTTATTCACAGGAGTCCAAATCCAGCTTCCTTTTCTTCTGATTTCTAGAAGCTCCCTAAATTTCCAGCATATCTGATATTCCTGGAGACCCAGGTCTCCTCCCCCTGCTGGTAGAAATCTTCTGGGTAGATCATTTCCCCACTGGATGTGGCCATCTTTAGGTTTTTTTCCTCCTTTTGCTTGAAGTATGAGGGATAAGATTTAGCCAGCCTGTGCGTGTTGTGACCCCATTTTTTATTTCAAGTAGACTCACTAAATGCACCACAGCATCAGCCCTGAAGATCACCAAGGCCTCCTCTCTGATCAGACCCCACTAGCCAGACCCCAACTCACAAAGTGAGGAAACCCCACCAAACATGATGGGAGCAGCACAGCTGGTTTGGATGCCACTGTGGAGGGCTGTGAGATGAGCAGTGGCCAAGGACCAGGGGAAGGTGATATGGGGGAGTGGGGCAAGGCATGAGCTGGGTGGGAGAACCCTGTGTGACTGCAGGCAGCCTGGTGTGGATGAAGAAATGCAATTTCTCATCCAGGTTCCTGGGACATGGGCTCCCACAATGGTGGGAGTCACCCGAGATCATGCTGCAGGATGCATGGAAGGCTTTTTGTTCCCATAAAGCATTGCCCAATTAGTGAGGTACTTTACAAATAGAATTAAAAAGGACAGGAAGGATGGTCTTGTAATGATAGGATTCAGTGGCAAATCAGGAAATCTGGATTTAATAACCAACAGTGACAGATTTCCTTTGTGACCTTCTCTGGATCACTTCTTACTCATCCTGTGACTCAAGTCCCAGTTTGTAATATGGGGCAACAACACTTCTTTTCTCACACCTTTTAACTGTTCTGTCCATTTGGGCAGCTCTTCCCATGGGTAAGGAGTGTCCTCCAGCTACATGTAGCACCTTTCCCCAAAGAGGTCACTTTTAGTTTGGTTCCCTCCTCATAAATGAAAGTACTTTGCTGTTACTTCAGTTCATACAGATTGTCATGGATCTGGCAAGACTAATCATAGAGTCACAGAATCATAGAATGGTTTGGGTTAGAAGGGACCTTAAAGACCATCTAGTTCCAACCCTCTGCTATGGGCAAGGACACCTTCCCCTAGACCAGGTTTCTCAGAGCCCCATCCAACCTGGCCTTGAACACTTACAGAGATGTGGCATCCACAACTTCTCTGGACTACCTTTTCCAGGACCTCACCACCCTCACAGTAAAAAAATTTCTTCCTGATACCTAATCTGCACCTACTGTCTTCTTGTTTAAAGTGCTTCCCCCAGTCCTATCACTACATGCCGTTGTAAATAATCTCTCTCCACCCTCTAGGCTTCTTTCAGGTACTGCAAGGCTTCAATCAGGGCACCCCAAAGCTTTTCTCTTTCCCTGAGTAGATATTTTGATAATATGCTTCATGGCCATTTACCTATGAGAAACCCCTTTTCATCTGAAATAACTGTATTTTTCTCAGAAGAGAAATTCAAGTGCAGTAATAAGAGAGGTGATCCCCCTGATATATCACTAAGTAAAATCTGACGTGCAGCTATAATGAAAACATGAGGCAGTTTAATAATGAAAAATGTATTGTCCTGAGCTAATGGCTGAAAAATGTTTAGTGAAGGATTACACTGAAGTAAAAAACCACAAGAAAGACATTCAGATAGATTAAACATTGGGAATTCATTTGTATGTCCAGACAATCTATGGTCTGTAATGTACTTTTATAGTACGACAGGATGCAAAGGAATCATTTTTCAAAAGACTTATTATCCTTCTGGTAGGACTTCTGTAGCCTTCATCAAGCACTATGGACTTTGAAACTCCTGTGTATCCCCAGAGTCCTTTGGTGCCATACCCACTGAGGGCTGCACAGTGGACCAAGAGTCCAAGGCTGCCTGAGGGAGAAGAAAAATGCTGGATATACCTGGGGAATAACTGAGTGGAAGACTTTGTGAGACCAAACTAAATTGATTAGTGGGTGAATCCCTGCACAAAGCAGTGCAGTGGGACTGGTGAAGATGGGCCTGGTCTAAAATGCTGAGTATGCATTGAATACATGCCCTATAGAGACACAGAACATTGTTTGTTTACTGAAAATCTTGGTTCATGCTCTTTTACCCTGCCTCAAGGCATTGCACACTAACTTACTGTATCTTTGGGACTTTTAAAGAGATTCCAGAGAAAGACTCCTGCTTAGCCTCAGCCCTTTCTATCCTCTGAAAACAGGCAGGGAAGGGGAACTCTCAGCCCACTCTGGTTCTTTCAGGCTCCCATGTGTCTTGGTAGGGCATGTGGATCCCTCTGTCAAGCAAGCAGCAGACTTGGTTTCTTTCATGTGCTCTGAAGACTGAGCCTTACACTTCACTACAGGCTTTCATAAAATGTTCTGTCTGGAAGCTTTCCTTATTTTTTTTTGACCAGCCTCATTTTGCCAGCTATCCACAGCGCAGGGATGTGTAAATTGTTGTCTCACTTGAAACTGAAGGGTATCTGTTCAGTGTCAGCTTTGAGGACAACTCTTCTGCCCTTTCCTTGATATTTTTTTATCTTGCTGTTTCTTTAAATTTCTGTCGTATCCTTGAGATTTTGTTTTTCCTTTCCCATCACCAATGACTTCATTTTTTAAAAACCTTTTGCCCAGCAGTACGCACTGTTGGTTGGACTACGAGGAGGGTGGTGCTTTCACAGTATTGGACAGGGTCCAGTGAAGGGTAGGGGCCAATGGGACCAGCTCTGGAGAGTTGTAATCAGCTTTTTTGGGTAAGAGAAGAGACCTGAGATGCCAGGGCCTGCCAATGAGCCTTTTGTCTCAACTCTTCTTTTGCCTGACATGGGGTGTGTCAGATCCCAGCTGGCATGACTCCAGATCTCAGGAGGCCAGGCTGGGAATAGTCTGATGTTCTTCATTTGCTGATTATGGCTTAGAGCCATTTCTTCCCTGCACTGCACACTTCTTTGCACGTTAGCATTATGAACTATTAACTGGTAAACTATCTCTAACAAAGTTGCTGTCTACCACTTAGGCACATCTGTTGCATCTTAGCCCACCTGAGTGTCCCAGTCAAAGCCTTTCCACAGTTGGGGCCAGCTTCTTCATGCTTTTGTGGTCTGATTTTGTGGTCTTGGATTAACCCTTGCCATGTCTTCACATTTTAAAAAAGCGATGTCTTTGCAGGAGTCACGATCTCTAATGCTTTCAAAATGTTCCCACCAAGTTTTTATTTGAGGAGCACAGTGAGCAGTGAAGATTCTTCACATTACCAAATTACTGGGAGCTTTGTAAACAATTTTCTGTACAATTTTCTGCTCTGATTTCTACTGTAGTTTCCCATTGTCTCTTTGCTTCTTTAAAATTTATAAGGCTAATTTTAAGAAAACTGCTCCCTGAGCATAAAAATCAACATAAAATCTTTTAAGAGCTAGTTTACATTGACCAGCTGTCACAGAAACAGAGAAATGTGTGGGATAGTGGTCGACAACATGTGTACAGAGGAAGGTAGGCATTTTAGAGTTGTTAAATCCTATTGCTAAGCCCAGGGCTTAACAGGCTTCACATTTTTTTGCTCCAGGATATCATGGTACAGTGAAAGCAAGTCGATGGGCTCCATTAGCATGAATGATAGCTTCCTTCTACACACAAGTCAATTTGCAGGTAACTGTTCTTTTTTCACACTGTCAAGAGATAAAGGAAGCCTTTCTGAAAGTGTCCCAGAGCTGATCTTAGGGCAAGGGAGGGTCTCAGTTCAGTCAAAGCAAATGTTTGCTGACATTGTTCAGCTATTTTGGAAACTGTTAACCATTGTTTTCAGCCTGACAAAATTAGTAAGTGGATTCCCCGAATCTGAACATTAATCTCTGTCATCACCATGCTCACTTCTTTAAGCTTCAGGAGTATTTTTGTTAAATTCTTGCTTGCATTTAGTTAGTAAAAGGACTTGTGTCCTTCACAAACCTCTATTCACACAATAAATGCTGCATGCATTTCTTGAAACTAGTTTTTTAAAGATATGGGTACTTTTATAAGTTCTCCTTGCAGACTTGTGCTTGCTTCCTTTGCCATTTGGTTCAATTGTGTCTTTTGCCAATGAATGAAGTGGGACAAATGGGAGGACTTTCAAAAAAATAGACTGTAAAAGAGAGCAGTGTATGTGTTAGGCTATGGAAATCTAGAGAAGACATTATTACGGCCAGGCATAGAAATACTTGAAGGATTAGATCCCAAAACAGCATGGGTGTTACATGCAGCATATTCCAGCTATTAGGCAATACTTGATGTCACTGTTTGCACTTCTAAGGAGAAATGTCACCTGCATGCTTTAATGCATCAGAAGAGTTAAAACACACATAAATTACTGCCTAAAAAGGCCACATGTGAAAACTCTCAAGTGGCAACACTGCTGTAAATATTTATGCTGGAGTTAGGCACCTGCATATAATGTGCCCACAATTCTTCAACAAGCTGTGGTTAGATTAGGTGTTATGGAAATAGCAAAAATGTAAATAAGATAAATTGTCACAAGACTGATCCAGAAAGTGAGTGCAAACTCGATGGTGAATCTTCAGCACTTCCCAAGACAGAGAAGAAAAAAACAAAAAGGTGGTTCGGTCAGACCAGACCATCAGTTTGTGGCTAATCTCTGCTTGTTTTCCCTCAAAAACTTTCAGGGTCCTGGTGGTAGCTTTGTGTTGCTCCTTTCATTGCAGCTCTGCATGGAGTAGTTGAGGGTATTGATTTAAGCAAGGAGAGTTAACAGGGCTCATGATACTATCACTCAGGCTGTCTGCATCCTTCTGTTTCCTGGGGCTTCACCCCCTAGGGCTTAATGCCATTAAAATTGCTGAAAATACTACAAATAACAAGCGTAGCAGCACTTTGCAAAGACTGATGAGATTGCCTGGCAGCTTGTACAGATCAGAGTGAAACTCTGGCCCCATGAAGTCAGTGTTAACATCCTGCTACTTCAAGGAGGTAAGATTTTTTATTCTTCATATGTATCTGTCTGCTAGAGCATGCCACTGCTGCCCCTTCATGCTCTTTCATTTTCCATTTCATTACTGAGAGGAAACCCAGCCCCAGTTCATAAGGTACCAGGAACTAGAAGTGTACAAGGAAATTGGCAGGAACTGACTTTTGGTTTATGGGCAGACGGTCTGCATTTGTAATGAAGCTTTTTACAAGAACCTCCATGGCTTTATAAAAGTTCTGTTCTCTCTCCAAGGACATCATGGCTCTGTCTCATTTATGGGCATGGTGCAGCATGCCTTATTCACCCAGTAGTGTTTGCCATAGCCAGACATAACCTTGAATATTAATTTGTTTTGGGGAGAAAATACAACAAGCTCTGCAGTGGCTTACCAAAGAAGGAGAATCTGATGAACAATGTCTCTGAAGAAAGTGTTTGCTTACATCTCTGACCTGCAAGTCGCTGGAGGCTAGGAGAGTGTTATGGTTGGGAAAGTGTACCGGGAAAACATTGCTGTATTTTTTCCTTGGTTTGTATCCCTCCAAAGTTATCTGCTTTTGGCCCCTGTCCCAATGGTTGTGGGTATTTTTTTGTTGTTGTTGGGTTTTTGGTTTTTTTTTTCTTCATTATAGGTATGGGAAGCACCCCATCCCCAACAGAAGCTAAAACAAAACAAAACGAGACATATTAAAAAAAAATTTAAAACAACAGGCACAGAGGGAGGAGAGGTGAACAGAAGACACTGGGGAGGAGGAAAAATACCTTGTGATCACAAGTGGCAGAAATTATAAACAGAGATACAGAGGAGAACCTGTGTGTTGAAAACAGGGAAACATAACAGGGGGCACTTGGCAGGGCAGCCCAGCTGCCCTCATTCCTCCCTTGAGGCACCCAAGAAGCTGCCAGATGGTGACCAGGGGTATCCTGCAAGGGGATATGGCAGGGCCAAGTATGGGAAACAGGTCCTACGGTCCCAGACTGCCAAATTTTCCAGGCACACAGAATTTGCTCAGTGTGTGATGGCCCACTGATGCTCCTGCCTTCTTCTGGTAAGGAGAGCTCTTAGCACATTGTGTCTGGGTGGAATGGGTTGATGAGGCAGAGGAGTGACGGCAAGGACTCATAAAAATGTCCTCAAGGTGTGCAAAGCAGTCTCCCTGGCCATCATATTTTCCTGTAGAGGAGCATGTGAGAGGGCACCTGGCAAGGCTCATAAACTGGCAAGCCAGCAGTAGATGGGAATGCTTTGGAAGGGCTAAGGCTGCCAGCAGCATAAACTGCTAAAGTACAAGACTCATAGCTCTAATCTGCTGCAGTCCTGCCTCTAAAGCAGTTTTTCATCTCTCTGAGGCAGGGAATAGTTTGCACCTCTGTTTCTAGTGCCTGTCGTGGCACCACTCGTATCCCGGGAGAGCAGATTAGATCAGCCTGTTTCCAAGTGTCCAAAATTCTCTCTTTCTGAACCACAGAGGATCTAAGGAAAAGCAAAATCAAACAGAACTGATCCATGGCTATCATGGCTGAAAGATGGACTCAAACAGTGGGTTAGATCCTGGGCTACCTTTTCTGTACCATTTGGACTCTGAGACACTGTACCTTGTGCAAGAAACTTATTCTCAGCACCAGCTTCCTGGGAAAACAAGAAACACACTGTGCAGTAAGAAAGCTCATGTATAACATCTGAGGCTAAAAGTGGCATTCATGGTATTAGAGGTCTCCACAATATATTTTTGACTGAGTAATTTACTTAGCATTTTTGAAACATGAAAGCATCATGTCCTTTATGAAAATAAATGCTTGTTCACCTGCAC
Organism: Vidua macroura; assembly: GCF_024509145.1. Taxonomy (NCBI): domain Eukaryota; kingdom Metazoa; phylum Chordata; class Aves; order Passeriformes; family Viduidae; genus Vidua; species Vidua macroura. The sequence continues at coordinate 71,514,967 of NC_071573.1, forward strand.
CTTCTGTCTGCCTGACAAGGTTTAATTATCAGTTTTAGTGGGGCTTCTCTTTAGTCAAGTGTGGGACAAGAATGAAGACAACCTTCCTTAGATGCAAACTGCTGCAGCTGCTTGGATTTTTTTGCAACTCCATGTTGTGGGAGAGGACTCCAGACCCCTCAGGATGTCAGTCATTACAGGTGAGGCAGTGGAAGGTCTGCACTGATGGAGGAAAGGTCACTGAAAAGATGGACAGTTAATGCAGGCAGAAATCCTCTTTTTAGGGTTTTCATGAAGATCTTTACAGGTGTTATAGACAATGAGCTGTCAACCTAATGGCAAGCCATTGCTTGATTGAAAGCTGGGGATGGATCCACCTTCCTCCTTTCTCCACTACTCCTTCTGTTCTCTGCTGCATCCATCTCTGCTTCCTCAGGCACTGGGTACCTGGTTCCTTGCAGTGTGATAAGAGTTAGATGGGCTTAGCTTCTTTGGCAGGTTTGTTGCTTCAGAAAGATCTCAGAGAACTAGTTTGGGAGGAACTGAACTACAGCCCCTCGTGAAGAAGGGACTTTGCTGTTCTCACCACTCCCCACACTGGGCTGACTGAGGAGTCTGACATGCTGTGAGAGGAAAATCCCCTTGCTGAACCATATATACATACATATATATATATATAGTTAGCTATTATCTTTCCATGCAGCATTTTCTTTAAGGAAACATGACTGAATACCTCTCAGCCTGTGTTACCTTGGTCTCAGCCTGGGTCTCAGGAATTAGCAGAATGCACCTACTACATCTCCTTAGCGAATTTGTCCGTCCTCCATCTCTTGCACTTGTACCCAGAGCTACAGGGGTGGCCATCTCTCTCTGTTGCATGGCATACCTCACAGGGGTGCACTGTCCATTCCCATACCTAGCACAGAGATGATCTGAATTACCCAGTGTCAACAATCCTACTCATCCTAACCTTAAATCCAAGGCAAGTCAGATTCAGACTGGTGGGAAGACATGAGACCTCTCACTTGGCTGTGGCTGCTGATCTGCATCCTGCTTACCTGCACTGAGCGATACGCATGTTATTTTTCTCAGGTTATTCAAATGAGATCATTATGGGAATATTCCTCTCCCCTACAAAGCTTCTCAGCAATTTGAATTTCAGTTGAAAAGGAAGTTATTAAAATGTGAAGATTGGAACTGACCTAATTCTTACAGGAAAATTTAAACAAAAGCCTGAAACTTTGCCCAATCTGTACAGTTAAGGTTCAGTAACTAAACAGATGCTTGTGTGACCAAGGGGTGTATGAGCCCTTGAACTAAGAAATGGAACCATGTCAGAATTTAAATTTGTCAGCTTATATAAATGTGATTTAAATGACAGAATCCGGTGTCTTCTTCAAGAAACTTTTGGAAGAAAGTAAAATGGTGAAAAAATATTTGTTTAAGGCTCCTCAGACTTATCCTTTCTCTGAAGTATTTTCTTCTTTGAAATTTTAAAATATAACATGTTATTATTAAGGCTGATCTGCATGTACATTAAATGGAGAATGTACTCCAAATACTTCTTTATTAAAAGAGCACTAAAAATACTTAAGCTCTCTTTGTCTTCCTCAGCCTCTCAGACAACTTTGTGTGAGAGAATACCATTTACAGACTGCTGTAAATGTAAGATCCTTGTGAAGATCTTTGCTTGAATCTTTGGCTTCAAATCAACAAAAGAAAAAAACAAGAAAACAAATAAACTCAGTCTGTCTGTCTGATTATCTCGGCACCTATCTGGGTTTTATAATCTTGTTAGTACCTGAGTATGCTCTACCTAAAATCAGCAGCAGCAGCACAGTCTCTCTGCTGAATTCTCTTTCTTCATATTTGGTGTGGTTTTCATATTTTTGTGACTTCACCAGTATTTTCCCCTCTTTTTCCCTCTCAAATTTTGGAGAGTAATGGCAGATTACTGGAATGTGTGAGGGTATTTGGTTCAAGTTATTTTTTTCTGGTGAGAAGGCATTTCTAAAAAGAGAGATGTTGCTGTGTTTCCTGAAGAGACAAGCTCTGGACTCACTCAGCTGATGTCCTCTGGCCACGTGCTGCACTGTGGGATCCTGTGGCTGGGGCTTGCATTGTCTCCTCTTCCCTCAGTGCTGGTCAGGCTCTACCTGTCTCCTGGCAGCCACAGAACTCCAGTCAGGCAATGTCACACAAGACCTCAGTCAGAATACTAGGAACTCACTATCTCATATATACTTAAGAGGTTTCAGAAGTTTAAATGAGTGATTAGAAGTATTATGTTACACCTGTAAATTTAGAGTTACTTAAATACCTTTCTCCCTCTTAAAAACCTCCTGAAACAATTTATCTCTTATATTACTGACTTGGACTCTTTATTGAATAATAATGTTTCAGCTTACATGAATCTTTAAGTCATTTATCAGTATGTCTATAATCCAACTCTGAGGTAAACAGGCTAAATTCTCTAGAAACTACTATGCTGGGGAAAAAAAAAAAAAAAAAAAAAAAAAAGGAAACCTCTTGTCTTTGTTCTGGTAAATTCTGGTAAATCGGAGTGATTCATACCCCTTATGAATGGTCTTGATATGTGTTCAAAGTAAGTTTCCAGTAACACACTTCAAGGTATTTCAGAAAGGAACATGGGAACATTAGGATTCTTCTATTCCTTACAGGTATCATCTCCAGTGAGAGAAACTAGTTCCTGTACAGAAGATTAGAAGTCCCCTTTTCCTTTAATGAGGCCATATGCTGTTATCACTTTACCTGTGTGACAATAATTTTATCTTAGCTTGTTTAGCATGGAATTCTGGGATTCTCTTGTGGGTCACTTTCTCCACCATCTGGTAATTATTTTGGCTGTGTTCAGGCACAGACAGAAGATATCTATGCTGCTCACATTTCTGCTGTCTTGCACACACTGCTGAGTGACATAAATAACTTTCCAGATTTGGTTTGACAGGTCCAATCCTATAGAGAACACAGTTGCCTACAGGTTAAATGGCACAACACTTGCTAATATCTGATTTCCCAATCCCTGGATGAGGGCCTTGTGATGCCTGTTGAGTCCTTGACTTGAATTTGGCATTTCAGAGTGGGTTTCATCTCCTGCAGATATCCTGCCCATAACTGCCTGGAGTTAGCCAAGGGAACAGCACGTACATTGTGGTTTCTGGTTCTCCAGCAACCAGCTTGGAGTTATCTGGCTTCCCTTGCTCTGGATTTGTCACTGTGCAAAATGGTATAAACCATTCTGTGATGACCCATGCACCTGACCGAGAATGGTCCTTTTTCTTTTGCAACTCTGCAGGAGCATTGAGCTGTCTCACTTCAGTGCTGTGGGTACCTGTAAGGGCCCTCACCCCAGAGTCTTCCTAATGTGCTTCTCTACCAGTGAGCATGAAGTAGTCCTGAGACCAGGATTAAGAACCTAGAGCTTTTGCTTCCTGACTCTTCCATGTTACCTCCTATTTGGGAAGCCAACTTGGCTCACTTTGTGGGGTAGGCATGAAGTTCCTCAGCTTTCTGTGTCAGGACAACCTTGGCATTGCACACAGGTCTGGAGATAAAAACCTCAAAACCTTTTGGCGAGTAAAGACCTTCTGGGGTTTTGATGGCAGCTGAACAAGGTCTTCCAGTGTGGTGGGTGTGGATGTGCCTAAGGAGTGGAGAGAGCTGACATAACAGCTCAGAGCCACTGCTGGGGAAGGTCTCACTCTGCCCCTCCCCATGCCACTGCTTCCCAACCCCACCTATATGCTCCTTCAGCTTGTTTTGTGCCATTTGTCAGTCTCTGAGGATGTTGGCCCACAGCTTGGCTCAGAGCTGGGGAGATGAAAGGAATAGTGACTTCTGTCCTATCCCCATCTCCTAATGCCCATTAAGGCCCTTTTTGAGTCTGGTTCAAGAATCCCCACAAAAAACCCCAAACCCATTGAAAATTGAGTAGTGGTCCAACCTACATAGCACCCAAGGCATTCTAGCTGGAATTATTCTTCCATCTAGCCCTTCTAGAGACCAAGGCTTGAGGAGGGCTGGTTGAGTCTCCACCAGTGTCTGGTGAGTCAAATTCCTGTTTGATAGTGATCAGCATTGCTCTGCACAGTATCATGAAGCTTCCCCATCACAAAGGAGTTGTAATGATCTGTGCTAGCTGAGATTTTGCCTTTTATTCCTCTCTCAAGTTACATGGAAAATCAATCTGTTAATAACATCATAGTTCCTAGAATATAAGGGTGCGTCCCACAGCTGGTAACCTCTGCTGTGGAAAGAAGAGGAGCAGGACAGTGTGCAAGTCAGGACTGGAGAGACCTGGCAGGGCTGTGGGGAGCTGGAACAACTTGCACGGCATCTGCAGGCACACCACATATGTGGAGCAGCCGTCAGAAAAAAACAGGTTGTTAATATGCTATATGGAGAGATAATTTAAAAGCCTGCCCATAAAGAGAAAAGCATTATTCCCAGAGCAGTAAAAGGTATTCTCAATTGTGCTAGTTCTTGTTTCTCCCACAACATGCCTCAAGCTCAAGCATTGGAGAGGTGATTATACGTGTGTGTACCTTTTAGGTCTGCCCTGGTTCAGGGCCTCCCCCTCCACCACTGTCTGAAGCCATGATTAGCCACCTACTTATGCAGAGGTTAAAATCTGGCCTTTAACCTCTTTCCTTTTTAGTTAAGCTTCCTGTGAAATGGGTTTAACAAATATAAATGGCACATTATTTAGAGTAATACTTTTAATGAGGTGACTAATAAGTGTAAACAGGTACTTAGCTGTTAGCATAGGTGTATCTGTTTAACCCAACTTATTTTTACCCAAGCAGTTTTTCACTTCTGCAGTATTGCCAGGTTGTCAAGCCCTTGCTATCAAAGATTTCCCTGTTAGTAAGAAGCCTGATGCTGTAAGAGGAATTGGGCATTTCAGGTCAGTGTGTCAGGACGTGAGAGAATTAACGCTATCACAAGGCTTCTTCAACAAGCTTTTTTAACCTCAAGACATAATTGTTTAAAGAGTTTGCACCTGAAAACTGGAATGTAACAAGAAATTGCAACAGGGATGAACTGTCTCATTCGCCTTTATGTTCTGGTACCTATAATGTTGCAGTGATTTTAACACTGCAGTATTTTCACTTCCTTCTGTGAGGACTTTGGGCTTTCCGTATTTTGGCTGTTGGTCTATGTACCACTAGAGATCCTCAGACTTCTTCTCCGAGGGTTCCTTGGAGATATGAGGCACAGAGCCTAAGACAATGCTCTACATGTGCTCTGCAGGGGTGCACTCTGCCCCATCTCCATTCTTAGGTATACAATTTGGGGTATGTAAAGTGATAAAATCTCCTGAATTAGAGGTTGCAATTAAGAGACTAGGTTCATACTCTGAAGGTGAAACAATAAACACAACACCAGAAATCAGGCTGTTGTTGGTACATTTCTCTCCAAATGAAAATAGCTCTGTGGTAATTGCATGACAGATCTGATGACTGATTCCAAGAAGAACAAGGGTTTCTTAGCACTTGCAGTATTTAAGAGTCAGGCTGGTAGAAATACTTGAAATGATTGCTTTAGCACGTGACCTTGTCCAGAACAGAGTTGTTGCCTTGTCTTTAACACCACCCTGTTGAGTTACTGGAAGTTCAGAAAAGCACCAAGCTCCACAGGAAACTACATTGGAAGCACTAGCCCTGGCTGCCAGGCCTAAAATCTCTCAGCAGCTTTACTTGTTTCAAAGTGCAGAAGTGGTTCAGATGTCTGCTCAGCTCCACCTACTCTTTTGGGAAGTTGCAGGTGTGTTTTGGCATGGCTCAGCTTTGTTGTTGGTTACCTGCTCTATGTCTGGAACATATTGTATTGATATGATATTCACATTGATATGAGCATTGCAGCTCATATTGCCATGAGGTAGGGAGGAATGGAAAGGAAAGCCAGCTAAAGGTCACCTGGGAAAGAAACCAGATCTGAGTTCACTTTAGAAAGTCATTAGAAAGCAAATGAGGACACTAAACGGATGCAAGGGTGGGGAAAAAAGCAGAAGGCTGATTGTGAAGAGCAGGCAGCGGAATTAGGACATTCTCCAGATGGACTTTACAAGGATTAGTCCCTAAGGCCATAGTTAGCTAGACTGGCCTTGGAGGTTAAGCTTTCTCAGTAAGCTACTAGTACTTTTCCTGTGAGGAAAAGCTATCTATTCTTTTTTTAGACGACTAAAGTTATTTTAAGTTTTGGTGTTTGTGATACGTCATCTTTTAATTAACTGATTATTTAAGGACAAGCCACAGTATAAGGTCAGTTGGAAACCCAAAGGCTATATTTGGTCAGACTGATAGAAGAGGAGTATATTCCATTTGGATCTAAAGTTGGTAATCTTTTAATTCTACCCTTTCTTGGAGTGTGAACAGCAAGAACAATAGGCAAGTGAGGAGATGTGGTTCAGTGTAGGGAGATGCCCATTCTAGAATGGACATTCAAAACTCCAAAATGTTCTGTGCTCCACAACGATTTCACAAGCATAGGATGACACTTGATGCTGTTGTCCCAAATTTACAGCTTCCAGCCAAACAGTTTAACAAAGGAACCAAAAGAAATGGTTTTATTGGCATTATTAGAGGCTCCAGCTATTGACATGCAATGACACTGGTCACAGTGTAATTGAACCAATTCTCCTACAGCCAGTGAGAGGCCATTAGAACCTAGTTAAAACTGAGTTTTATTTTCTGTTCTTTCAAAATTCTAAGTTTTACAAAGTGGCCACTTGAATGAAGACCTTTCTCCCATGTCATTAGAGAATATTTTAGGAGGAGAGTTCTGTTTAGCAAAGGCCACTTAGTTCCCATTTCTTGAAAGGAAAATATTATGTTGTAGAGTAAACCAACATCTACAGTCATAGGAAACTGCATAGGAAAATGACCATAAATAAATATGTTTTTGACTTGAAGCTTGTGGTGTAGCAGTTATTTTCATGTATGGGGAAAGATTGGGGAAGTATAGAAGATTATATTTTTTGCCTTTTTTTTTTTTTTACACGCTGTTGAAATTATTAATAAACATTTAATGTATCTATTATTTGCACTGAAAGAAATAGAAAAACATAATGTTCATTGACATTCTACCTTCATTGTTCTGTATAAAATAAAATTGTGCTCTAGAAATTAATACTTTTCTTTTTTTTTTTTTTTTTGATTCAGTAGAAGCTCATAAGTCAAAAGAAGTTTGAGTTTCTGTACCATAAAAACATACTTTCATTTCTTCCTTGGTAAAACAGGAGTGCTCTTTGACATCCTCAGTTTTGTGTCTGGCCACCTTTGATGTAGCTTGAGATAAAAATTCCCTTTCATTTCAAACTTTTCAAATTGAGAACATCACAATATTTTTCTGTAAGGAGACACTGGAACAATTAATTAAAAATCTATCTAAAGAACCCTGTTCATTTTGACCAACATGAAATGATTTACTTTTTAGCAAATAAATTACCCATGCAAGAAGCAAAATATTGTTCAGATTTCTCTGTGCTCTCTTGTTCCTTTTGTAAGTCAGGTACTTGCCATCCCCCTAAAATCAAGGAGACACTCTTGGGAGCTACAGGGATATAAAATTATCATTAAAAGCAGTAATTTCAGGATATTTTCAATAGTAAATCATGGTCTAAACAAACTTCTTCAGATTTATCTGAATAACTAAAGAGAAATAAATGAAAATGTAAGATCCTACTTAGTTACCCCTTAACAATCAAATAGTAAGAGGAAAGTAGTCAAATTGCTGCCCAGCTATGCTGTGTTATGTGCTCAGCCTCGGGAGCACCTTCAGGCTCGTGTTTTACTCTCTTTGCTTCAGACTATATTTTCTGTAGAGGGTCCTATGCCTGTGTTTCCCAGGCCTTGACTATGTGAATGAAGTAAAGAAAAAACCTGCAACAAATCCCACCCCCGCTGTTCTTTCCAGCTCAGACTTTCTTAGCATTTGCCTTCCAGGACTTGGGCATGGGAAACTCCCCTTAAGGGAGCAGGGATGCTACTGCAAGGTCTGATGGGTGGCCAGGATTTCCCCCGGAGCCTCACAGCAAAAAAGATGGAGACCTGTCCTGAGTATGAAGAGAGGATCAGCTGCTGACCTAAAGCCAGGTCACAGCAGCATGACTGATGTGCCTCGAAATCCATCACTCTGAAATTCCAGTAAAATAAGGTATGAATAACCGTGTCACTTCTGCACATCCTTCAGTTGTTTCAAATTTTGGGGTTAATGTTTTTCACAAAAACATTATGATCTTTTAGTACTTCTCTTTTCCAAAATGGAATTACTTCAAAAAGGCCTTTTTCGGCCCATCAGACATTCTTGGCAACTGAAATGTACAACTTATTTAGCTAGTCAACATTTGCTGTCCATTTGCCAACAGGGATTTAATGTTGCCTCAAGTGATCAGTTTGTACTGTAATTTCTGGACACGGGAATAACATTGAACACATGTATTGTTGGACTATTGTCTCCAGAGGATTAATTAAACATAAAATTCAGATCTTTTTTTTCTTAAGTTCATAATACGTATGCAATTTTGTTAAATGAAGACCTCCTTTACTGGAAATAAATGTTCATCTTGGTTTAGTCTGTAATATCTAATATCCTGGACATCTATCAGAACCATGGCCCTTGTTTCAATACAGGGAATGTACAAAGACAGAAGTTTCTGGTTTAAACATCAAGCAAAAGGAAAGCACTTAGGTCTTTCAACACACTTGTGTGTGCGTGGAGCTGGTCTGTGCTGCTGTGAAAAAGGGCAGTTAGTGAGAATGTGATATGGGGAGAATTACAGCACAGGTGCACATAATATCTGTGGATGGATTCATCAAAGAAGAGATTTTCTCTTCTTTTTATTAAACAAGGGTAAACAGCAACTACATGAGGTAGTTGTACCAGTGCTTTGGAATTAGAAGTAAGATTTAGCCAGCTAAATTTGATTTTTGTTGTCTTTTCCATGCAGATCTGTCTACTTCTTTTGCATGCCTGTACAGAGACAAATGGATGTATTCAGGCCTAGGTACATGTGTTTTACCAGCTGCAGGCTGCTGAATGGGCAGTGAGGGGAATGGAGCCACTCCAGAGTTACCAATCCAAAATTCTGCATGTCTCGACAAATGGTGAACTCAGAGGTGGAAAGCAGGGGACAGTTGTAAGTGTTATACTACTTATAGCAATAAGTTATACCACAGTGGATGAAAAAGAGATGGGGGGTGGTTGGAAAACTGAAATTAGTACAGATGAGGAAGATTATTGGCAGCATCAAAGCCCAAAGTTCCTATCTGGCGAAGAAAAAGGGTGTGGGAACCGAAAATTAGAACAAAATTTGTATATTGCATTTCAGTCTAAAATGGTGACTGAAATAATGAAAGTCTATGTTTCCCTTCCCCCCTCCCTGCTTTTTTTGGCATCTTGAGAAAAGGGAAGCTTTGGGCAGAGCAGATGTTTGGGGAATTCCCCAGTGGAAGGCCTGCTTTGCCATGGAGACTTTTCCCTTTATTAGTAAGCCTCAGTCACTGATGATCCACACTAGTCCAGCCAGGAGGCCCCTTCACCCATCCCGTGGGACCAGACTAAGCTTAAATGCCTGGGGCAGAATTCTGCCTTTCTTGTGCCCCTTCCTGCGCTCACACCCTGTGTCTGCCTTCTTCCACCTTCTCCCTCCTTCTCTCCCTGCTCTTTCCCTGCTGAGCCCTGGGGCTCTCTTCTCCCATTTTGCCATTTTCTTAGAGACCTAGAGTTATGCAGCATTCACAGTGAAGGGCAGGCATTTGGTTACAGCCAGATAACATCCCAGGAAAACATGGGGTCTAAAGCAAAAGCAACCTGCTACCCCAGAGTATCTGAATTGTCTGAGCAACGTCTTCAATTCTAGAGAAAGCTACAACATTTTGCACTACCTGGTTTTCCTTCCCTCTTGTTTGCTTTCTCCAGGACTAGAATGTGGTCTCCAAATGACCAACTTGTGATTCCCCAAGGGAAATAATTTTTTGTTTGGCCCAAATTAAAGAGCTTAATTGAACAAGAAATTAGAATTGGATGTCACCTAACCACTAAAGGGACTTCCTGTTAAAACATCTTGCCATTTCAAATGTTTTGCTATGTTTTGAAGTTTCCTGATCTTGTGATTCCTACCTAAAAAATACTCAGATTTGGACAGAGACATTCTCAGAGCTAATTTCTGCTACCAAACCCATGTTAACTCCTCAGTGTAGCCAGTGAGTTCTCAGGGTCATCACATTTGAATCCCTCAACCAAATTTTCTGTATTTTCAAAATGTATTTTCATGTGAAGAAGCACAATATTTTTCACATCCTAAGTGGAAAAAAATACTCTGTTAGTATTGTGCCAATAACTCCTGCAGAGGAACATGAAGCACAAGGTAAGGAAGATAAATGAAGGAGAACATATAAAGGAGGAACTCTGAGAACATGAATAAAGTGAAATTTGAGTGGAAAAACTACTTGTGGCACGTGATTTCATACACATGATTTTTTTTCTTGGAGGTGGTTTGATTTAGACTAGCTCATAAAAAGGGATATAGAACAAAATATTTGTTTGAATGTGTATGTAGGAAGACACAGAACAAAACCAAATAAGCGTGGCCTGAACACCCTGAGTGGGATACCATGTACATTAGATAGGCTCAGAGAAGACAGAATCTAGTGGTTGTCAGACACCCTGTTGTATCACTTGCACTTAATACAGTTGCTGTGGCAGAGCTCTCTTTTGCAACTCAAAAAAATGTTTATACTAATTAAATTAATTAGTTAATTAAACATTAGTTAATTAAACATTAACTCAGCACTTTTGCAGGGCTGACTTAAAGGGGATGGGCATGATATCTTGAAATTCAGTATTTTAGCTCAACATAATGTTTGTAAAGATTTCTGCTTTCACTCTTGCGAGTCTTTCCAGGAATACCTCTTTTGGCAGAGCACTCCTGAGCAAGAGGCAGTCAGAGAAGAGGTGTCAATGAGGTTAAAAACTCCCCAGGAGTTTGTAACCCAGCAGCAAATTCACATTTCTCTGCCTTGCTTCCTTGTAGGGAAGTTTTCAGCTGAAAACTGCAGAGGTTGCAGTCTAAACGAACAGAGACGCAGGTATCACGTCTGAACATTAACCAGTTTCCCTCTTCCACACAGTCAGGAAAGAAAGTGGTCTTTTCAGTGAAATGAAACTTGGCTTGATCAGCAATATTTAGAACATGGAAGGAGAAAGTGTTAACATCAGCTGATATATTCTGAGTCTGGGGCCAGAGATTTTGTCACATCATGTGAGAAGGATAAAACTTTCTTGTCAGTGACAAACATCAAATGTTTTGTGGTAAGATCTGCTGCCTAACAATGAGATTATAATTATAAAAGAACATTTTTTTCACATTTAACCTAGAAGTATAATATCTCCACAGAGATGTGTTCAGGGCCAATTTCCAATCTCAGTTACATTAACTTCTGTTTAGATTAATTTCATTCCAGGTTTTTGCAAGCTTCCTTTATTGTAACCAGGGAAGCTCCTGGGAATTGCCCTGACCTTGGCATTCATTCTCTCATGGCTGACTCGCACATTTTCTTTTTCACACTATAGAGACAAACTTTTCTGAAATGAAGATGGCTGGGTGGCATGTTAACTGTGGATGCTCACTAATAGGTCATTGCTTGTGTGTTTTAGAGTAATGGTTTCCACACCAGAATGAAGCAGTCCTCATAGTCCAGTACATTTTCTATCAGAATATGTATTTAAGGAGAGAAAAGGCAAAAAAAAAAAAGAAAAACCAAGAAAGTCCCTGGATGGGACTGCAATAAGGCAGTGGATGCAAAGGCTACAGGTCCTGCAGGTAGGATCCATAACACCAGGTAGGTAAGGTGAGAAGATTAGTTAATTACCAATAACAAAGGGCTACAAAATTATGCATTGGAAATATTTTTATTTTTCCTGTGGCATTTATTCCAGTTTCATCTGAATGCATGCTCATCAGACCATGATGTGAGAACGAGATCTGCAAACACTGTATAAGCACTTACTGAACAGGTTTAAGTCCCACTAGGAAGAAGAGGCATTGCAACATCGTGTCCCAGTCCTTCTACACCTGTGCCCTAGCCAGGAGCCTATGATATTAAAAAGGTGGGAATGAACATAACAAACGGCTTCCTTCCCTCCTCCAGCATTTTGTGTAGGTGATGGGAGTGTGCCTGGGCACTGATTGTGATGCTTTGTATGTATGGGCTGCAAAGGACTTCTCTGAGCCCCCGGGTACTTGGTAGTGGCAGCGGAAAAGTCAGACATCACATTTAGGAGAGCAAGGGAGTGCATTGCAGGCAATGCACTGTACACGTCTTCTGTAATTAGTTGTAACAAACTTGGTATGTTTATATGCTACTTTACAGGGAAACAGTGCTGCTGGAAGATCATAGTACTTCTGAGCTGCAGTAAGACCCTGTATGTGGGAGACTATAGGATATGCAGTCTGATCAGGGAGAATAAAATGCTGAAAATATAGAATATTTCTGTGGCACAGAAGTATTTTCAAACTGATATATTTTCAATTCTGCCACATGAAACCACCCTTGAGATGCTAATTTAGTTTGGTTAAGGCAATCAAGACTTTCAGAGGGAGGGGTATGATGGACTGTCTGAAGGAAGCTTGCTCTGTTTTCTGTGTTGGCTAGTGCTTCTGAACACTCATTTTAAAGCTTTTTGATACAATATGATTTTCAAAAGTTTCTCTGCACTGACTGAAGACTAGGCTCATCTATGTGAACAAATAGGCTTTGGAAGTTAGACTAGACATGCTCTTGAATACAGGAAAAGAAAGAAAACTCTGTGTCACAAAACATATGTATAGGGATGGGAGAGGGGAAAAACATGTGGCAATTCTTTCCAGATAAATTGTCAGTAATATTGCATCCCATGACACATTTATAGATATCAATTTCTTCCAGTAAAGCACAGTAGCTAATAGGAAGTGGAAACTCCGAGTGCTATTTTTTAGTATCCTTATCCTCTACAGAGTTTAAATGCAAGAGCCAAGGAGAATGCCAATGTAATGATGTGTTATGCGACAGCAGGTTATTTGACCTCCTTCCTTTGAAGTTGGCTCTTTTAAGATAGCTTCTTTGTCCTGCTTCTCTTAGAAAAAGTAATTCCTGTTCCCATTGTTGTCAGCACAAGCTTATCAGTGACTTAAAAAAGATGGCAGTTAGGATACCAGAGAGTAAATTCTTTGAAATCCGGAAACTATCCAGTTTACAAAATTTTGAACCCATAATTCAGATCCCTGGATAAAGATGTAATTTAAACATGTGGGTTTTTGGAAGTCCATCTTCGACAATACAGTTCTGTAAGACAGAAAATTAAGAATGAGAAACCAGTAAATGGTCATAGCTTTGGTTATTGCCCCTTTGTCTTTTTCACATATAGGCCCAGAAATACATTTTGCACTCTGAATGTACCAGCTGTACTAAGTGCCTTGTGAGTTTGGCCAGAAGGTGAACTGCAAAGTAGGCTTAAATTTCAGATTTTGAGTAGTTTGGGAAACGTTAATAAAAGATGAGACGTTGTTAATATAAGGAGTATCAGCTGTTTCTAAGTGCATGCTTTCCTGTCCTTGAACCACATTGACTATGCTTCTTTTATTAATCCCCATTGAAAACGTCAGATTTTTAACCCAGGCTTTGGGAAAGGTGCAGAGTCCACTGTGTCCCAGCTCTTTCTCCCCTGCTTACACCAGCCTGTATCACTATGGGAGCTGCTGCCTGTTGTTAGACAACAAATCCTGGAAGCTTGTCCTTCACTTGGTCACTTGGACAGATCTGATGAGTTGAAAAGGAGCACTTATGGTCATCACCTTAGCAGGGCTGTTTCCCAGCAATTTTCCCTGTAAAACAAGTGCAAGGGTCCACGGGGGGAGCACACACACTTCAATAATTCCATACCTGGCGTCTTAGAGTAACCTGCTCTTCCTTTTATCTACTTGTTCTACCTCACTTTATGCCAGTCTTGTGTTGTCCTACTGTCTTCTCATTTGCGTGACTACCAATCAAACTGATCTTCTGTCTTAAATGACACGCTTCAGTCCCTCCCTTCAGTCTACAGAGGGAACAAGATCTTTGCCACCCTTCACCCTGCCCTTGCTCTGTATGCTACATTTATACAGCTTTGTTTTTCTCTGGAAAGTAAAATCATCAGGGTCCACACTGTTCACTGTTGTAGACAGGGAAAGAGGAAATTCAGCAAATGTATTAGTACAGGCTGAGCAATATAATGCTCATCTTACTGCTCTTTGAATCTGCCTTAAGGCCAATTGCATTAATATTATGATTCTTGATACACCTATGGATACTGGAGCCTTCCAGAGAGCAGAATAACTAACAGGAAGCAGGAATTCTATTAATTTGTTTTTTAGAATCCACACATTTGCAAAATTTATAGCTTTTGAACTTAGATGTGTTTTCTGATACGTAGGCTTTGACAAAAGACATATTTTGTCTCTTCTTTTGAGACATATTTTTTAAGGAGCAGCAAATGCAATTGCTCCTTCAGAAATACCACTGACTTTATTTCTGCTCCTGGAAGAAACAGTGAGAATGATTTCTTAATTTTCTGTGCAAAACCACGTCAGTGAGACTATTCGTGTGAACAAGATGAGTGGTAGTTAACCTCAATTTAGCAGGGGAAATGAAAGTGCAGTATATAAAAAAACATTCTATCGCTGGCTTTCTGTTCAGGCACTAATGCTATTTTTAGAAAAATCAACTGCATTAATTTTGCAACCTATGTCCTGCCACAGAGCTGCACATCTACGTAAGGACTGACAAAAGTCTTGCATAAATCTCTGAGCAGCCATATTGCAACAGAGTGGGAAAACTAAGAGTCAGACAGCATGTGAGCAGGCTGGGAAAATGAGGGCAAGGTACAGAAACCACCAGAAATGCAGAGAAGTTAAACATGCTGGCAAGTTTTCATGGTATATTGCTCATACTGTAGTTATCCGGTTGTGAAGTTTGTTAAGAAATGGATGTAATGCTCCATCTAATTGCAAACAGCTGCCTATTAGGCAGCTTGGCCAAAAGTTTTTAATTCCACCCTATGATGATGAAGGAAATGGGCAACTGTGGTTTGTGCTGTGTGTGAAATTTCTGAACGTTTCTTTGCAAAGTCACAAAGTGTGGTGCAGAGCTGAGAAAAGACTTTTGAATTGACTGCAGGCTTTAATGATGCAATCTCTTCCTAGTTTTACCCGATTGTGTTTGGAAAGCATGGACCTGCATAGGAGATCAAATTGCAGTTTTTGTCAGCTTCACAAAGTTATTTCATATGAGGCTAGTGACTGCCAGCGGTGAAAGTGGTTTGAGCAAAAATTGGATCAGCTCATCTATTATGGAATTCCAGGCTGAAGAGGGAGAAGGAAGCTTGGAGGGTAGGCAAAAGGAAAGCTCTTGGGAACCCTTTAAATAGCTGACACGGAAAATATTGCAATCTGGTGCATTTTAGAAGTGGTTTCCTGTAAATGTAAAGTCTGTTGTGAATTAAAAAAAAAAAAAAAAAAAAAAAGAGTTTTCGGGAAATCTTCATTTTTTTCAGTGTATTAAAGCTATCCAAATTTTTGAACCAGTGTAATTCTTGCCCACCACTAATTAGTTTTGGAAAACAGGTGTAGCCACTGAAATTTTTTACAGGCAGTATTTACATGTCTTAATCTGAAGGACAAACAGTTGAGCACTAGGAGCAATCAAGGATGCTGTAAAGGGGACGAAATGCAAATTTTGCATTGCTATATTATCCCATACACATTTATCTGTGGTATAATATTGACTTTCCAGAGAAAAGAGCTGCGACAGGTATAATCTCTCTGGGCCTCATCAAAGCAGTAATCCTGCAGCATGGATCATAGCACAGAGGTGGGGATACATGCAAGGGGACTAGGGACTATACATACATGTATGAGGGCTAGGGAAAGGAGGAGGCTGGTATTGCAATGGAAATAGTACGCCTAGATGGATGCAGACAAGGGCAGTTCCTGAGGGGCTTGGTGCTGAGGACTGATCTCGTGACAGACTCTCTCCAGTGACTTGTTCGGGCATTTTTAGTTCCAAAGAGAACTGAGATGGTACAACAATACTAGAATAATTGGAATGACCTAGAGTTGAGGATTGGCATAATAGGAACAGAAATGTAATAATATTAAGTGCAAAGTCATCACATTGTTATGGATTAATGCCAATAATTTCTCTACATATTGGACCTTATCTTTTGTAAATCTATTAAGAGGAAGAATATGTAGTCATATGTTACTGTGAGCTACCAGCATGACATGGCCTTAAAGAAGACCCCTAGGAAGGTGTATTGTCCCAGGAAGGAAAGTACTGCCATCCTAATACAAACATAGCAAAATTATCTGGTTTGCTATGTACTGTTCTGGTCAGCCATGTTCAGGAAGGGGAAAATTAAAAGAGAAACAGATGCAAAGAAGGTGCAGAGAGGATTGGGAGAAAAGAATGCTGTCTTCCAGGAGGAGGAGATTAGAAAATTCTATCTCTGTTAGCCTAAAAAATTGGCTATAAAGGGATGTAATTGCCTTCCAGAAATAAATCAAAGAAGTAAAAAGCGGAAAGAGAAAAGAGCTATATATATCAAAGTCCAGTGCTGGCACAGGAACAAATGTGTATAAAGGGGATCTGAAATTGTGCAGGAAAAGAGAAGAAAAGTCTTGACCATCAAGGCAGGGAGGGTGTGCAACAGCCTTTGTGTGGGAGGAACAGCAAAAACTGAGTAACTTTCAGCTGAAGCTCCGCTGCTTTATGGAGACATTATATAAGGCTTCCAGTAAAGGCAGGAGATGATGAACCCAGTGACTCGGGAAGTTCATTCCAGCTCCTAATTAGCCTATCATTTTAGTTCCAGGATGTTGTAATCACTCAACCTAAATGTATCAAGTGAGGCATACACTAAAGGCAAACCTATTCCTTGTATGTGGGAGCTCTGTGTTTGAGCTGAGTCTCACAGCAGCTTTTACACCAGAACCACTAGAGGCATTTTTCAGTGAGATGCAATGCATCACTAGCCATTGCTGTACACTAGCACAATGTCTACAGATCAAGGGAATTGCACATTCATGTAGCAAATTTAACTGCAATTCATCATCCTTGTGTTACATGTGTCAGAGAAGGGAAGTTAAAACTGGGGCTTTCTGATAACAAAACACCTTGCAAGAGGAAAATCTCCATTGTAATTACCTACAGACTTCTCCAGACATCTCAAATTGCTGTCGCCATCATTATTTAATGTGTCACTGCATCCCACTTTTCCTGAAAGTGCTGTTGATACAGTCTTCCATCCTTCCACAAGGCACAGCATATTTCCTTTAGCAGATTGCAATGAGGAGTCCATTTCCTAGACTCATCAAGGATTGCAGCTGTAGCTGTACTCAAGAAATTTTAATAGGAATCATCATTATGTATCAAAGGAAGGTCCTGACGAGAGTCATCAGCTCCTAAGGATATCTTGGCTACCCTTGGAGTTTAATATTCTATTCAAAGTGTATCATGACCTATGTGCAACTGAAAATTCAACTCTGCATTTCCACTGTTTTTGCATAGCTGGTAGAAGACATTAACTGACAGAGTCTTGGAAAATGATTAGAGGAATGGAGTACCTATCCCATAAGGAAAGGCTGAGAGAATTATTGAGATTGTTCAGCCTGGAGAAGGGAAGGCTTCAGTGTGACCTAAGTGCAGTCTTCAAATACCTGAAGGGAGCCTACAAGAGATATGGGGAGAGACTTTTTTCAAGGGCATGTAGTGATGGGACAAGAGAGAATGCCTTGAAACTGAAATAAGGCAGGTTTAGATTAAGCGCCAGGAAGAAAATTTTTACTGTGAGGATGGTGAGGCACTGGAGTAGGCTGCCCAGAGAAGCTGTGGATGCCTCATTCTGGGAAGTGTTCAAGGCTGGGTTGATTGGATGGTGCCTTGAACAACCACGGGTGTCCCAGCCCATGGCAGGGGTTTGTAACTAGGTGATCTTCAGGTTCACTTTGAACCCAAACCATTCTGTGGTTTTGTGATTCTACAAAAATGAGCAGACAGAAGCACAGCTTTGTTAAGGTCTAGCCAGACTGGCTGTAGACCTTTCTGTTCCACTGCTTCCAGTATTTTAAAATCTCAGATGGAAAAGCAAGTCTTAATTTAATGAGAAGAAAGAAAACACTGAATATTATTATCTTCATTATCAAACTCAATGCAGAATATTTCAGAGGTACAATTAACTAAATATCTTTCAGATCATAATGGATCAATAAATTCATTAACACCTATAGCAAGCATGTTTTGAACTTGAGTGAGCAGGTATCTTTTCATGTCTCAGTGCCTGAGTAGCAGCACTTATTTTTCATACATCTGGTGCATGCAGTTTCGACTGGAACTTCACTGGTATCTAAACAAACCTGAATTTCACTCCCCTTGGTACTCCCCAATTAGTACATATATTCATCAGATTTAATTTTAAGTAATTATCTACAATAAAATAGAGTAAGAGAAAGGCAGCTAAACAGTGATGGGAAAAAAGTAGGAATCACACAATGTGAAACAAACTATAAAGAAGAAAAGGTCAAAATTTTTTTTTAAACAAGCCCCATCTCAGTTGATTTCTGAGCTAAATAAATGTTTTATCTCTGTTTTGAGGACTCTTTACAACTTAATGTCACCATGTCATCACAACTGAGGTTTATGGCCATTTTGTGGCTTTCCCTTTAATTCAAAGACAGTTCTGAACCTTTCTCTTAAACACTTCTGTTGCCTTCTCCCAAAATCCTTCTCAAAGCACCAAAATTTCGACAATTTCTGTTATATGCTTCTTCTGCTCTCTTTTCATAATGCCTTCAGAATCCACTGCAAAAATTGTGATCTATCAGGTGAAGAGCTATGAGTACCCTTCTACATCCCTATTGCTACTGTTTTTTTTTAATTAAGTGAAAATTACAGTATGGCTATTTAAGAAACTGGACCAGTTTTTCATCTCATTTGTTTGGATGAGATAACTAACTCTTCCTATTATTATTATTATTATTATTATTATTATTATTATTATTGTCACTTTAAAAACATTTTATTATTATCATTGTCCAGAAAATCCCGTAGAAGAGATTATCTTTCTATATTTACCTTCTAGAGAGACATCCTTTACTGTTTGTCCTTTTCCCTGAATATGAGTATAGAGATTACTACTATTATTAAAATCTGAAATAACCATCCTTCCTGACTCACTGCTGAGTTTTCTGCCTTTTCTGACTATAATACATGGTTGATGAAATATGTTTTTCTGACAGGATGGTTTTTGAGCCTTCTGGTTTCATTAAAAAATTTGGTGTTTCAACAGTTTGTTGTCTGGAGAAGGAAACATCTCTTCTGGTGTCAATTTAAGGTGGTCATCACAGTCTGAAACAAACATGTGAGACTTTGCTCATCAAGCCTTTGTGTGATACACACCAGAAGGTCCCGGACCAGGAAGATCCCTTCTTGACTAAGTGTTAGATCATAGCCTTGGTTTGTGACAAAGAACAATGAAGACACAGGGTGTTTAAAAGATGTGCTTCAAAATACAGGACAGTGGTCAGGAAGCAGAGAGTTACTTATTTTTCTAGGTAGGAAGTTATTGTTTTCCTAATTAGAAGTCAAAGTAGAAAAATTAGATGCCTTTTTTTTTCCCACCAAGTTCTAAAATAGTTATGGGAATACTACGGCTTGGGCAAAATTCCTCAGTTGTGTTATCTATGTTGGTTTATTTTTCAGGATTTTTAAACCCATCATTCCTTCCTTTTCTTGACTAAAAATGATGTCACCCATAATAAAGTCATAATATCTTTTTGATCATTACTTCTCAGTGGGGAAGGCATAGGAAATTTTTAAAGAGAAAACTGTTCATCTTTATACTGTTAAAATGTATAGATATTACAGTAATTCTAATATTTCCCACTGAAAAAAAAGGGAACCATTCTTTTAGTCACTGTACAGTCTTTGGGTAAATCTTTCCAATGAGTGGAACAACAAGGAAGGGGTCAGAAGAAAAGCCAATGATAACAAGAATACTTCTGCCTATTCTACCTACATGCATTTTGCAATTACAACATGGGGTTAATTTTCCTTAATGGAAGAACTAATCAGATTTAAACATGTGAAGGAGAGAGTGGCAGAAACACTTCTGGGCATATACACATATTTCCCATGTGAATCTGTCTAAGACACCTTCATCAGGGAAAATGTCTATTTTTTTCCCTTAAAACATTTGAATCACATGAAAAAGTGTTAGCATATATGCACAGGATTGAAAGTGTATAGGTTTGGATTTTTTTGAGTCTCTTTTCTTCACATTACACTGTGGTAACATTCTTCCTCTCTTGTGTCAGCACTTTTGGTTTTCACTCTTTGTGAAAGTTCCTCATTTTACAAATGAGTAGAGTCTATTTGCCTTGTAAAACAATGCCTATGATGAGACCATTTTTTTTTGCAGGCATGAAGCAATCTGTTTTCGATTTTGAGAATGAGGGAATTTTATTATCTGTTTAAAGAACACTCTCTGGTTGCTTACTTTTTTCCCTGATGCATCAATAACACTAATAAAAAGGAGCAGATTAAGATTTGGCTCAAGCTGGAGGAACAAACCAAAACATCTCACATGGATACTTGGTATTCAGAAATGCTGCTTTTTCTTTCCACTTTTGCAGAAAGTTTCTTTTCTTTCGTAACATCGAATGAAATACTACACCAAAAAAAATAAATAACAGATTTTTTTTCCCCAGAAAATGCTGTTCACAGACATCAAGGAGTAAACACTCTGTGTCTAATACCTTCACAGGGAACTTGGGTCTTGATGATCTAAGAAGATCTACAATAGATGTGAAAAAGGCTATGAGTGGCTATGTTTATCATATTACTAATTTTCCTGCTATTTTGTGTTCCTCCTGTTTCTTTTAGGCACCTGCTCTTGCATTAGGTGCTCACTTTGTAAGTGTACTGGGTTGGACTGGTGGCTGCTTCACATGAAGGCCATGTGTGGCAAAATGGGACCTCACTCAACTGTCAGCTGAAGCATCTCTTTTCTCTCCACTCAACAATGTGAGTAAAAATAGAGATTGCTGAATGGAGTTTTTCCTCAACATAAGGCCTGGGGGCCTCTTAACAAAACATCTGTGAAATGAATTGTTCATGTGCAGACTAAATGTGTTGATTAAATTTCCAAAATTTTCTCTGGTCAATTAGAAAGCCACCTGTAGTGTATTTTTCCCTTAACCCACTAGGACACTACTGATAAGCTGCTGACTATTTGGAGCTAAATTGTGCTTTTATTTAAACAGTTCACAGTCATTTGAGTAGCTCTGTTAAAGTTCATGCATGCATTGAGATTTCTTCCATTAAGGAGGAGTGATTGTCAGCCTCATCCAGCTAAAAGCAGTTTCCTCTTGACACATATATGACTTTATGACAACTTGCAGATCCTTGCATGTGCTGCAGCTGATCAGGGGAAGTCTCTCTCTAGGACTAGGATGTAGGACAAGGTTTTGCTTTGTGACTTCCACCTGCCAGGTGCTGGGTTCCAGATCTTCCCGGGCTCAGTTTGCAGATGGAACTGCTCACTGACCTTACAGTGGTTAAAAGTCTTTATTGCTGCCTGTGTTAAAGGAACGTTACCTGAGTAAGAGTCTATGAGATTTTGTGGGTGTGAGAGATCAAAATCTGTTTGATCTGAGATCCTAACCCTGGTTTTGACACTTCAATGCATTATTTCAAAATGTTGCTGTGCTTGGTAGTTTGTTGTGTGTCCTCAGTACAAGATGTGGCCATCAGGTAGGTCTGGACTTCGCTGCCTGACAGGGTGGCAAAAATGGCTGGTGTTTAGTAGCTCGGCCAATCTGGAAACCAAGCACTACCATTTTGGAGAAAAAGTGAAGCTATCATCCTTTCTGCCATGATGGGTGGTTTGTGGCAGCTGCAATGTATAGACTGCCATGCAATTTGCTTCTACTGGGTCAGAAGCCACTGGACACCACTGGGTGGATGCTGGAGCTCTTTACTCTTTAGCAGCTCCCATTCCCATGGGACAAATTCAGCCCATCGCAGAGGAAAGAGTAGAATTCCCACAGAAGTAATGAGAATCTGAATCAGAGGCAACTGTTCTGCCCAACTTGAAGACTGCCAGTGTCTCAGCACACATAACTGGGAAAGATCCAGATGGAACCGATTTCCACAATCCAGTGGATGACATGAAGTGGAAAACATTCAAGGAGGGTAGAAAACAAAAAAACAAACAAATAAACAAAAAAACCCAAGAAAAACTCTTCTTGTTTCTTATTGCTCAACAGTTTACTATAGTTATTGTTCCATTTTGGCCACAGACTTGTGACCCCTCTCATTTTATTTCACACTGCTTTCAATTCCCTTTTTAAAACAAAACAAAACAACTCAAAGTGTTGCTAAAGCTGTGTCAAACTTATTTATTGCTGTTTGCAAGTCTTGCATGGGCTGATGTTAGTATCAATACCAGAGATGGATGGGACACCTGCACCATCCACACCATTGCACACACAGTGCTGAGCCACCAGCGATGTGCCTTGATTGGACATTGGAGTATTAGATGAAAAGAGAGGTATGTGTTAAAGGAATAATTGTATTTAACAATAGTCTGCATAAACAGCAGGCTTCCATCCTCATGCTAGCACTGCTTGAGGTTTTGAAGTGCTGCTAATGCAGGATGAATTAGTGTTTTCACAATCTAAATAAATACACACAGTATATCTATACATATATTCATATCTTAAAATGCATACATACAAATGCTTACACGTACAAATACATTTATATGCATACAATATGTCCAGAAAATTGTGATCAGTGTGGATGTCAGGAAAAGCACTGCCTGAACTAGCTTACATGTGTGTACAACAAGGCCTTCTCCTCCATATTACTGTTTCACCACCTTTATCCTGAGGTGCCGTGCCTGCTTTTGCAGAGGTGCTATTTACTGCTTACATGCTATTTTAAGGACACAGATGTACTAACACAAGTTCCTCTGTTCCATAATTTGCTCTGTCTCTAATGGGAGCAACCTGTCCAGTCGGCAGAAGACCCTCACCCTGGAAGACTCAAGACTGGAGGGAAGCTAAGCCATCCTTTTCCTGGACTGGCTCCATGTCAGGCATTCTGTTTTGCTTATAAAATGTGAGAAAAGCCCCAGTGGGGTGAATGGTACTTGTGCTGGCAAAGGAGAGAAGCAGCCTGCGGAGATGTAGCTTTGTTCAGAGCACAGATTCCTGTGGACAAAAGCCTCCCAGTTCGTATTTCCTGGTCCCCAGGAGGTTTAGCAGTCTGTAGCCAGGGACTTGTCCCTGGGCCCAAGCTTGCTCACACCGTGTGCCTTGGCGTGGGGTAGGAGAGACCCGTGTCTGCACTCCACGGAGCCCCGCGGATGCTGGCACTTCCAGGGCTGTGTGGCTGCTGGGTGGAGTTTTTCTGGAAGACAGTTCTGGAATTGGGTGCCTCAAGCCATCTACATCTTGCCTTAAGTCCCAAAGCACATTTTTTTTTTCCTGTTCCTGACTCAATGTGCCTCAGAAGACTTCTGGTAACAACTTGCTTTTGGCTGGAGATACCATGAGAAAATAACTCCCTCAGTGCTATTTTTTTTCCTGGCTCTCTTCTTCTGAGTCCTGGACAGAATTAGAAAAGTACAGTCACACCTCTCCTCCTTCAAACTGTGAATTTATTCCCAATCTTTTCACTTTTCCTCTTCTCCTGTGTATTGCAGACACCTTTGATCACTTTGTTCCCTTTTTGATTACTTTGTTCCTTGACTGTACTCTGTCCAGTGTCCCCACAGGCAGAGCCCCAGCAAGACAGGGTTTACTTGCCTTTACTTTAGACATCATCTGGCCAGTGGTGCATCCCTGCCAGCAGGAGCAATCCAGGGAAGGAGGCATCCCAGGTTCCAAAATGTATTGCTGAAGCTCTGCCAACAAATGTAAGGGTGAAATAATGGTATTCAGAAGATTATTTGCAGTTTTTGCTGGTGGCATCAGAATCTGATCTCAATTACAATGAAGCAACCAGGCTAGATTTGGATCTGGATTAGACTGACCACATTTAAGTCCCTTTTAAAAGTTTGCTACTCCAATGAATCAAGTTGTCTTGCACATAAAGGCATATTATTGTCCTACTTCCTTAGCATCTCTCTATTTGTTTGTTTATTCTTGGGCTTATGCATGAAATTTTCACCAGTAAAAATATAATAGGCTTTTAAATTAATTTAATTTAAAAGATACAATCGTCTGTGAAGACTCTTAAATTGAATTAAACCCATTTTGTTATGGACAGAGCATCAGCATTGCAAAGTTGGTCTAGTACTGCCCTGTATAAAGGTTTGTTTAAGCAGTTACTTCTGATTGTGCCAAGTGTTTACAATTCTGGATTAATTTTCTGACATTTCTAGCTGAGACCTTCCTAAGTGTATATCTCACTTAGATGCTTTTGCAGAAGCTAACAACCTGGATCCAGCTGTTTTTAAGGATGACATTAAGGAAATACACTGGCAAAAAGTTGATTTTATTTTTCTTTTGTCCCTTTGCTTTTAAGAAGGGCTAGTGCTTCCATGCATTGCCACTAGGATTTGAAACTTGTCAGGGGAGAATAATTTTTTACATCTGCAGTGTTTTCTCTCAGTTTCCAGTGAAAAGGAGATTGAATTTTGCATACACACCATAGCTTATTATTAGAATATTGTGAGGTATTTTTCTAAGAATTATGGTCATCTGCGACCTAATCTGCCCCGCCACAATTCCTCCCAAGATGAGACTCAGTTAAAGATATCCTGCATCTGGGTTTTCTTGGACATATCCTCCTTTTCTCACTCCGGAAACCTTGTCAATGCAGATTTTGAGGAATTCATATACATGTCCTGCCCAGATGGTCTGAGCATGTGTTGTAAGTCTGGTGCACTCCAGAAGTCCTTGATTTACAGCACAAAGTAATTGTCCATAGTGTGAGGAACACGGTCATGATACTCGCTCAATAAGTGCTGGAAAATACAGAGCCATGCTGCTCTACATAGGGAATCTTGAGCAAAATGGGGAGGTTTGGAAGCACCTGATTTGCTTAGGCAGACAGAGGGAAGAGGCTTATTTCTTACACCATCATTTTAATGCAAATTTTAAGCCCAAACTTTTAATGCTGCTTATGTCTGTATTATGAACATGAGGTGCATTGGTGTTCGCATTGTACTCTTGGGTTGTCCTGTTGAAAGATGGACAGTTTCTCACTGTAAAGAATCTTTTACCTGATGAATATTTAAGAAAATCACAGTTATGATTTTAATCTAATATGACTACAAATTAAAGCATGAACCACAATAAAAGAGTTGGTCACTGAAATGTGATTTCCTGCAAGTCTGCCTGCTATTTGATGGTGGTAGCAAAGCCTTGGGCATAGAAAAGATGTCAAATCCAAAACTGAGTGGGTGAAAGTGTTATATAAAGTTCCAAATCAGGAAATTTCCACCTAGGATGACCTAAAAAAATGAACAAAAACATAAAGCATATAGTCAAAAACTGTTTGATACCAATGCCCCTGAACAGCAACACTTAAAATTACTACTGCTCATGTCATTTCTCCCAGGTTTGGTTTGTGATCTCTGTGTGTACTAATGTGCCAGAAGTGCATACCTTTTGGGAAACTTTGTGGCCTGCATTATGCAGTCAGTTAGCTGCAAAGACAGCAGGTCTCATACATTTGAGCTGGGCTCATGCATTTTTGGACTTATTTATGGCTGGGATTTTCCATGTATTTTGTCCTAACACCACATGGTCATTAAAAACTCAGGAGGTATTGGACTGGCATGTAGGGCCTTCCTTCACAGGTAGGACTGAGGCTGCTCTGACCTTGTAGCTTAAGCAATGAAACAGGAAAAAAAATTTGCTTTGCCAAGATAAATCAGGCTTCAAGTTCCTGGGGCTGCTCTGCACTTGGCTTCCCCTCTGCTCTGTAATGCCATGCTGGTGGCCATCCATGTCCAGACAGGTACTTCATCTGCATCACACTTATGTTTGGTCTGTCATTTAGGGGTATTTTAGAAAGGGTTTTATTTTTGTTTGTGTGTTTGCATTTTTTTTGTGCAAAGGCTGTTTCACTTTCACTTTACCTTTCTAAGGTAAATTGGAATCTAATCCTTGACACCCTGTGAAGATACAGGAAAAGTTGAACTGGTCATGTTTGGGTCTTCCATCTTACTGGTCATTGCTCATTTTTCTTCCAAATCAAGTCAAACCAAGCAATTCCAGAAGTTACCTTGAAGCAAAATTTTGGGAAGAATTCCTTTTAAAGACATTTTAAAATGACAGAATATGCACGTATCATACTTGAATTTAACATTTTGAATAGCATTTTAATCCCTGTATTTTTATTGGAATAATATAAAATTTCAGAGTATATCTGTACATTAAGTGTCAAATTTTCCCACAAGCTGCATATTGCGCTGGAAAAAAGGATGAGACATATCAGTTCATATTAGGCACTGGTGCCACACATAAAACAAAAGGGATGGACTCTATCAGTTAGGATCATGCTTTGATGATGTGTCCTCAATAATAATATTCAGAATTGCACAATATGTCAGAGAGCTGCCACTAAGTCAAGAAAAAAATGGTGCATCATGAAACAGGTAACAACATAAATCCATAGAGAAACAATAATTATTGGAAACATCTTTTTGGGATGAGAATCACACTGCTTTTAAAATATGTTCATGGAGAAATTTTCCTTTCAGTTTATAGAATATGAGAATAACTAGTTGACCCTACTGGCCTTTTCCGACAAACTTACATTGCAAGAAATTTTTCCAACCTGTTTTTATGTGAAACGAATGGAAATAAAAGCAGATTTGGGCCCTGTTTCTATATGGTTCATATTAGAGATGGGCTCAAACCAAACCCACTAGATCAGAACATTCCCAGACTTTGAGGAAGTTTGGCTCTGATTTCAGTTTTAAAATTCAGTGCTGGTTCCTTTCAACAAGGAACTAAATCATCTGAGCACTGCTTTGGGAAATTTGGATCCAGATCAGTACTTTGCAGCTGCAGCTGCAGCTCTCATTGAAATCTAGAGCTTCTTGAGACCAGTCTAGCGGGGGTCAGGAGACCATGAGGCTCCCCCAACATCTCATCCTTGCAGACAGCCCAAGTGAGGGCAATAGTCACACCTGGCTTCTGCCAAGAAGGAGATCTGGAAGGAAGAGGTGCATGGAGAGCACACACACACAGTGCCATGTATCAGCCCTCACAGGAAGGTTGTGTATCCCAAATCAGCCAACACTCAGGTTAGTTTTCCTGTAGTGTGTGGACTCAATGTGAAATGGGCTGACCTGCTGTTGAAGGACTTGGTCCATACCCTTGAAAAGCAAGTCTATTCTAACAGTTCTATTTGACAAGTTTTCACTGTTTCGATCTCTGTGGTGTAGTTTGAGGACTGGGGTGGTGTAGGAGCTGATCGGTCAGATTGGCTAGCAAAAGTGTTAGTGGAAGCTTACAAAATGCTTGATCCTGGAAAACCAAGAGCTGTGAGTCCTGGAGATTTGCTGATGATGCCAGTGAGAGGCAAAACAGACCTGAAGTTTGTGCTGCTGTTATATGTGGTAAAGCCACTTTTATTACTTTTTCCCTTGAAGTCAGTCAAAATAGTCTAAACTTGTTTCTCCCAAGTTGCCTGTGTGACCACATCAAAGCCACTGAGATGCTGAACCTCTGCACCAAGGACAGCAGGTACTTCAAGGAAAAGAATAAATACACCTCCCACATTTGGTCCCATTCTCTCTGGCTCAGCATCATGGCTGAGCTGCAGCCATGTAGGGGAGGCCCTGCAGTGATGGACTCATGAAGAGCACAGTGATTTCCTCCAAACTCAGTATCTGCACAAGGAGAGAGGAATTCTTAGAGACTTCAACTGGAAAAATGGACCTGTATCCTAGGTCCATTCACTGAATGGCTTTTAGTGAACCTTTTGTTCACTAGATACATCCTTCACCCTTCTGTAATATAAAGAGAGCAAAATGATTTTTATTCCTTTGTTGCCAGAGATCTGATTTGATTGTCACAGTGCAAGCTGCTGTTCAGCTAATAAAACAAGTGCATTTACACCTCTGTAGTTTGTCACGATGCTGTGTACGACTTGTGCGATAAGAAATACGTGCCTTGCAATGTTTCCATGAACATTGTGATCCTGTTTGGCCATGAGGATTCCTGAAAACTGAGCATGGCACAGGGAGGAGACAGAAGATGTACTTGGGAATGGGAGCAGTATAATCTGTGTTTCCCCATCTTTCTTAGAACCCATTATTTTTTTTACTTCAATCTGATGCACTCATTCTGTGTCAATTTCAGCTGTTCAGTACAGTGACAATCTTTCACTTTCTCTTTGTATGCCACCTAGAACAAAGGAGAGCCCATTTACAGTTAATCTTTGGTGGTTTTGTATTAAACATGCTTACTTTTAACACTACTTTTAAAGATCTCTTAACACCTTCCAGGTTTAAATATTGACTGGTCAAAAGTCACTTAAATAGATAACTCACTGCAGTGCAATTTTTCAAAAAGAAAGATTTTGGCCGTCTCCAGTTCTTGTTTCATATGGACTTTATTCTTCATGTTAAACAATCACTTTAATTGAGCCTATAGACCTCTTATAAAATTGCAATCCATCAGCTATTATGAGTTCAAATGAAACAGCAGAGAGTGAACCAGTGTGGGAGAAATTGTCAGATTCTTTGAGGTGGTTGGAAGGAAACCTATTCCCCAAATAATAATAACAAGACATCTTGTACCATCACTCATCAAGCTCCTAACACCTAATCTGATAAAGAGCAAAGTTTTCAACAAGTTCTTCAAAGGGGTTATGGTTTAGTCGGCCACTAAATATTTTTGTATAACCTCTTGTGGAAGTGTAGCATTTCCCTAAGCATGTGAAGGTGCTAACTCCTGTTACTGACTTGCAGAAAGCTCTTCATGACCTTGCTGAAGGTTGATGGAGCATAAAGTGGTCCTTGCTGAAGCTGGAGCTGCATCTACAAAGACGCAGTGAGTTTGAGCTTTTTCCTTCAGCTATTAAATTGTCATTGAAGTTGAACATGTAATATTCTACTTTCCAAATGCCTTAAATCATTTTGAAGCCACTTTTTATGTGCATTTTGACTTTCAAACAGGATTGATTATGTCTAAGAATCACAGAATACTTTTCTGGGACTCTAATTAGTTAGGCTGACCTCATGTCCTGACGAACTTTGGCAAAAGCTCCTTTTACTCCTTTTCCCAGTGGGACAAACTCCATTTACTGAACCGTTATTTTACCATGTTAAAAAAGGTGAAAGGCCTGATACTTTTTATACTTTTGTGATTCCCTCATGAATGGAAATTACATTAAGAATGGAGGATTATCCTTACATTGTAGTCTATGGTAATTTTACAAGGGAAAACGGAGGTATATGTTACTCTGACCTCATTTTTGCCAGGTTACTGTGAAGTAAGCAAAGTACTGGAAATGTGTATGTAAAAAGCTCACATAGTTAAGGCCAGAATCTGCCAAAATCCATTTTTACCCCTAGGCTACTAGTCCTACAGTCTGGAATTCCCTCTCTATTTATTGCCCTGGAATTCTGTTACTTTTACAGTACTTGAGATTTCTAGGTCTAATGCTATTAGAGTTTTACAAGGGAACAGTCTCCCGAGTAAGATCTGAGTTAAGCATTTGGCTGACATGCTCCATGACTGACAAAGTTACTGCAATTGAGTATGATCTCCTATTTAGGTCAACTCTACAGTTATCTTTCCATCCCTTTTTGGTCTTACCTGGAGTAAGACCAAAAAGTATGTGATTTTTTTTTTCCTCTCTTGACTTATCTTCTCTTTATTTCTCCTTATATTGTTATTTTTCATCATCTTGTACCATTTTGAGTTTGTCTGGAAGAAAAGAAAGCCCTAGAGTTACAAAGATTTATGGACATGAGTAAGCCTTAGACAATTCATTGGTCTGCTGGAATGTGTGTAATTGATAAAAATTAGCTCGGCAAGGGTGATTCAGCTGGACAAAGTTACTCATTTGCATAAGTCTTAGTGCAGCATGTAGCATATGTAATTCAAAAGCAGTGTCAGTCTGAGATAAGCACTCTCCTTGCCCCTGTGTGTGTTTTTTTTGTCTCAGGAGTCTTAAGCGAAACACATTTTTAACAGCTTCAACAAATCAAATAAAAATTTGGAAACAAAGACAGTCTTAAAAAAAATCTGTCAGCAATGATTATTCTTTTTTTTTGTTGTAGGTACAGTTTCAATTGAAAAGAGTTCTGCATTAAAAAAATTCTGGGTTTAAGAAAGCTCATTGATGCTCATGTACTTTTGCAAGTTAAATATTCACGCATAAAAATGCATTTCACTGCATTATCCATCTCATGGAAGCTCAGCCAAGCAGAAATGTTTCCTATCAAGCAGAATTTGATGCAAACCTTTTCTTCACATTTGTGTACAGCTACCTTGGGTGGACAAAAGGAATTGCAACAGTTTTGTGGTTTGGAGCACATGTTGTCTAAGCTATGGATGCTGAGAATCAAGGTACAAAAACGCTCTGAACCTCACAAAACACTGACCTGCTGGCCCTGAAACCACAAGGAGTTAAAGCAAGTGCTCCCATGCAGAGATAGTCCCAAAGACCTGAAAGTAAGTTAACGCTTCTGATCTCTCCTGGATCAAAGGGAGAATGCTCAGCACCTTGCAGGATCACAGCAATGCAACTCATTGGCTTGGGACCAGCCTGCTTAAATGAAGCCATGTAAAAGAGTAAAGAAAATATGGTAAGCAGGGACCAGAATAAACAATTAGAGATGGCTGAGAAGAAAAAGGGGTCAATTTTCTTTTATTTGTCTGTCTGACTCTTTTTTGACTTGAAAACTTCTGCACTGATATCAAAGTAAACTCAAAATGTTTGTGCTGGCAGAATTACACTTGCATCAGGTTCATTTGGTTTTACTGTCAAGCTAAAGAGCTTGCAGCCACACAAACCTGTACCTGTTCTGAAAATTAAAGAAAATTAATGAGGCTGGATATGATTTTGTTCGTTGAAAAAATTTGTTGTTCTTGCATTTTCCTAGAATTTCCTGCTCTTGGGATTGCAGCATTGAAATTTTGAAACTTGAGGAGACCAAATGCACAGAATAGCCATGAGTCTGGATGGGTGGGAGCCAGTCCCCAGAACTGCCAACCTGCAGCATGTCTCTGCTCCAGGTCCACCTCCTTCATCTGTCTGGAAATCACTGAGCAGAGGATTGATGAGCACAGTGAACCCAGCTAATAATCACTTCCCTCCCGTCCCTCCCTGTGGGCAGAGGCTGGGCTCTGCTCCAGCTATTTGGCTTGTCTGGGAATACATCAGCCTGGGTGCAGGACAGAGCACCTCCTGACTGGGAATCCTGGGCTGATGGATCCTGGGCTGGACCTTGCTGTGGATTAAGCAACGGGCTAGTGGTACTGCTGGAAAGAGCCTGCAGGTTGCCTAGCCCAGCTCCAGTCCCACAGGGAAAGGCAGCCTCTGCCCCTTGTCACTTCTTGCACCTCCACTGCATCTCTTGGACCACCTTCACCTACGATTCAGCTCCATTTGTTGTCACATTCATCATCCTTGTGCATGCAAAAACAAAAAGGCAAATTACTGCCATGGAAAAAAACCCCAGTTTTTCAAATGAGAGAGAAGTGGAAGTTTTGAAACTGTAGGGAACTCATCTGGTATCGCGAAAAATATCTTCATTTCAGCTGTGGGTGCAGGGATAGCTTGTGCAGCTGCTGACAGGTATGTTTTTAGGGACACCATCAGAAATTTATCACTAAATGGCCTAGCTATCTGGAAAACCTTTAGCAGTGCCATTTGAAAGACAATTTCTTCTGAGTTTTCTGGACTTGATTCTGATCTCATGCTACTGTGACGGGGATGTGCTGGTTTTACTTCAGCACAGACACACTAGACATATTTTATTTTTTTTTCCTCAGGATGTCTCTCAAATTGTCTGGTTGGAGAAGAATATTTACATTTGCTCTTTTTGTTCTTAATTCAAAACCCACCTCCCTTAATCTTCATGGTCTGTATGTTATAGCCTTGCATTTGCCAAATGAAAGACCTGAAGCTGATTTACATGTACATAACTCTGCTTATTTTCATAGCTGCTCCTGACTTACATGTGGAACTCCCAACTGTGAACATTTTCTCTGCCACTTTTTCCAGACTGTGCATTCTAGATCTCTTCACATTATGGCCCATGAGTCACACAACGAAATGTCTAACAGGACATTTGTGTTATGTCTACAGCAGAAAAAAGACCTCAGTGGTTTCACATGAGAAAGTTGAATCCTAAATGTGGGTGGAAAAAAAGTAAAGAAAAGGGATAAAAAGATACCACCAGATAAATATGATACTTGTATTCTTTTCCTGTAAAAGATTTACTTATGCAAATAAACCACATTTTCAAAGACACTTCTTGGGGTTTTTTTCATACTTTAAACGGATCACCTTGAACAAAAGCCATATTATGAAGGAAAAAGAAAACAGAAAACAAGTCTGACCTTGAGCAAATTTAGTGTGGAAATGATTCATCCCAGTATCATCTTAGTCAGATAGTCAGCCTCAGCTAATCATAAACCCATGATTGTTGTATATGTGTGAGTGTATTTATATACATATACATATATACATATAAAAATATACATATTTATTTGTGGCCACTCATATTGGAACTAGAGATGAACTCAGCATCTCCCACACATACCACAAATTAGTTTGTAAGACCCTGTTCAGGGGAGACCTTAATTATGCATTAGTAATTCTAAGGTGCTGCATAAGTTTAACAGCACTCACATGCTTTCTGAACTGAATTGCAAGAACGTATTCCTACCCATATTGAAATCTGTTGAAAGACCAGCTCAATGCTGCTGACTTGACCTTATCCAAGAGCTGCACCTCTGTCCACATCTAGTGAAGCTCAAGGTTTTCTTTAAGCAATTGAAACAGAAATGCTGTATTCAATATGGAAACATAAACAAAGTTTGGTGTCTATATCTAGGGGACTTGTCAGTAGAAAGTGATTGCAAGCTACAGCCAGTGGTACCCCTTATTCAGAAGGGGGTTATGAAACATTTGTCCCTTAAGGCTGTTTGTGAGAAATCCCACTTTCTATGTGACAAAAACAAACCAGGCCCTTCTGGTCCTCCGGTCAAATCGGTGAAAATGAGAACTGCTGGGGACCCTGGGGGGCTTTTCCATCCGACATGCACATCTTTAGCGAGGGGGGAAAAAGCAAGGATTTATGAAAGCCCAGAGGAGAGAGGGAAATAAAATAATTGGTCCCAGTGTGAAATTAGAAAGGAGCAAAATATATTTGTGCTGGGTGTGTTTCACATGTCAGTTTATGGACTCTAAGCAATCAAAATAATTACTGGGTCGCAAACATGATGTCCCCAGTTGCCCACATTTTATCTTACCTTTTTGTTTTTCAAAGAGGTTCAAAACCAGACAGAACATACTATTCCTTCACACTCTGTAATGTTTATGTTTGGAAATGAGATTAGAAGTCTTCAAATGAAAGACAGTTTTATTTCAGGGAGATAAAATTGCTTATTAAGCCTGCCCTTAAATCCAGCTGCCTGACCAAACCCCAAGTGTTGCAAAGTGCAAACATTTCTGTGAGCTAGAATTTTCTCCTACTTTCACTGCTGCAATCAGCAAGCTATTGTTAGGCAATAGGTGTAAGTATATGAGTATATGGGTGGGTGTGTTCGTAAAGAATGGATAATACCCTTTATACAAATCTACTTTTAAGTTTCAGCAGTAAATAGAACACATTCTCTCAATCTCTTTGTTCTTTGGTCAAACTTTGACTCACACTACTTTCCAGAAATGTTCCTATTTTTTTTTAAGAGTCCCAAAGCTACCTATCAAAATCAGTACTTTTTTTTCTAAAAAAATTCCATTTAGAAAGAAGGAAGTAGAAGACAACAAAGGCGGACAGCCTGTGACAATGACTCATTATGTTCCTTATAAATTATGGCTGTGAATTTAATGCAAATTGTTTCTCACAGTTTCAAAACCCACTGTAAGACAATAACTTAGGGCTACAGAAAGAGAAGCACCTAGAGAAATAAAGGCATTTAAAAATTTTTGTAAACAGAGCAAAATGTGCAATAAACAGGAGTTATTTGGAAAGCACTTGAAGATGCACTAGCAGATTAATTTCATGTTGCAGCACGCAAAGCTAAAACAGAATCACACTCAAACTTGTGGCTCTTGTGGTATTTATTAAGCCTGAAATTTCTGTAATTTGTTTGGCAAGCTACCATTACATGGGGCAATACTAATCGGGAAAAGATCTGAAACCTTCAGGAAAAGCGGCAGATGTTCAACCTCTGGAGTTCAATCTACTCTGACTAGAAAAAGCACTTTCTTTCTCCATGTCAGAGGTGAATTTGGGCTGCAGGAGAGCAGAGCACTGCAGCACACACTGAAAGCTTAGCACACCACCCTGTTGGAAGGGAATAGAAAGGCTCATGGACTCTCGGTCTCCATGTTGTCTCAGATTCAGGTACTTTGTTACAATTTCTATCAGGAATGGGAGAGTCTTCAGAGCCAAGTGTGCACTCTTTGCTGTGAAGCTTGAATATTTGCTCTGCTTCCCAAACCAGGCTGGTAACAGAGTTATTGGTAAGTGTGGCATAAGCCTCCAGATGTGTTTGCAGTTGCTAGAATTTTTATGTTCTTATTCAAGAAGATGAAGCCTTACAGCCACATCATTACAACTACCTTCCCCTACCTACTGTGTTGGTACAGCATCTCAGACAGCACTTGAAACCAAATCAAAGACCTCCACAGCTAAAGGTACAAATAATTACAGTCCTGTCCAGAGGACTACACTCTGCTATGCCTTCTGGAGAGCAAATACCATGAAGGGATACCCAAAGTTCAGTGACTAGCACATAGTGGCCTTAATTGATCTGCTCTGCAGTGACTTGTGGCTGTCTCTCAGAGAACAAGGATCCATTAAAATTTGTAGACAAAGAGCTTTAGCCTAGAGTCCTTTGGTGTTCAAGTCTGCTACTCCTAAACACGTCTCTTAATTGTGCAATGCAGCCACATCATTGCTATACTGGAAATCACTTTGTTTACAAAATAATTTTTTATGTCTTAGTTCTCTTTGAGGGTCAGAAAACAGATTTGGAAACTTTCCTGATGTACCTTTAAGAAATGTCTTAACTACCAACAGGAGCTAGCTGAGTCACCACTAAGTCACCATGTCCCTGGGCATACACTACAGATGTAAGTTACAGAAGAAGCATTTTGGAGGAATTGTGTTGGTGCATGTACATATATTTGTGTACAGCCCTAATTATAGTTTCAAACAATGTGTGTAAAGGATGTATAAGGATGAACTCACTCATATCTGGCTTTTACAAATACTTTGGTAACTGTGACTGAGTTCCAGCTCATTCTCTCCTCAGAGGGATAGATCTGACAGTGTATCATAAGGGATATTTTCCTGTTGTTTTAAGAAAGCAAGGTCCTTTATCTTTCCATGAAATTACAAAGAGTTTCCTTGAAGCCGTACCTTATCACGCATCCTGACCAGCACGGAAGCACTCACTCCTGATCATTACATTAAAAGGTCTTTTGAGGAAATGGTTTGAACCTTTGATCCCAAGAAAACTATTTGATAGAGCATGTTTTATATCCTATGTGTATTTCTTTAGTGTAGCATTATTAATAGTTCTGCTTTTCCCACCAACTTCTTTAGCTGCTCATCTTTTAGATATAAACTCCCCAAGAAACAACACTTTTTTCTTATTAAGAGCAAGTGTAACAACTCTTCTGTGTTTTCAGAGATTCCACTCTATTGACAGTGGACTGGATTAAAGGACTGTAATTTGGGTATTATTACTACAGCTATCAATGGGAACACCATGTCTTTACCAGCTCCCCAGGCTTTGGGCCAGATTGTCACCCCACCTAATTCATCTCCTAGCTCTCTGTCATGCCCCACACCCTATCCAGGTGAGCTTGACTGAGTTTAGGTAGACAGAGTCAGACCCCTGTTTCACCTTGCCATCCTGGATGGTGAAATAATGCTGACATAAATTCAGTAAACCCTCAGCACGTCAGTAGGTATGTGAGCCCAGGAAGGAAAGGGGAAGACTGTTTTCAGGAGGAAAATAAAAAGGCAGAAGGCTGGAGGGGAGCAGCATGGTGAAATACAGATGGAGCACAGGATAAAACATCTCCTTTTAAGGATGACACTGAGCTGCCACCCTTTTCTATACACTCCAGCCTTGCCGTGGGGCAAGGTGGCTTCAACCAAGAAAGCTCTGTCCTCACATCTGGGTGGTAGTGAAGAGATACTGGGGCAGGAAGATTGGATGACTGACTTCATCTGCACCATTTCCTTCTTTTGTTACTGTACCCTTTATCTGGTTGTCATTCCACACAGTTCCTGACCATCCCTTTGTACTTGACAATAAGTGGAAGAGAAGTCAGAATACAAGCTATTATAAACAGTTGCATTAATGCTCCCTGCTAATGTAATATTCCCTCCTACAGTGTTTAAAAAGTAATTCAGTAATTGTTGTCTGAGTGGGTTGCACTTTCTTCTGAGAAAAAAAGAAAAAGTAGACACCTCTTACATTGTATTGCCTATCCTTAAAATGCATCACTGAAACTAATGTCTCTGATGACCTAAGTGATGCTGGCTATCAGCTTTCAGCTGGCAGGCAGGGGTAGGTCAGTAAGGCTACATCAATCCTGGGTTTCAACCATCTTCCTGCCATTCCAGGAGTCCACAGGGCAACTGTGTAATCGGCTCATACTCTTTTCTCACTTTTGCTGCGCTTTTTCTGCTAAACCAAATGCGTTTCCGGACAAATATTCATTGTTTTTCCTGCATTATACTCCATTGCTTTGTGTGGCTGCAATTAGAATGGCTCTGCCCTGGGTTCACTTCTGGCATAGTCTCCATACTCTCTCAGGAATGCCATGTTTATAGTGCTGCTAATAATCAGAGTAAGATAAGCTGAGGGAGTTTCTGAGGTTGGCTTTCAGGATTCTTTAAAAAAAAAAAATTAATGACACTATCAGCAGCAGCTTCAGTTCCTAACAAGTGCGTTATCATGTCCAGACTCCCATCTGCCATGATCTCATGGTCAGTAAATCGTGCCAAGCACAAGGCAAAGAGGCACAGCTCTGGGTACGATATGGAGAGTGTGTGACAGTATCTCTTGGCACAGAATTGCAGAGTGTGCTCAATGACTATTGCTTTACCTCTTTAATATGCTCTGGCTATGATGACATATGTATGTGTAGTATAACATGATCTCAAATGGTTGTAAAATTTGTTGAGTGAGTAAGTGAAAAACAAGGGAACACCTGGATCCTTCTCTAGTGTCTGATCCTGCACACCATGTGTCTGAGTCTCAGTGGAAGTAATTAACCCACTCTGATCTTCACTCCAAGCAACATTTTTTCATATCTTTATTCCACCTGCTATGTAAGAGCTATTGGGCAATATTTGACAATATAAGGGAACCAAGAGGTGTGTTTCCCACTTAGAGCTTCCCCCAGGTCTACTTCTCTATCCTCTCTCTGGAAGCATGACCAATTACAAGACATATATGAATGTACCTTTTTTATATGTAGAAACTGTAGTATAAGACTGTAGTATGAAACTGTAGTAATGAGACAGAAGAAGAGTAATTTAAAAAGAAATATATTCTGTAAAAATACCCAGAGTGTTCAAAGACATGCTATAACTCTGCTTACCGACTTGAATTTCTGTTCATCTGCTTTATTAGTTTGATTTCACACATGATGATAAGAGACAAATTTCAATGTCTTCTGTAGGAGCTTTGTGTAATTAATGGAGCATAATGTCTTCTCCAGGAGCTTTGTATAATTAATGGAATATAATCTGAAGATTAATCTAGATCTCAACACATTCAGAGAGGTGTAAGCAGTATTTAAAAGGAACCCAGAGTCCTCCTCTTTCTTTCCACTTGGGTATGAAAAAAACAGGAAATCTACCTGGGGGTCCTTCCCTCAGCTTCCCAACAAAAAAAGCCAATAAAGAAATAATAGTGGAGGTGAGAAGCAAAGGGGAAACAGGATCTCTGAATGCTAAGGTGGGCATGGCACAACACAGCACGCAGAAGAACGATGAGTGTTTGTGTTTTAAATGTTCCCCAGTGCA
This sequence comes from Vidua macroura, assembly GCF_024509145.1. Lineage (NCBI taxonomy): Eukaryota > Metazoa > Chordata > Aves > Passeriformes > Viduidae > Vidua > Vidua macroura. Next base: position 71,553,244 of record NC_071573.1, read on the forward strand.
ATAACAGCTCTCCTGCAGTACAAGCAGCACCCTGAAGCCTGGTCCCACCTTTCTATTTCATCATATACCTGCCAGACGGTGACAACACTAGTCTTAAAAATGGGCAGCGTGCATGCATTTGGCTTGTGCACTGTTTATTTTTTTACCTCACTAGAAACATAAGCTCTAATATATGTTTCCACATCTCTTAGCTGCCAAGATCAGAGCTGCAACTCAGCAAAATGTTTAGCAGACTAGAGTGCAGCAGAGAACATGCTTAAATTACTGTAGAAATGAGATGAAATCTTTTTTCTACTTCCGTCGCTATTCTTTGACTTTGTATTTTTTCTCACTTAGATGATCAAATTCATTAATTTTCTCTTCCATATATATGTAGTCTTTGAATGTCTACTTTTATGCACTTGGAGGCACATTAAAGAAAGAGCTGCTTTGTTTAGGACTGCTGATTTGTAATAACTTATAAGAAATCTAGAATTGAATGACATTTTTTTGTGATCTTTTTCTGAAATAAATGATGCCAGAAGACCTGAAACAGGATTTGACATGACTTTATGCATATTTTTGTTTGAGTTTTGCATCATTTTGTCTTAATATTTTCTGAAACAAGATTTCTGTTTTTTTTGTTTTGAGGCAATAATTAATTTCAAAGTTTGTCTGAATTTAATGCTAATTTTTAAAGGGATAAAAAAATTCAATGAAGAGCTAAAAATCACCAAATTGAAAACAAAATAGCCTATTCTGAGTTGAATGAAAGTTTCAGTCAGTAGTAAACATTTCTGTTGTCTTGTTATTGTTGTCTTGTAAAAAATGTAGTTTCAGACTAAACCAAAACAAATGAATTTTTTTTTTTTCTTGAAATAACTGAAAACGGAACTTTTGAAAGCTGCAATTGAAACCACACAAGTAAGTTGCAAAGGGAAAGATAATTTGCCCACCAATCCAATAGTTGTGGTCAGCCATTGGATGAAAATGAGTGGGATTTATCTAAATTAATTCACCAGTTAAGGTTCTGCTGTATAAACCTGATCTAGTCCCTGAAAGTTTCTATTATAGCCAATGGCATGAGATGAGCAGTTTTTTGGAATATGTATCACATCAACTCTCTCCAGTACCTTTTTAGAACGGCATGGATCAGAAATTCCTACTTGTTTCCTCTGGCAGTGAAAAGAGACCAGTGGCACTGCTTAAATTTCTACAACTCATGCGAAGTTGAACGGAGTGAATTGCACCAATTATATCTTTCCAAGGAAACAGAGGTCAAGCCCAATGCAGCTGAATTATATGAAATGGAATGATTTTGCTATTCATCTTGTCTTCTTGCATGGATGGTAAAGAACTCCAGATCTCAAGACAAGCTCCCTCATCACTCAGGAATACAGAAGAAAAAGTCCCCTTTGCAAGATCAGAGCCAGTTCTACCAGACATTTCAAAGTCAGATCAGTCAAGTAATAATTAACTTTAATTGGCACACCCACAACTGCAACATTTATTCAGTGCAGTTGAATGATTTGAAAATCATGGGCATTCTTATCTTTAAATGAAGAGAGCAAAGAAAATAAACTTTAAGCAATATTTCTAATATTACCATTGCTATTTTTGTATGACTAAGACCAGACAGAGGTGTCCTGGCATGAGGTAGTGTCGCATTTTAATGTCTGGTCCTTGCAGTCTTAGTAAGGATGAGCACTGCTTTTCTCTAAAATGACTCTTACTCTGTGTTATCAAACCAGCTGTCAAGGGCTGATACAGCTCTTGAGGGAACTGGGCTCTGGGGAGCCAGTAAGTTCTTACCTGGCTCTCAAGCATATGGACAGCAACTCGTCTCCCCATGCTCAAGTGGGGCAGCCTGCACTGTGTTTTCACTGGTCTTCTGCTCTTCCCTGTGCTTCAAAAAGGACACTGTGTCTGTTTACAAGGAATTAATATCTGAACTGGACTTTAACTGTGCTGCTCAATGACATAAGCTCAAGAAGCAGTTTTAAACATTGCATTTAAAGCCAAACCCAAGTGCGAGATAGGCAGCCACTCAATGAATATCTTTGCAGATGAAGAATAATTTCATTACAGTTATGAGTGGTGTGACTTGTCTTCACAAAGATCTCCAGTGTCAGCAATTTTCCTCTGGGTACAAAAGATGTGACATAAAATATAGTGATAAAATCAAGGAGAAAAATACATACTGGTGGAAGGAAGGAAGGAAGGAAGGAAGGAAGGAAGGAAGGAAGGAAGGAAGGAAGGAAGGAAGGAAGGAAGGAAGGAAGGAAGGAAGGAAGGAAGGAAGGAAGGAAGGAAGGAAGGAAGGAAGGAAGGAAGGAAGGAAGGAAGGAAGGAAGGAAGGAAGGAAGGAAGGAAGGAAGGAAGGAAGGAAGGAAGGAAGGAAGGAAGGAAGGAAGGAAGGAAGGAAGGAAGGAAGGAAGGAAGGAAGGAAGGAAGGAAGGAAGGAAGGAAGGAAGGAAGGAAGGAAGGAAGGAAGGAAGGAAGGAAGGAAGGAAGGAAGGAAGGAAGGAAGGAAGGAAGGAAGGAAGGAAGGAAGGAAGGAAGGAAGGAAGGAAGGAAGGAAGGAAGGAAGGAAGGAAGGAAGGAAGGAAGGAAAGGAAGGAAGGAAGGAGAGGAAGGAAGGAAAGGAAGGAAGGAAGGAAGGAAGGAAGGAAGGAAGGAAGGAAGGAAGGAAGGAAGGAAGGAGAAGGAAGGAAGGAAGGAAGGAAAGGAAGGAAGGAAGGAAGGAAGGAAGGAAGGAAGGAAGGAAGGAAGGAAGGAAGGAAGGGAAGGAAGGAAGGAAGGAAGGAAGGAAGGAAGGAAGGAAGGAAGGAAGGAAGGAAGAAAAAAAAAAGCAAAACAACAAAAGAAATAAACTGAATGGATAAAAGGAAAAGAGAAAACGTAAGAATATACCCTAGTGACTGAAATGGTCATGTTGCTCTATGTTGTATAGAATAGGGCAGAAAAATCAAAAAACCCACCAAGGAGTATGTAGAAGAGAGCAAATAGTATATGTGCTGAGTGGACTGGGAAGGATCCACTGGCTAATAGCATAGATAATCTGCTTTAATGGGGACAGATGAGCTGTGGCTGGTTTTTTTGGAATGCTTTCTTTAGCAGTGCAGGTTCCAAAATTTTTCCTCTTAGTGTTGCAATGTGCTTTGCAGGAAATATCTGAATGCCATTAAGATGTGACTGCCATACTGCATTTTTTAATTTTAGACAGAATATACATACCAGGGCAAAATTATTTAAGCAAATAAAATAAATTATTTTGTAGGAATATGTGTATCAATATAAATTAAAAGCATTTAAAATGCAGAAAATTGTGATTATTCTAATTTCTTTTCCCTATGAAAGAATCTCTTACATTTTATTTTTTTAGCCTTCTCCTCTCTCATCATTTCTCTGATGCTAATATCTTCTGGATATTTCTAAGGTTTCCACAAAAGGAAGCAGAAACGTGAGAATTGAGTGGGTAAGACTGAAGAAGACAGAGCTGTGGTGAGAAAAAAGAGTTTTGAAGAATCAGGGAAAATGGATTGTGCTGCTGAAGATATAGATGCTGCTCTGTATTGATTCAGGTTAGAGAAGAAAGGGTCTGATGTGGTGTTGTTATTCAAATGCATAGGCTCTTGGACCATGTATGATGAGAAGACATAAAGGGGGTGTCTGCCAGTGCCAGAGAAGAAATCTGATCCAAAACCTTCTCGTTCATTGCCACTTTTAAAATTATTTTGTCTTTTCCAGTACACATTAGAGATAACTCGCACACAAACTGTGAAAAAAACAGAAAAAAAAGTTTTCTTTCTCCCAAGGATAGAAATTAATATTTTCATGACAATCTTTGAAACCCAAAATGAACAACAACACGTTTTGGCAAGAGCTGACAGGGCAGATACAGCAAACAAGTACTTTCCACTGTGGAAAACCAGAAACATTCAACTTTTGTGTTCAGGGGTTTGCAGAACGAACTGACAAGGAGAACTCAGCAGTACAAAAAGAGACAAAAACATCCTGCATGCTACTGGAGCAACAAATGGTATATTTTATCTACCTCTTTCAAAGCAGAAGCATGTTGTCAGAAATATTCGCTTCTTACATGAAAATTTATGGTGTTTCTTTCAAATTCAGGGAACCAATCTGTGTTTCCCAGCACAAGGAAATCAATTTTGTCTGCTCTTGAACATAGGCCAGTCTGTGCATTTTCTTTAGAAAGCAAATGTACAGGAAAACACTGATCTAAATAATATCCTTTATGTCTGTTGGCATAACACAAAACGCTCTATGTACCAGACTTTACTTCTTTGTTTGAAGTTAACTAGCAATATAAAACTTTTAAAAGTTGCCTGTGCAGATCTTCCTTTAGACTTCTGGGCAGATGTCTTCAAATTGGCATGTTTTAGCCTGTGCTTTACTTAGATTTGTACATTCTTGGTATGTGTGCACACCCTTGTGCTATACAGGGACATACAGTGCTTGATTATGAATGCTCACCAGCAGACCTGCTTAAGACACGTATTCTAGAGGCAGCAGAGACCAGGGCTTGAGTATTTGCCCAGATGTCAGGTGCTGCTGAATTTTAATCCTGGGTCTGGCATGGATTTGCTGTGTAGCCTGTGGCAAATCACATAATCTCCCTGCATCAGAGTCCCCACCTGTGAAGTGGGGATAATAACACTGACAATTTCCTACCTCACAGGCTGTTTTGAGGATTAATGGATGTCTGAGAAGTGCTTTGTGTACTGGAAGTCCTGGCTTATGGGGAGGTATTTTGACAGTGTCTGAGTGAAATTTGGATCATTGTTTTGGACTTTTCAGGAAGAATGAAAGAAAAATGTATGGAAAATAGCAGTACTATCATAACAACTCTTTTGGCATGAAAAACACTGGTGTGTCTAGGTCTTCTCATGCATGAAGTTGTTGTACACAAGTTCTACTGTTGGCATCAGCAAGTGGCCTCACTTAAGGATACATTTGGAGGATTAATTCTCTACTTGCAAATTCTCACACCAGACCCATAGAGTCTGAATAAGAACTTGAGAAATTGGTGAATCATTCAGTTTAGTTTTCTGCATACTAAATTCTTCCTTTCTTGCTGCAGTTACCCCTCTATTGCGTGTTGGTGTAACCTAGGCCTGTGACAATCACTGAGAAAGGACACAATCTTTGAGAAGGTACAGTCCTGACACACTGGCAGGGTTAGGAGAAGAAAAGGGAGCAGGAGTGCCAGAAGGTCCTCCAGTGAGAGAGGAATGCAAAAGGGAAACAGAGCCCATTCTTTAACAGCACTCCATTGCCATGGTGTGAGAAGGCAGGATTGTGTATGGGCAGACCCCAAGGACTCCGAGCCGCCTTTGGCTCAGGTAGGGATGAAATGCATTCAGCTGCTGTGGCTACCCAGGCAGCAGTGCCGGTGCTGTGGAAGGTGCTCCCCTTGCCTCAGCATGCCCTGCTCTCACCCCCAGAGTAATGCAGCCTCCTCTGTGAACCACTGAGGAGAGAAACAACAGTGGAAAATGGGGGGTTATTTTCAAACTCAGCTAAGCTTGCTAATGTGGGGGTAGTTTGCTGATACCTGGAAAGATGCGGTTGAAGGCGGGGGTGGCAAACGTGAACCCCTTCCACTGGTGTTTCTGCTCAAGTTCCCCTATTGCAAAATTAGGACTTCAGCCTGAGTGGGAGTGGTAGAATCTAGTCCCTTTCATGGAAAAAGAAAGACCATGATTCTCCATTACCTGCAACCTTGCATAGTCACTATCAACCCTGCAGAGTAGGAGTAAAATACTATCGGTCTGATTGGTACCTCCACTTTTAACTCAGTTTGCACAATCTAAAATGACTATGAAGGAAGATGTAAAAGGTTGGAATTATTGATGGTAAAACCATCAAATGCCCATTTTTTTCTCATTGCAGGTGTGGACTGAAAAATCAAACAAAACCCCCGTAGCACACAAAGTCTGGTCTCATGAAGACTCACATTACTGCACACTTCCTAAAGCTGCCTGTAACTGACTGCTGTCAAGCAAAGACAGAAATTATGTGGTCTTTTACTTCAAAGACTACTTTTCACTAAGAGAAAGGGGAGGTTGGCAATATAATGGCTAACAAGATTTTAAACAACCGTTGACTAGAAATTGCCAGGGAAAAATATGCTAGCCGGTAGTGACCAAATCTCAGAAGACTTTTGAGTTCATAGTAATGAATCAAACCCCTTTTTGAGATGTCAAAGTGTTTCTAGATCTATTAATTTAAAAACACTGAAATCTTCTTTGCTCATGTGACTCTTACAAATAACCACTATGTGTTGTGTACTGCATTTATTACACATATTTCATTTTCCTAAGCCAAACAAGACTGTTAAGATATCCCTCCAAGAAGAAGCTGGCTGGCACAGCAATTGTAGGTTAAGCTGTTTTGTGATGTTTCCAGATCAGATCTCTCCATGGTCATTCAGTTCTGAATTAAAAATATTCATTTTGGCATGATAACTTTTTCTTACAATACAGTAAGTATTAAACTATAGTAATACAGTAAGTATTAAACTAAATAGGTTTATCAGTAATAAACCTATTTTTCTTTCTACATCCCCTGGCCCAAACCTGGGAGATATTTCCTAATAAAAAATAAATTCAATTAGGATATTTTAAAAGTCTTCATGTTTCCTCCAGGCTTGAAGAATAAATGCCTATTTTACACTAAGAAAGTTCTTGAGGGTGGAATATGTTTATCAAAGTTTGTGATCAGTGAATATTTCCTTTTCAACAAGCTGCATCAACAATACCTCTGGGCACAGATGAGCTTTGGAGAAACTGAAAGGTAGCTAAAAGATAGGAGAAATAAAATCCTACTCATTCCACCTTTACACATGACATTTCATGGTGTTTCAGGATATTTCATACATGTTTTATCCAGCACTTTTAGCAAATATTTCAAAATAATGAGAAATCATTGCTGGAATTCTTTTAGAGTTTTCAAGTAAAAAAATAATGCTGCTCAAGGGAGTATGCCACATAACGAACCCAGAGAACACTAACCTATCAGGAAGTGTGTGAAGAAATAGGAAAACTAGATGAGCTCAAGATTGTGGAAGCCATGAGAGGGAAGCCCATGTTCAGAGAAGTCTTTCCCTCACTGTCTCTTCCTGGCTGGAGAGAACATGAGTCAGCAGACAGATGGAAAAACTTGAGCCAACTCTCAGTCCTCAGAGCACAAGAACTTCTGGAATTCAAGGACACAGGTGCTGAGGTGTTCTCTCACTATCTCCCCCCCACCACACCTGTACAGACATTCACTCCCACTTTTACAGGACAGTTTTTCAGCTCAACTTGTGCTTTTTCTTAGGGGCAGAAAAGTCTTAAACAAAAAGAAAAATCAAGAAAAACTCCATCAGAAGCAGATCAGCATTAAAAAAAAAATTAAATCTCCAAATGATTTGCCAGTTCAAACATCTGGTGCTTGGCAACATTTGGATGACCTGCTGAGAGAACAAGCAGAGAGATGCGCTCTTATTTGAAAGCCAGCCCTGAAATTAGGAGGCAGCTAGATCCCAAAGCACAAAACCTTCCTTCTTCCTCCCTTGCCTTCTGCCTGCCTGTTTGTCTTTCTCAGGAAAGGCAGATAGTGGTGACTTGGATCTGGGCGTAAATGCCCTGTTAGAACTCATGGACAGTAACGTATCTCCAGAGTTTTGTCTTTGCCTCAGCTGTAACACCTGGCCAGACAATGTTTCATTACTGCTGTCCTGTCTTGCTTGACCTTCTGCTTGCTTCAAGCACAGTAAATCAGGTTTGAAGACAAGGAAGAAAAGTAAGGCTTAGTATAGAAGGTGAAGGCACTGAAAGGTTGGTGCTGCAACCCTTCTGCTCCAGACCTCTGATCCTTGGCATGGAAACACAGAGTACCAAGCCCTTATTTTGTCCATGTAGACCACTGGGTAGAAATCCAATCATTCCATTCCCATATGCTCCACCCAGCCTGTTTCCTCCAGCTCCTTTCCCTTTTTGTACCCCTCACTGCAGGGCATTGCAGCAACCTGACTGAAGGGTGGTGGCTTTGTAAGCAGCTGTGTCAGCACGACTGAGGTGGTGGCAAGCTGCTGCTGGGAGGGTGGAAATAAAGTGTGAGGGAGAGCAGGACACTCGCAAGCGTGTTTTGCAGCCAAAAAATGTAGATGGAGGACCACACCCTGGGGCACTTCAGCATCCCTGGGCACCTCTGCAGGATGATGCAAAGATCCTGTGTGCTGAGCAGAAAGCCACCAAGAGCTGGTCAACAGGTAGCAGTAGTGATGATGAGATTCTGGGGGAGCCTGCACTGCAGAGGAGCAGGTTTTCTAGGGAAGAATCCTGTCCACCTGCAGCCTAATTGAGATCCTGTGAAATAGCCAGAGAAGGCACAGTCTTCAAAACACAGCTTTAAGGAGAAAATTATTGCCAATCTGGCATCCACCCTTTATGTATCTTAGTGTGTAAGGCAAGAGGGAGAGGCAGAACCTGGTAAGAGGGAGATGGAGCTCCTGTGCTGTCCTCAGTCTTGAGGAAGAATGGAGGCTGCAGGTGAGTGTCTAGCTATCAGGCCATCGCTAGAGCAGAGGCAGGGATGTGTACTCAGTCCTGGTGAAGGTGCACACATTGTGCAGTTCATTTGTTTGGGGAGCAGTCTGCAACCTCATATGGTTCCAGCTGTGGTGTCTCATGTTCCAGTCCTTTCACAAGCTGCATTTGAAGCATTCTTACATATGAGCTCTCTGACTGAGAGACAGCTGATTTTGCTGTCTATATTGCAAACCCAACATTAGGCTGGAGTGTAGTTCCTTAAATTCCTTTTGACATACTTAATTTTCATTCACACAAGAAACAAAAAGTTGCAGGAGAGTTTGGAAGGGACATAACCAAGTTTTACAGAAAGTTTCAGGACAGCTATTTTCCTCATATACACGGTGTTTTGCTGTGGTTTTTGGTGGTATCATTCCAATGACTTGAATGGAAGGATTCCTGGGATGAATCTGGCCCACTGAATTAATTCTAATGAGGCACAGAGGAAACTACCATCTTAAGGGGGAGTCATTAGTCTCGTTATGAAAGAGTTAACACCCTTTGAAAGATTTTAGGAACACACCCTTTCATTGCTTGTTTGTTTTCTACTCCATAAAGCTTCCTTGCATTGCTACTTCCTTTCCCTGTTTTGTGTTCCCCACTGAGCCCGGCTACAACGAGGCAGTGCAACGCTTTGGGTTGTGGTGGTAGTATTCCAAATCTTCTCACTTCCCTCTTAAAAGCTGCCACTTCTGGTGGCAATTGATTTTCTTAAGCTGCCGTCTGACATGAGAGAAATGAATGTTAGTGAGAAAACAAGGAGGACTTATTTTCTTTTATTGTCAGGACTACCTAAATAGCTGCAAGGTACAAAAGAAAGGTAAAAAAGCAATGGGAGTGCATTTGGCTTCTCCCCCTCTAATAGGGATCTGACCAAGAGTGCATAAAAGCTGTCAAGGGAAACTCCCTTCACTTTGTATCGCTTACCAGCTATCATAACACCTCCAATTGCAGTCTGCACTCGGTCAGAGGGGACAGAAGGAGGAAGATGTATCTGAAGAGACTCACAAAACCCTGGGAGCACATTATAGAGCATTTTGTGAGCTGTCAGAGCTGTACCTATCCTCAGGTTGTGGGGCACCCCATGCAGTTGCAGAGCAAGGCTAGAAAGACTTGGCACAAGCAGATCTAGAGGCTTTGCAGGTGGAATTGCACTGTGGGTCTACAGTGAGCTATCCCCAGTATAAACACAGACAGCTGCTGCAAAGCATAACCAAGCAGTTACTGTGGGAAGGCTGGACAGAGCTGAGAGACTCAGAGAGTCTCTATGTTTACACAGAGCCTCATACTCAAGAAATGTGTCTTCCTTCTTCCTTCCAACATGTACGACAAAGCGTTTGTTCATTCTTATTATCCCAGGCAGGCTTTGAAGCAGAGAAGTGCCTGAGGACTTTGTTCCAGGGAGGAGTGTTTAGATGCAATCTGAAAGAGCTGTGGAGAGCAGCCCAAGCTCTATCATCGAGGTGGAACTTGTCCAGGGCCCCTTTGGAGCTGGCAACACCCTGTTACGCTACAGCGACTGCCAGGTACCTATCTACCCCTCCACGGTGTGGCTCCTGATACTATTATTAGTAATAGCATCCCAGCAGCTTCAGTGTGAAAAGCTCCAGTTAGAGGTGGGGGCCTTGATGATGTGAGTCACTAAACAAACACTTATTAAAAAGCCAGGCCCTGCTTTCAATCTGGTTTAGTCTATGCTAATTCTAGACTGCTCAGAGACACCACCTATTCCCTGTGATAGCCCTACTAGCTGGTTTAGCTGGCTTTGCTCTTCTTCTGGCCCAGATACTTAACTACTGTCAAGGGCAGTTAGACACCTAACTGCCCTTGACATCAGATAGGTTCCTAAATAATTTTAAAAGTCTGCCTATTTGTGCCTGTTAGCTTGCAAAAATATGTTGCTCAGAATCTGAAGTCAAAAAATGGCACCCAAAAAATCTCCATCTGGTAAAACTCAGCAGTCTATTGCAGTGACAGTACATGAACTGACTGCAGGAGTTTGTTACCTTCTTCATCACTGCAGGATTTTTTAAAACTAGGTAAACAAAGTAATGAAGCACTTTCCTTCAGAGATCTTTGATAAGATGCAATTAATTAGGAAAAAGTCTCCATGAGAAAGGTGGGTATGCATGTCTTGTGCTACACAAGAGCTAAACAGAACGGAGCATCTAGTAAAAGCAGAAAGTTT